>NC_085930.1:163261428-163571309 GCF_028885625.2 Pongo pygmaeus | reverse complement strand
AAATTTCAGTTGATTAATATTAATAGCAATTCTATTCATCTTGAGTCTACATAGAAAAAAATAATGAAATAAAAGTCTCTATACAGATAGAGTAATGACTTGCTTATGTTGAAGTCATGTAATGATAAACTCAAGTGTTCAGAAACTGCAAAATACATTTTAAAAGCAGGTAAAAATGGGAAATCAGATAAACTTATTTAAGGGCATGGAAAGTGGAAGTAAATAGACTGAATAAATACCTGAAACAGCTTATTCTTATGTTTATTTCAGATAATTATTCAAAGCCTATTTACTTCTACTTTCCATGCTCTTAAATAAATTTATCTGATTTCTCATTTCATAATAAAAGCAAAAAAAAAAAAAAAAAAAGGATGAAAAGGAGGACTGCCAGAGGTGAATGTGTACACTAAGCAGTAAAATGAGATATTTTGACAATAAAAGAAGAAACCAAACATAATCCATTCAGTTGTCTCAAAGGCACTATATTATATCACAATTACATAAGTGATGTTCATAGTTATGATGCATATAACATCGGGCCACTTCAGGCTAGCTTTGAAAGATTTTGTTTAGCACAGAACCCTATTGCTTAAAATAATTCAGAAGCAAATCCTAGTAACAATAGCAGCTACAGATACAATACAGAAACTTGACAAAAATTTAAATCGATTTCTAATGCCCTCCTCCAAACTTAGTCTTCTCTACTGCAGCTCCTGCTAAGCATCCTAAATAACTTTGACAATTCCATAAATTAGCCATCCTTAAACTCTCAGTTCCCATACTTCCTCATTCCTAGGAACTTCTCCTTTACCTTAGCTACCCACTCAAGTAGTCATAACCTTTACTTTCTCATCAGCAAAAACTGTTTACATTCATTAGCACTTCCATTTTCCATTTTTCTGATCACAGTTTTCTTCCATTCCAACTTACTTGCTCGAGTACCCCCACTGCTACAGTTTTCTTTCTAATATCAATGCATTACCCAGCCTATTAACATCTCCAATTTCTCAATATCCATTATCCACCTCCTCTTTTCACTTTCCAACCCATTAATCTGCCTTCTATACACTTATACCCAGGTCAGCTCTGAAGGAGAAAATCCACCAACCTGACAGACTTAATAGCACTATTAATTTATAATCTCAAGCTTTAACTGGGAATTCAAATAGCCATAGCATTAAGTTTCTCTAATAAGCTTACTTTCCCGTTGTATGAGATATCTATGAGTTAAATAACATTTAAGTAGAGAACTGCATATGGAAAAAAATGTATCAAGGTTAGCTATTATTATTATAATCACCATTATGCTTGGCATTTATAACAGTTCATAATTCTATATTTATGCATGGCATTATTTGTTTAACATCTAGGTCTCCTACTAGACTTGAAGTTTCATAATGGCAGCTTTGTCTATTTGAGTCAATGCTGCATTGCTGGTGTCTGGCAGAGAACTTATACACAATTCACATTGAACAAGTATTTGTAAAATGAGTGAATAAAAATAACCAGATTAGCAAATATTCTTATTTAATAATAGAAAAGTTTGACATGTCTATAATGTTTCTTCATCTTAAACTTCTATTTTTTACTCCATTGGGGTAGCTTGAAGCAGACTGATGCTTCTGCTACAAACACTTGGAAAAGCTTGATATAAAACAAACAAACTAAAAACCACATCTGTTTGAAAGAGAAAAGCTGTGAAAGCAACACACAGGTGGGAGGCCAAGATCAGAGAGGAAAGGGAATCTTAGAGAGGTGAACTGAGATTCTCCATGCTACTTTTTCTCACAAGGCATTTGCCAATTCTAGGCATAGGGCAAGAGGCTGAGAGACCAAGCAGAAGACTGCAGCTGAGTCAGATAACTGAGTAGATATCTGGACAATCTCATGGAACTAAAGAGACATAAGAATTTGATTTGGAGCTCAGTTTCTACTTTCAGGTAGAGAAAGTAGATGGAATTTTCCCCATTACTCCCATTCAGTCTAACACCATATACATTATATATAACATATATATTATGTACATGTATAAATATATATACGTAATATATAATACGTATAATATATAACGGAGAAATGAAAGCATGTGCCCATATGAAGATTTGCACACAAATATCACAGCAGCTTTATTTATTACAGCCAAAAGCTAAAAACAACTCAAATTTTTCTGAATAGTTTAATGGAGACACAAATGTATCTGTACAATAAAATACTCCTCAGGAATAAAAAGGAATGCAAGAACATGGATGAATCTCAAAATAATTTTGCTGAGTAAAAGAAGACAGAAAAAAAGATACCATATATTGTATGATTCCATTCATATAAAATGTCAGGACATGTAAACATCATGACAGAAAACGACAGTGGTTATCTGGGAATTGTAGGTCGGGAAAGGATGGGAGAGGGGGATTACAAAGTGGTAGAGGGAAACATGGAAGATTTCACCGTTATATACATACTATATATCAAAATTTATCAAATTACATATTTTGAATATGTAGTGTTTATGTCAATTATATTTCAATAAAGCTTCAAAGACTAATATTTTTTTTCTTTGAAACGGTCTTGCTCTTGTTGCCCAGGCTGGAGTGCGATGGCAGGATCTCTGCTCACTGCAACCTCTGCCTCCCGAGTTCAAGCCATTCTCCTGCCTCAGCTTCCCGAGGAGCTGGGACGACAGGCGCCCACCACTACGCCCGGCTAATTTTTGTATTTTTAGTAGAGACAGGGTTTTGCTTTGTTGGCCAGGCAGGTCTCGAATTCCTGACCTTCTGTGATCTGCCCTCCTCAGCCTTCCAAAGTGCTGAGTTTACAGGTGTGAGCCGCCGTGCTCAGCCCTAATTCAATATTTTTATGTGTACATTCAAATTGTAATAAAGGGTCTACAAGCTTACACATTCAAATGATAACCATGTTGACCTCTGGGAAAGAGATTGAAATTGGGGATAATAAAATGAATTTTCTCATTATTTATAGCATTTCAGTCCATACAAGAACATGCTTATTTTCACAGGTGAAATTTAAATAAAATTCTAAAAATTCTAAAACAATGTGATCAGTTATATTATCCTCTCTGTGTGAGCCTGACTTAGGAAGTGACTAACTCCATAATAGAGGTGAAAGAGAATGGCATTCAGATAACAAGTTCACAGAAGAAATAATTCTTTATCTGAATCTTAAAGGATAAGTAGGATTCTCTGAGGGGAGGGAATGTCGAGATAACAGGCAACATCTGAAAAGGTCTCCTAAGAGTCAGTGCAGTGCAGCACTGGGTGAGGCTGGAGCACAAGCTGAGAGGCGTGAGGGCTGTGTATAGTAAGGACCCTGCAAAGGATGTGCGGACACTCATGGAAGGAAGGATCAGCACACTATGAGAACGTGTAATGCGTGCAGGAAGCAATGGGCAGCTGCTGAAGAGCTGTAAGTAGAAACATAATACAGTAAAATTTGTGTTTTTTAAACAATCTCTCTGGTGGCCCTGTGAAAGGAAATTATAATTTGTATGGAGGAAAATGAGTTCCTTCACTCGGGCAGTGAAATTCAGACAAAGAGATGGATTCAACAAATTATTAAAGTGTCACAAGGTCTCATGTGTGACTGGAAAGACAGCAGCTTAGAGACTGGGTGACTGGAGAAACTGCGGCACAAACAGAGACAGAAGGAATTTTTTATTGTGCTGTTATTTTTTATTTTGTTTTGATTTGTTTATTCCTTTAGGATTTAGTTTTGTGTGTTGGGAGTGGTTTCTGAGTGAATGTTCTAGGCAGTTATAGGCACAGAGATTTGGGGGATTTTTGCAGTGTCTATGGATGAACGTAAAAGCCCAGCGTTTCTAGGAGAAACGTTGGGGGCTAGCAACCAATATCATGTGAGAATTAGCTGAAGCCATGAGATTGGCCAGAAGCACCCAAGAAGAACATGCAGAGTCTAGAAGCTAGCTAAAGGTAGAACCCTACAGGACAAAAGTACTTAAAGTGTAGGCAGAGAAAGAGAAAGAAGTGAATCAAGAAATGTGGTTGGGGCAGCTGAGATGAGAGAGCACTGAAAAGATCAGGCGTGTCTGCAAAGAGAGATAGGGCAAGGAGGGAGCGGATTATTGAAACTGGCCAGTGGAAGTCATTGGTGGGGCCTTGAGAAGCTTTTTATGGTAGCATGTGAGAGTGGAAGCCAGAGTAGAAACAGCATTGAGAAAGTTGAAATGGTGACTATAGGTTAGGCATTCAAACAGCCTGGAGGAGATGAAGAGAATTGGGGTGGCAGCTTGAGAGGAAGGCTGGGCCAAGGAAAGGAGAAGCTGCAGGGGAGCAGGAGTGGAGACAGAAGAGGAGGGGACTGGGGAGAAAGGATGAATCCAGGGCGTTGGCTCTGCAATTGAGCAGGAAGTATTGATTCAGGAAGCTGTAGCCAAATGAGGAGGGGAAGTAGGGGGAATTGGGGGAGTGCACAGTGGATGGCTACCTTTGGTTTTGGTTTGTTGTGGTTTTATTTTGAGACGGTAAGATACTCTGCTAAGAGTGAAGTAATACAATGTAAGGTCTTTGAATAATACTCCATGATATATGTGAGAGGGAGCTAAGAATAAATTAAAAGCCATGCAGAAGCTTGAACGGCCCAGCTCGGGTAGGAGACATGGGTTTATAATGGCACCTGTCCGACTCTTTGATGAGTTTAATCTGATTAGGCTTTATTACTAAGCAGTGGTTCTTTGAAAACTAAAATCACCTGGGGAGATTTAGCAAGAACTTTTGCCTAGGTCACATCCCCATACTCTGATTTAATTGGTATGGCCTGAGTATTAGGAAGTTTTAAAGCTCATTAGGTGAATCCAATGTGCAGCAAAGATTGAGAAGCACAGTATTAAACATTCACTTTTTTAAAATTAGTTAAACCTGAACTGAACTTGAAGCATGGAACTTAGCTGGATTTAATCTAAAATGTGAAACTTGGGCCTCAAAGATAATAATAAATAGGTGTTGATGAAAGCACTTCAGGAATTGTAAACATCCTAATGTTGCAAACATTCAAGTCTTAGTTTATATTTTTAGTATCCAGGCTTGCAGTCTTTGCATACCTGCCTCAGCAAAACTATTATAAAATCTAAGGAAAATTTTAAAACTACCTGTCAAATAATAAAACGGGATGAATTATGCCAAGATTATATTGTCCATCTTTGAGTGATTGATGCAGGTTCTGCATACATATTCAGCAAAAGTACCCACTTTGTTTTGAAGTTTCTTTTTTCTCCCCTTCTGATATTGTTTTTTAATCTAGAACAAATGTCATATATAGTAATGTAATACAAAAGACAAGGTAATTTCAGCCTGATTATATAGTCTTGTAATTCAGGATTTTGACCTCAGTTTTGCAGATTCACCCTGATATTCATCTTTCATTTTTACTCACCTTTCATACACCTGGTAAATTGACTCATTCTTACCAGTGTCAGGAAAAAGAAAATTGCAATGCAAAATAATAGCTTATTAATTTACAATGAGAAATGGGATTCCCAACTGGCTACATTCTTGCTGGTCAATCAACCCATTTTCTTTCCATCAGAGAATGTAATACTTCACTTATATGGAGGTCACATGATTCTATCTTAAGCATCTGAAAAAAAAACCCCAAGTATTTTTTTTTAAAATGTTCTTCAGAGAAATTGCGATGGATTTTAGAAGGCACATACACTAAATCTTCATTAAGTTTCTCATTGAATTGCCCCATCGTTCTTCACTCAAACATGTTTTCAGATTTTGAACACTATTTCTAATTGTGATTATCTGGTTCTAATCAATCCACAGGTGGTTAGAAATAGCAAATTAAAAACAGAGGGGATTTCTAGAGGAAGTCACACCCCCAGGGGCAACAAACAGCAGCTGACACTTAGGAAACAGGCATAAAGGACTACCAGTCCCACAAAGCCAGACATAATCTCTCAAAAGAGGTGTCATTTCATTAAAAGACCAGTAAACTGACATACTTCAACCTCCTCTGAGGCCTAATAAAGACTCTAGACAATAAGGAAAAATGACTTCATATGACTTTCCTTACTTTTCCATAGATTTGGAGATGCTTTTGAGATATCTTGAAAATTTGTACCCATCAAATTTACCAATGTTCATATAGTAATGCTATTATCATGCCTGTGATGTCTAGAAGCTTCAAAAAGCAAATGGTCAAACAAAAAAGACTACAATGATACGTGCCCACAGAATATATTTATTGACCACATTAGCATCCCCAAATGCACAGATTGCAGCAAGTTAGATATAAATGGGTTTGTAAACATAAGACAATCACAAGGAGCAATTCGTCTTAGTAACATTCAGAATTTTTTTAATATTTGAGAATCTAACATGACAAATGAGAAGATAGGGCTCAAATATGAAACACTACAGCATTTACTTTAAAAATGCAAAGGAACAACATCGATTTCTGGAAATATAGAAAAGATAAAAGCATTGGATAAAATATAATACACGTGTTTTTTTAACTTTTATTTTCGGGGATACATATGCAGGTTTTTTAAATAGGTAAATTGTGTGTCATGGGAGTTTGGCGTACAGATTGTTTCATCACCCAAGTAATAAGCACGGCACTCAATAGGTAATTTTTTTATCCTAATCCTCCTCCCACCTTCCACCCTCAAGTAGGCCCCTCAAGTAAGTTCTCTGTCTATTGTTCTCTTCTTTGTCCATGTGTACTCATTGTTTAACTTTCATTTATAAGTGAGAACATTTGATATTTAGTTTTCCTTTCCTGCATTAGTTCACTTAGGATCATGGCCTCCAGCTCTATCTATGTTGCTGTAAAGATGATCTTGCTCTTGTTTATGGCTGCATAGTATTCTACAGTGTATATGTACCACATTTTCATTATCCAGCCCACTGCTGTTGGGCATCTGGGTTAATTCCATGTCTTTGCCATTGTAAATAGTGCTGCAATGAACACACACATGCATGTGTCTTTACAGCAGAACAATTTATAGTTCTTTGAGTATATACTCAGTAATGGGATTGCTGGGTCAACTGGTACTTCTGTTTTTAGCTCTTTGATGAATCGCCACACTGTCTTCCACAGTAGTTGAACTAATTTACACTCCCACCAACAATGTAAAAGCATTCCTTTTTCTTTATAACCTTGCCAACACTTGCTGTTTTTGGCTTTTTAATAATAGCCATTCTAACTGGTGTGAGATGGTATCTCATTGTGGCTTTGATTTGTATTTCTCTAAAAATTAGTGATGTTGAATTTTGTTCTTATGCTTGTTGGCCACATGTATGTCTTCTTTTGAGAAACATCTCTTCATGTACTTTGCCCACTTTTTAATAGGGTTTTTTTTTGCTTGTAAATTTCTTTCAATTCCTTATAGATGCTGGATATTAGACCCTGGTCAGATGTATAGTTTGCAAATATTTTCTCCCAGTCTCTGAGTTGTCTGTTAACATTATTGATAGTTGCTTTTGCATTGCAGAAGCTCTTTAGTTTAATTGGATCCCATTAGTCCATTTTTTTTTTATTGCAATTGCTTTTGGCACCTTTGTCATGAAATCTTTGCCAGGGCCTATGTCCAGAATTGTATTTTCTAGATTTTCTTCAAGAGTTCTTATAGTTTTAGGTTCTGCATTTATATATTTAATTCATCTTAAGGTGATTTTTGTATACAGTTTAAGGAAGTGGTCCAGCTTCAATCTTCTGCATATAGCTAGCTAGTTACTCCAGCACCATTTATTAATAGGGAGTCCTTTCCCCAATTGCTTGTTTTTGTCAGATTTGTCAAATATCAGATGGTTGTAGGTGTACAAGTTTATTTTTGGGGTCTCTAACCTATTTCATTGGTCTATGTGTCTGTGTTTGCACCACCATGCTGTTTTGGTTACTGCAGCCCTATAGTATAGTTTGAAGTTCGGTAATGTGAAGCCTCAAGCTTTGTTCTTTGCTTAGGATTGCTTTGGCTATTCAGACTCTTGGTTGCCTGTTAATTTTAGAATAGTTTTTCTAATTCCGTGAAGAATGTCACAAGCAGTTTGATAGGAATACCAATGAATATGTAAATTACTTTGGGTAGTAAGGCCATTTTAACAATACTGATTCTTCCTATCCATGGTACCACTTGCAGTACCACCATCTTACCCAGGATCCTCTGCCCTTGACTTACTGCATCACCAGACCATCTGCAGACATAGTTCACAACAAGCTCCAACTCTGCCAAGTTCAGAGGACCCACAGGTCCCTAAGGAGTTGTGAGTCTCCTGATGACCTAACCTTTGGACTAACCCTAAGGGAGGGTGGAGTGCAGCTCACCAACCCCTGCCACCCCCACCCCCAGGAGATTAAGATAATCCACACATGATGCCAGTTATTGAAGGGGACTCCATCAAGACCCAGAAACAGACTTGGTGAGGGAGCCATCTCTCACCCCGTCTCCCCTTCCCAGAGCACTGCTGCACATATACTGCAATACAAAATAGGTAAACAGTTGAGTAAGATCCTATTTGACAGCTCTTACTCTTAAACACCATGTACTAAATTGCCGCCTGAATTATACCACCAAAAAAACATCAATTTCTTCAGCATGCAATGCCTGTGACACATAACACAAAAAACTCACTAAAGAACTCACACAGAATCTTGGTACTCTGAAAGCACCAGAAATTAAGCCAATCATCCATACACAATCTATGCCACTGTCAAACCCTCAAGGGAAAAAAAAATATAAAAACAAAAAGCCCCATTCAAATGACAACAATTTCAAAAAGAAAAGGAAACACTTGTATGCTCAGATGACAAGGAATCAGCAAAAGAACTCCAGCAACTCAGAGTCAGAGTGTTTCCTTTCCTCTAAAAGATCACATTCGATCCCCACAACAGATCCTAACCAGATTAAAATGTCTAAAATAATAGACAGATACATCAGAACTTGGATGGCAAGGAAGCTCAATGAAATTCTAGAGAAAGTTGAAATCCAATCCAAGGAAGCCAGAAAAATAATCCAAGCCTTGGAAGACAACATACCCATTTTGAGAAAGAACTAAACTGAACTTCTGAAATTCAAAAATTTACTACAAGAATTTCAAAATACAATTGGAAGCCTTAGCAGCAGACTGGACGCAGCTAAGGAAAGAATTTTAGAGCTTGAAGACTGGTCCTTCAAATCAACCAAGTTAAATAAAATAAAGAAAAATAATTAAATAAACAAAGCCCCTGAAAAATATGGGATTATGTAAAGCAACCAAATCTATGACATATTAGCATTCCTGAGAGAGAGAGGGAGAGAGAGAGACTAAGCAACTTGGAGACATAGTTAAGGATGAAATTGGAAATCATCATTCTCCGTAAACTATCACAAGGACAAAAAACCAAACACCGCATGTTCTCACTCATAGATGGGAATTGAACAGTGAGAACACATGGACACAGGAAGGGGAACATCACACTCTGGGGACTGTTGTGGGGTGGGGGGAGCGGGGAGGGATAGCATTAGGAGATATACCTAATGCTAAATGGCGAGTTAATGGGTGCAGCACACCAGCATGGCACATGTATACGTATGTAACTAACCTGCACATTGTGCATGTACACTAAAACTTAAATAAAAAAAAAAAGAATGTAATCCATGAAAGTTTCTTCAATCTCGATAGAGAGGTTGACATGTAAATTCAAGTAATTCAGGGAACCCATGTAAGATACTGTACAAGACAACCATCTCCAAGACACACAGTCATCAGATTTTTGAAGGTCAATGCAAAAGAGAAAAAAATCTTAAAGATAGCTAGAGAAAGGGGTCATATCATTTACAGAGGGAATCCCATCAGGCTAACAGCAGACTTCTCAGCCAACACTTTACAATCCAGAAGATGTTGGGGGACTATTTTTGTCATTCTTAAAGAAAATAAATTCCAGCCAAGAATTCCATATTCCCCCAAACTAAGCTTCATAAATGAATTTGTAATAAAATCTTTTCCAGACAAGTAATCACTAAGGGAATTTGTACCACTGGATGAGCCTTACAGAAGATCCTTAAGAGAGTTCTAAACATGGAAATGAAAGAATGACAGTTACTACCATAAAAACACACATAAGTAGACAGCCCACAGTTCCTATAATGCAACTACACAATGGAGACTACAAAGGAACCAGCTAACAACACCACAACAGGATCAAACTTAACATATCAGTATTAACCTTGAATGTAAATTGTCTTCTAAAGACCCATCTCACATGTAACAATGCCCATAGGCTTGAAGTAAAGGGATGGAGAAAGATCTAGCACGCAAATGGAAAACATGCAAATAGTCACTATTCTTGTATCAGAAAAAAACTAGACTTTAAACCAATTTCAATAAAAAAGGACAAAGAAGGTCATTACATAATAATAAAGAGTTTAATTCAACAAAAAGACCTAACTATTCTAAATATATATGCACCTAACTGTGGAGCACTCATTTATAAAACAAGTAATGCTAGTCCTATGAAAAGACTTAGACAGCCATACAATAACAGTGGGGGACTTCAACACCCTACTGACAGTGTTAAACAGACCATCAAGGCAGAAAACCAACAAAAAAATTCTGTACTTAAATCTAACACTTGACCAATTAAACCTAATAGATATCTACAGAATACACCACCCAACAATAATATAATATACTTTTTTTCTCATATGCATATGGAACATACTGTAAGATCAACCACATGTTCATTCATAAAGCAAGTCTCAAACAATTTTTTAAAAACAAAATTATACCAACCATACTCTTGGACCATAATACAGTAAAAACAGAAATCAATACAAACAGGATCTCTCAAAACCACATAATCACATGGAAATTAAACAACTTGCCCTTTAATGATTTTTAGGTAACAACAAAATTAGGGCAGAAATCAAAAAAATCTTTGAAATAAATGAAAACAGAGAGAGAACATACCAACATATCTAGGATACAGCAAAGGCAATGTTAAGGGGAAAGTTTCTACTGCTAAATGCTTACACCAAGAAGCTAGAAAGGTCTGAGGTTAAGAATCTAACACTGTACCTAGAGGAACTAGATAAACAAGAATGAACTAACCCCAAAGTTACTAGAAGAAAATAAATAACAAAACATCTATACAGGTCTGAGGTTAAGAATCTAACACTGCACCTAGAGGAATTAGATAAACAAGAATGAACTAACCCCAAAGTTAGTGGAAGAAAAGAAGTAACAAAACACTTATACAGGTCTGAGGTTAAGAATCTAACACTGCACCTAGAGGAACTAGATAAACAAGAATGAACTAACCCCAAATTTAGTGGAAGAAAAGAAATAACAAAGCATCTATACAAAGGATCAGCAAAGAGAAAAGTTGCTGCTTTGAAAGGATAAACAAGGGCAACAGATTTCTAGCTAGATTAACAAAGAAAAGAAAAGAGAAGATTCAAATAAGCACAATCAGAAATGACAAAGGTGACATTACAACCAATCACACAGAAATACAAAAGATCCTAAGAGACAATTATGAACACCTATATGCAAACAAACTAGAAAATCTCCAGGAAATGGATGAATTCCTGGAAAAACACAATCTCCCAAAATTAAATGAGGAAGAAATTGAAATTCTGGCCAGACAAATAATGAGTTCCAAAATGGAAACAGTAATAAAAAAATCTGCCAAACAAAAAACAAACCCTGCACTACATGGATTCACAGCCGATCTCTACCAGATGTACAAAGAAGAATTAGTACCATCCCTATTGAAACTATTCTAAAAATTTGAGGTGGAGGGACTCCTCTTTAATTTATTCTATGAAATCAGCATCACTCTAATACCAAAATTTGGCAAAACACAATGAAAAAAGAAAACTACGGGACAATATCCCTGATGAACATAGATGCAAAAATCCTCAACAATATATAAACAAAGCAAATCCAGCAGCATATTAAGAAGTTAATTCATGACAACACAGTAGACTTTATTTTTGGGATGCAAGACTGGTTCAACATATGCAAGTAATAAATGTGATTCACCACATAAAAAGAATTAAAAACAAAAACCTTATGATCATCTCAAGAGATGCAGAAAAAGCTTTTGATAAAATCTAACATCTGTTCATGATAAAAACCCTCAGGAAACTAGGCATTGAAGGAACATACCTCAAAATAATAAGAGCCATCTATGACAAACCCACAGCCAACATCATACTGAGCAGGCAAAGCTGGAAACATTCCCCATAAGAAGGGGGACACGACAAGGATGCCCACTCTTATCACTCCTATTCAATATAGTGTTGAAAGCCCTAGCCAGAGCAATTAGGCAAGAAAAAGAAATTAAAGGCCTCTGAATAGGAAAAGAAGAAGTCAAATTATGTCTCTTTGCTGATGATATCATTCTATACCTAGAAAATCCTGAAGACTCTGCCAAAGGTCTCTTAGAACTGCTAAATGACTTCAGCAAACTTTCAGAATAAAAATCAATGTACAAAAATTAGTTGCATTTCTATATACCAGTAATGTTAAAGCCGAGAGCCAAATCAAGAACACAATCCTATTAAAATAGCCACAAAAATATTAATACCTAGGAATACATCTATTCAAGGACATGGAATAGCTCTACAAGGAGAACTTTAAAACACTGCTAAAAAAACATATGTGATACAAGTAAGTGGAAAAACATTCTGTGCTCATGGATTGGGAGAATCAATATAGTTAAAATGGCCATACTGCCAAAAGAAATTTACAAATTCAATGCTATTCCTATCAAACTATCGAGGAATTTCTTACAGTATCAGAAAAAAACTATTCTAAAACTCATATGGAAAGAAAAAAAAAGCCTAAATAGCCAAAGTATGCTGAACAAAAAGAACAAAGCCAGAGGCATCAAATTACCCAACTTCCAACAATACGATAAGACTACAGTAACTAAAATAGCATGGTACTGTTACAAAAACAGGCACATAGACAAATGGAACAGAATAGAGAACCCAGAAATAAGGCTGCATACCTGCAATCAACTGACTTTCAACAAAGTCAATAAAAATAAGCAATGGGAAAAGGACATCCTATTCAATAAATGGTGCTGGGATAACTGTCTATCCATATGCAGAAGAATGAAACTGGACCCCTGCCTATCAATGTATACAACAGTTAACTCAAGATGGTTAAGAGGGAAGTGGAGAAAGATGGCAGAATAGAAGGCTCCACTGATCATCCCCCACACAAGGACACCAATTTAACAACTATCAACATGCAAAAAGCACCTTCATGAGAACAAAAAATCAAGTGAGCTCTACTAGTACCTGATTTTAACTTTACATCACTGAAAGATGCACTAAAGAGACAGAAAGAACAGTCTTGAATTCGTGATGCATCCCCTCCCCCATCCCCTTGCTATGGTGGTGTGGTATGGAAAGCATTTCTGTGTGCTCGGGGAGGGAGCACACAGCAATTATGAGGTGCTGAACTCTGTGCTGTCCTGATAGAGCCTGAAAGAAAAACTGGACCAAACTCAGCTGATGCCCACCCATGGAGGGAGCATTTGGACCAGCCCTAGCCAAGGGGAACTGCCGATCCCAGTGGTCTGAAAGTGAACTTACACAACCCTCACCACCAAGAGTTAAAGTGCTCCAAATCTCTAAGTAAACTTGAAAGGCAGTCTAGGCCACAAGAGCTACAACTCTTAGGCAGGTCCAAGTGCTGAACTGGGCCCAAAGACAGTGGACTGGGGGAACATACAACAGACTGAGACACCAGCTGGGGTGGCTAAGGGGTGCTGACATCACATCTCCCCTAACCCCAGGCTGCACAGCTCATAGCTCCAAAAGAGACCACTTCCTTTCACTTGAGAAGAGGAGATGGAAGAGTGGGGAGGATTTTGTCTTGCTTCTTGGATACCAGCTCAACCACAGCCAGGATACGGCACCTATCAGAGTAGTGAGGTCCCCATTCTAGCCCCTAGCTCCTGGGTGACATTTCTAGACAAACCTTGGGCTAGAAAGGAAGCCACTACCTTGAAGGGAAGGACCCAGTCCTGGCAACATTCATCACCTGTTAACTGAAGAGCCCTTGGTCCCTGAATAACCAGCAGTAATACCCAGGTACTACATCAAAGGCATTGGGTGAGCCTCTGAGTCTTACTGGCTTAAGATGAGACTCAGCACATTCCCAGCTGTGGTGGCTGATTTAAAATGGGCAAAAGATTTAAATACACATTTCTTTAAAAAAAGATATACAAGTGGCAAACAGTTATATCAAAAAGTGCTCAACATCATTGATCATTAGAGAAATACAAATCAAAACTACAGTTAAATATCATCTCACCCTAGTTAAAATGACTTATATCAAAAGACATGCAATAAAAAATGCTGGTGAGGACATGGAGAAAAGGGAACCTTATACACTAATTAGTACAACCACTATGGAGAACAGTCTGGAGATTCCTCAAAAAACCAAAAATAGAGCTACCATATGATCCAGCAATCCCATTGCTAGGTATATACCCAAAAGGAAGGAAATCTGTGTATCAAAGACATATCTGCACTCCTATGCTTGTTGCAGCACTTTCGCAATAGCTAAGATTTGGAAGCAACCCAAGTGTCCATCAACAGATTAATGGGTAAAGAAAATGTGGTACATATACCACATTCATAAAAAAAGAATGAAGTTCTGTCATTTGCAACAACATGGATGGAACTGGAGATCATTATGTTAAGTGAAATAAGCGGAGCACAGAAAGACAAACATTACATGTTCTCACTTTTTTGGGGGATCTAAAAATAAAAACAATTGAACTCATGGACATAAAGAGTAAAAGGATGGTTGCTAGAGGCTAGGAAGGGTAGTAGGGAGGATGGGTTAAGTAGGGATGGTTAATGGGTACAAAAAATAGAAAGAATGAATAAGAACTACTATTTGATAGCACAACAGGGTGACTATTGTCAATAATAACTTAATTGTACATTTAAAATTACTAAAAGAGCGTAATTGAATTGTTTGCAACTCAAAGGATAAATGCTGGAGAGGATGGATACCCCATTCTCCATGATGTGTTTATTACATATTGCATGCCTGTATTAATATATCTCGTGTACCCCATAAATATATACACCTACTATGTATTCAAAAAATTTAAAATTAAAAAAACTTTAAAATATAAGCAAGGCCCTAAAGAGGTAGCTTATTTTTCTTAGGAGTGAAAAAAAATCTAACTCCATAAGCAGTACAAGAAAACACCATCCGAATTCATTCATTCAACAAATATTTACTGATCATCCACAAAATTCTAGAAGCTGAAGTTCAGCAGTGATTGCAACAGAAAAATATCCTTGCCTTCACAGAGCTCAAATTCTGGTGAATGAAGAAAGACAATAAAAAAGGACATATGCATATTATATGATGTATAATATAGTATGTAATTATATGGCTATATATACACACATTCATATAAAGTATGAGAATGTATTAATGGTTATGGAAATAAAGCAGAGACGATTAATATGGAGAAAAAAAGGTGGATTAAAGACTTAAATGTAAGACTTCAACATATAACGTCCTAGAAGAAAACATATGAAATACCCTTCTAGATATCAGCCTTGCCAAATAATTTATGACTAAGTCCTCAGAAACAACTGCAATGAAAACAAAAATTGACAAGTGGTACCTGAATAAAGAGCTTCTGTGCTGCAAAATAAACTATCAACAGAGTAAACAGACAACCCAGAGAATGAGAGAAGATATTTACAAACTATGCATCCAAGTAATGTCTAATATCAAAAATCTATAAGGACCTTAAGTGAACAAGCAAAAAACAAACAACCCGATTAAAAAGTGGGCAAAAGGCATGAACAGACCCTTCTCAAAAGAAGATATACAAATGGCCGACAAACATATAAAAACATGATTATCATCACTAATTATCAAAGAAATGCAAATCAAAACCACAATGAGATACCAGCTCACACCAGTCAGAATGGTGATTATTAAAGAGTCAAAAAATAACAGGTGCTGATGAGGTTGTGGAGAAAAGGGAATACTTATACACTGCTGGTAAGAATGTAAGTTAGTTCAGGCACTGTGGAAAGCAGTTTGGAGATTTTTCAAAGAACTAAAAATAGAACTATCATTCGACCCAGCAATTTCATTACTGAGTATATACTCAAAGGGAAATAAATCATTCTACCAAAAAGACACAGACACTTATATTTTCATAACAACACTATTCACAGTACAAAAGACGTATGATCAACCTAGATGCTCATCAATGGTGCACTAGATAAAGAAAATGTAATACATATACTCTATAGAATATTATGCAGCCATAAAAAGAATGAATTCATGTCCTTTGCAGCAACATGGATGCAGCTGGAGGCCATTATCCTAAATGAATTAATGTAGAAACAGAAAACCAAATACAGCACGTTCTTACTTATAAGTGAGTGCTAAACATTGGGTACACGTGAATATAAAAGAATAAAAGACACTGGGGAATACAAGAAGGGGCAGGGAGGAGGGGAAGGGTTTTAAGTACATATTGGGTACTATATGCTCACTACCTGTGTGATGGGATCAGTCATACCCCAAGTCTTAGCATCAAGCTACATACCCATGTAACAAAACTGCACATCTACCCTCTAAATCTAAAGTAAAATCTGAAAAAACAAATTTCAAAGATCAAATGAAAACATCACCCATGAAAATTAGCCATCACATCCCTGGGTTCATATGTATGGCATTTATCTGATCAGTGAAATTTATGAGTCTAGTACAAAATACATTTAAGGGCCAGCAATACTCCTGAAACTCCAAAGAGAGACAAATGCAAAAACTCTCAGGATAGACAGTTTCTTAACCCAGGTGACAGGGTCACTATCTATAAAGTTCTGTTGTAATGAGCTCATCCTTATCCTCCAACAACAAATTAAAGTATACATTGGAAACAATGTGCTATACTGAGTAGCTGTCCTTTCACTTAATGCTTCATATTAACCCACCTGAAGATGCTGGTTTTATTAACAAGTTATCTTCCATTCTAAATTTTGCTAAATATTCATTTTGCTCACTGTTCAGATATAATATTTCCACATCTTTTCCCCATATTATCATATCCTCAGTCTCTATATTTTTAGGGTGGAAGATGGGAAGCATGGAACACTATAATAATGTAGTCTTTGTTTTATGATACAAGCTTATTCAGAAATCTATCAACTAGGAAGATATTTCAATAGATAGGATATGGTGGCTCATGCCTGTAATTCCAGCACTTTGGAGGCCGAGGCGGGCAGATCACGAGGTCAGGAGATCGGGACCATCCTGGCTAACATGGTGAAACCCCACCTCTACTAAAAATACAAAAAATTAGGTGGCATTCTGGTGGCATGCACCTGTAGTCCCAGCTACTCGAGAGGCTGAGGCAGGAGAACCGCTTGAACCCGGGAGGCAGAGGTTGCAGTGAGCCGAGATCACGCCACCACACTCCAGCCTGGGCGACAGAGTGAGACTGGGTCTCAAAAAAAATAAATAAATAAAAAGATAGGATAAAGGTTAAGCAGTTATATATTTCCAGAGGAAAAACAGTCAGTAAACAGTTTATGGCAGTGTTTGTTTTAAAAGCAGAATTTTTGTGTGTGGGGGGGTTATGTCACTGGATTATTACAGATTCACTTTAACCTCCTACACTTTCTGTATGCATATATAAACAAAATGGTAATGAACTGATGTCTCAGGATCCTGAAGCACTGCAGAAATCAAAAAAGCTTTCTTAGTCATCAAAAGGTTAATTGCTTCCCACTTAATTTAAGTTCTAAGTGTATTTTATTGTATTCAATTTCCTCAAACATGAGAAATCCCCATATGAAATTCTATTTACCAAAACATATTGTTTCTTGACTCTTACAAGTTGGCATTTCCTGTACAGAGATAATTTTATTGACCAAAATTTTTCTTTTCTTTATTTTATTTTGTTTTAAATTGACAAATAATTGTACATAGTCATTTGGTACATAGTGATGTTTCAATACATATATAGTGATCAAATCAGAGTAATTAGCATGTCTATCATCTCAAACATTTATCATTTCTTTGTGTTAAGAACATTCAATATCCTCCTTGTAGCTATTTGAAATTATATTAATGTTAACCGTAGTCATTTTACAGTGATATAGAACACTAGAATTCATTCCTCTTATCTAGCTGTAATTTTGTGTTCTTTAACAAATCTATCCCTATCTCCCTCTTTCTCCTACCCTTCCTAATCTCTAGTGTCCTCTGTTCTAGTTTTTACTTCTCTGAAATCAGCTTTCTTCAGCCTCAATATATGAGTGAGAACTGCAGTGTTCAACCTTTTTTCATCCAAATAATATCCTCCAGTTCCATCCATATTGCTCTGAATGATAGGATATCACTCTTTTATTATGAGCGAATAGAATTCCATGGTGTGTACACAACATATGTTTTTTAATCTGTCCATCTATTGTTGGACACTTAGGTTGATTCCATATTTTGACAATTATTGATAGTGCTGCAATAAACATGAGGATATAGATATCTCTTCAATATAATGATTTCTCTCTCTTTGGATAAATTTCCGATAGTCCAATAGTGGGACTGCTGGATCATAAGGGAGTTCTATTTGTCATTTTTTTGTTTTGTTTTGTTTTTTTTTTTTTTTTTTCACCATGTTGGTCAGGCTGGTCTTGAACTCCTGACCTCAAGCAGTCCATCTGCCTCAGCCTCCCAAAGTGCTGGGATTACAGGAATGAGCCATCGCGCCCAGCCTCTATTTGTAGTTTTTTGAGGGACCCCCCCCATACTGTTCTTCATAGTAGCTTTACTAGTTTACATTCCCACCAACAGTGTTTAAGAGTTCCCTTTTCTCCACATCCTTGTCAGTATTTATTATTTTTGATCTTTTTGATAATAGCCAGAGTAACTGGGGTGAGATGATACCTCATAGTGATTTTTATTTGCATTCTCCGATGGTTAGTGATGTTAACAATTTTTATAGATATTTGTTAGCTATTTATATGTCTTCTTTGAGAAATATATTTTCAGATAATTTGCCTATTTTTAATTGAATTGTTTGTTTTTCTGCTGTTGAGATGTGTGAGTTCTTTGTATATTCTTGATATTAATCTGTCAGATGAGTAGTTGCAAATACTTTATTCTATTCTGTAGGTTGTCTTTTTTTCTCTTTTGTTTGCTTCCTTTGCTGTTCAGAAACTTTTTAGTTTTATATAATCTCATTTGCATGTTTCTGCTTGCGTTGCATGTGCTTTTAAGGGCTTATATGTAAAATATTTTTCCAGACCAATGTCCCAAAGCATTTTCCCTATCTTTTCTTTTAGTAGTTTTATTCTTTCAGGTATTACATTTATGTTCTTGATCCAATTTGAGTTGATTTTTGTATAGGATGAGAGATACAGAGTCTAGTTTCACTCTTCTGCATATGGATATCCTGTTTTCCAGCACCTTTTATTGAAGAGACTGTCCTTTCCTCAATGAGTGTCTTGGCAACTTTGTCAAAAACAAGTTGGCTGTAGATAGGTGAATTAATTTCTGGGTTCTCTATTTTTTTCATTTGTCTGTGTCTATATATTTATGCCAGTACCATGCTGATTTGGTTACTACAGCTTTGTAATATATTTTGAGGTCTGATAGTGTGATACCTACAGCTTTGTTCTTTTTGCTTGGAATCACTTTAAGCTACTTAGGGTCTTCTGTGGTTCCATATAAATTTGGAGATTGTTTTTTCTATTTCTGTGAAAAATGTCATTGGTAGTTTGGCAGTGATTTCATTGTATCTATAGATTGCTTTGGGTAGTATTGTCATTTTAACACTATTAATTCTTCCAATCTATCACCATAGGATGTTTTTCCATTTGTTTGTATCCCCTTCAGTTTCTTTAACCAGTGTTTTGTAGTTTTACTTTTAGATGTTTTTCACCTCCTTGGTTAAATTTATTCCTAGGTATTTTGGGTTTTTTGGTAGATATTTTAAATGGGATTGTCTTCTTGATTTCATTTTCAGCTAGTTTGTTGCTCATGTATGGAAATGCCACTGATTTTTGTATATTAATTTTGTATCCTGCAACTTTCTGAATTTGTTTAGCAGTTCTAAGAGTTTTGTTGTAGAGTCTTTTGGTTTTTCTCTGTATAAGATAATGTCCTGTGAAAACGGGGACAATTTTGCTTCTTTCATTCCAATTTGGCTGTCCTTTATTTCTTTCTCTTGCCTAATTTCTCTGGGCAGGACTTTTAGTACTATGTTGACTAAGTGGTGAGAGTGGGTATCTTTGTCTTGTTCCAGTTCTTAGAGAAAAGACATTCAGCTATCCTTGATCAGTAATACGTTAATTGTAGATTTGTCATATATGGACTTTATTATGTTGAAATATTTTCTTTCTTACCTAGTTTATTAAGGGTTTTTATCATGAAATGTTGCTGAATTTTATCAAATGCTTTTTCTGAATTTATTGAGATGGTCATATGGTTTCTACCCTTCAGTCTATTGATGTGATATATGACTTTAGTTGATTTTCATATGTTGAATAATTCTTGTATTATTGGAATAAATCCCACTTGGGATTACTGGGATTTATACAATAAATACATTATTGGGATAGTGTATTTTCTTTCTGATGTTTCCTTGGATTCAGTTTGCTTATATTTTGTTGAGAATTTTTATGTCTATTTTCACCAGAGATCTTGCCTGTAGTTTTCTTTCATTGTTATATCTTTACTGCTTTTGGTGTCAGAGTTATGCTGGCCTTGTGGAATGAATTTGAAGGAACACCCTCTGCTTCAGTTTTTTGGAATAGTTTCAGACAAATTGACATTAATTCTTCCTTCAGTGTTTGGCAGAATTCAGCAGTGAAGCTATCCAGTCACGAACTTTTCTTTACTGGAAGACTTTTTGTTACTGATTCCATCTCATTACTCGTTATTGGCCTGTTCAGATTTTCTATTTCTTCCTGGTTCGATCTTGGTAGATAGTATCCATTTATCCATTTCCTCTAGGTTTTTAAGGTTATTGGTGTATAGTTTTTCATAGTAGTCTCTAAAGATTCTTTATATTTTTGTGGTATCTAAGTAAAAAAGAAAGAGAACGTCCAAATAAATAGTCAGAAATGAAAAAACCCCAAATAAATAAAGTCAGAAATAAAAAAAATCTCCTTTTTCATTTCTGACTTTATTTATTTGGGTGTCCTCTTTCTTTTTTACTTAGTCTAGCTAAGTGTCTGTCAATTTTCTTTAGTTTGTGAATTTTGCTTTCAGTTTTACAAAACTACAGCTTTTTGTTTTGTTGATCTTTAGTATCATGTTTTAGTCTCAATTTCATTTATTTCTGCTCCAATCTTTACTATTTCTTTCCTTCTACCAATTTGGGTTTTGTTTTATTCTTGCTTTTCTAGTTCCTTGAAATGTATTGTTAGGTTATTTATTTAAAATCTTTCTAGTTTTTTGATGTAGGCTTTTAATGCCATAAAATTGCCTCTTAATACTGTTTTTTCTGTGTCTCACAGGTTTTGGTATGTTATGTTTCCATTTTATTTGTTTCAAGATATCTCTTAACATTATTCTTAATTTCTTCCTTCATCCATTGATCACTTAGGAGCATATAATTTACTTTCCATATATGTGTATAGTTTTGAATGTTCTTCTTGTTATTGATATCTAGTTTTATTCTTTTGTGGTCAGATAAGATACTTGATTTAATTTCTTTTTTTAATTGATTCCTTTATTATTATTATTATTATTATACTTTAAGTTCTAGGATACATGTGCACAATGTGCAGGTTTGTTACATATGTATACATGTGCCATGTTGGTGTGCTACACCCATTAACTCATCATTTACATTAGGTATATCACCTAATGCTATCCCTCCCCACTCCTCCCACCCCACGACAGGCCCCTGTGTGTGATGTTCCCCTTCCTGTATCCAAGTGTTCTCATTGTTCAATTCCCACCTATGGCTGAGAACAAGCAGTGTTTGGTTTTTTGTCCTTGTGATAGTTTGCTGAGAATGATGGTTTCCGGCTTCATCCATGTCTGTAAAAGGACATGAACTCATCCTTTTTTATGGCTGCATAGTATTCCACGGTGTATATGTGCCACATTTTCTTAATCCAGTCTATCATTGATGTACATTTGGGTTGGTTCCAAGTCTTTGCTATTGCGAATAGTGCCACAATAAAAATATGTGTGCATGTGTCTTTATAGCAGCATGGTTTATAATCCTTTGGGTATATATCCAGTAATGGGATGGCTAGGTCAAATGGTATTTCTAGTTCTAGATCCTTGAGGAATTGTCACACTGTCTTTCACAATGGTTGAACTAGTTTACAGTCCCACCAACAGTGTAAAAGTGTTCCTATTTCTCCACATCCTCTCCAGCACCTGTTGTTTCCTGACCTTTTAATGATTGCCATTCTAACTGGTGTGAGATGGTATCTCATTGTGGTTTTGAATTGCATTTCTCTGATGGCCAATGATGATGAGCACTTTTTTTCATGTGATTGTTGGCTGCATAAATGTCTTCTTTTGAGAAGTTTCTGTTCATATCCTTCACCCACTTTTTGATGGGGTTGTTTGTTTTTTTTCTTGTAACTTTGTTTGAGTTTTTTGTAGATTATGGATATTAGCCCTTTGTCAGACGAGTAGATTGCAAAAATTTTCTCCCATTCTGTAGGTTGCCTGTTTACACTGATGGTAGTTTCTTTGGCTGTGCAGAAGCTCTTTGGTTTAATTAGATCCCATTTGTCAATTTTGGCTTTTGTTGCCATTGCTTTTGGTGTTTTAGACATGAAGTCCTTGCCCATGCCTATGTCCTGAATGGTATTGCCTAGGTTTTCTTCTAGAGTTTTTATGGTTTTAGGTCTAACATTTAAGTCTTTAATCCATCTTGAATTAATTTCTGTATAACGTGTAAGGAAGAGACCCAGTTTCAGCTTTCTACATATGGCTAGCCAGTTTTCCCAGCACCATTTATTAAATAGGGAATCGTTTTCCCATTTCTTGTTTTTTTCAGGTTTGTCAAAGATCAGATGGTTGTAGATGTGTGGCACTATATCTGAGGGCTCTGTTCTGTTCCATTGGTCTGTATCTTTCTTTTGGTACCAGTACCATGCTGTTTTTGTTACTGTAGGCTTGTAGTATAGTTTGAAGTCAGGTAGCATGATGCCTCCAACTTTGTTCTTTTGGCTTAGGATTGTCTTGGCAATGTGGACTCTTTTTTGGTTCCATATGAACTTTAAAGTAGTTTTTTCCAATTCTGTGAACAAAGTCATTGTTAGCTTGATAGGGATGTCATTAAATCTGTAAATTACCTTGGGCAGTATGGCCATTTTCACTATATTGATTCTTCCTATCCATGAGCATGGAATGTTCTTCCATTTGTTTGTGTCCTCTTTTATTTTGTTGAGCAGTGGTTTGTAGTTCTCCCTGAAGAGGTCCTTCACATCCCTTGTAAGTTGGATTCCTAGATATTTTATTCTCTTTGAAGCAATTGTGAATGGTAGTTCACTCATGATTTTGCTCTCTGTTTGTCTGTTATTGGTGTATAAGAATGCTTGTGATTTTGTACATTGATTTTATATCCTGAGACTGCTTAAGTTGCTTATCAGCTTAAGGAGATTTTGGACTGAGACGATGGGGTTTTCTAAATGTACAATCATGTCGTCTGCAAACAGGGACAATTTGACTTCCTCTTTTCCTAATTTGACTTCCTCTTTTCCTTTATTTCTTTCTCTTGCCTGATTGCCCTGGCCAGAACTTCCAATACTATGTTGAATAGGAGTGGTGAGAGAGGGCATCCCTGTCTTGTTCCAGTTTTCGGGAAGGCTTCCAGTTTTTGCCCATTCAGTATGATATTGGCTGTGGGTATGTCATAAATAACTCTTATTATTTTGAGGTATGTCCCATCAATACCTAATTTATTGAGAGTTTTTAGCATGAGGGGTTGTTGAATTTTGTCAAAGGCCTTTTCTGCATCTATTGAGATAATCATGTGGTTTTTGTCTTTGGTTCTGTTTATATGCTGGATTACATTTATTGATTTTTGTATGTTGAACCAGCCTTGCATCCCAGGGATGAAGCCCACTTGATCATGGTGCATAAGCTTTTTGATGTGCTGCTGGATTCGGTTTGCTAGTATTTTATTGAGGATTTTTGCATCAATGTTCATCAAGGATATTGGTCTAAAATTCTCTTTTTTTGTTGTGTCTCTGCCAGGCTTTGGTATCAGGAGGACGCTGGCCTCATAAAATGACTTATGGACGATTCCCTTTTTTTCTATTGATTTGAATAGTTTCAGAAGGAATGGTACCAGATCCTCCTTGTACTTCTGGTAGAATTCAACTGTGAATCTGTCTGGTCCTCGGCTTTTTTTTGGTTGGTAGGCTATTAATTGTTGCCTCAATTTCAGAGCCTTTTATTCGTCTATTCAGGGATTCAAATTCTTCCTGGTTTAGTCTTGGGAGGGTGTTATGTGTCCAGTAGTTTATCCATTTCTTCTAGATTTTCTAGTTTATTTGTGTAGAGGTGTTTATGGTATTCTCTGATAGTAGTTTGTATTTCTGTGGGATTGGTGGTGATATCTCCTTTATCATTTTTTATTGCATCTATTTGATTCTTCTCTCTTTTCTTCTTTATTAGTCTTGCTAGCGGTCTGTCAATTTTGTTGATCTTTTCAAAAAACCAGCTCCTGGATTCATTGATTTTTTGAACAGTTCTTTGTGTCTCTGTCTCCTTCAGTTCTGCTCTGATCTTAGTTATTTCTTGCCTTCTGCTAGCTTTTGAATGTGTTTGCTGTTGCTTCTCTAGTTCTTTTCATTGTGATGTTAGGGTGTCAATTTTAGATCTTTCCTGCTTTCTCCTGTGGGCATTTAGTGCTATAAATTTCCCTCTACACACTGCTTTAAATGTGTCCCAGAGATTCTGGTATGTTGTGTCTTTGTTCTCGTTGGTTTCAAAGAACATCTTTATTTCTGCCTTCATTTCCTTATGTACCCAGTAGTCATTCAGGAGCGGGTTGTTCAGTTTCCATGTAGTTGAGTGGTTTTGAGTGAGTTTCTTAATCCTGAGTTCTAGTTTGATTGTACTGTGGTCTGAGAGACAGTTTGTTATACTTTCTGTTCTTTTACATTTGCTGAAGAGTGCTTTACTCCCAACTATATGGTCAATTTTGGAATAGGTGTGATGTGGTGCTGAGAAGAATGTATATTCTGTTGATTTGGGGTGGAGAGTTCTGTAGATGTCTATTAGGTCTGCTTGGTGCAGAACTGAGTTCAATTCCTGGATATCCTTGTTAACTTTCTGTCTCGTTGATCTGTCTAATGTTGACCGTGGGGTGTTAAAGTCTCCCATTATTAATGTGTGGGAGTCTAAGTCTCTTTGTAGGTCTCTAAGGACTTGCTTTATGAATCTGGGTGCTCCTGTATTGGGTGCATATATATTTAGGATAGTTAGCTCTTCTTGTTGAATTGATCCCTTTACCATTATGTAATGGCCTTCTTTGTCTCTTTTGATCTTTGTTGGTTTAAAGTCTGTTTTATCAGAGACTAGGATTGCAACCCCTGCCTTTTTTTGTTTTCCATTTGCTTGGTGGATCTTCCTCCATCCCTTTATTTTGAGCCTATGTGTGTCTCAGCACATGAGATGGATCTCCTGAATACAGCACACTGATGGGTCTTGAGTCTTTATCCAATTTGCCAGTCTGTGTCTTTTAATTGGAGCATTTAACCCATTTACACTTAAGGTTAATATTGTTGTGTGTGAATTTGATCCTGTCATTATGATGTTAGCTGGTTATTTTGCACATTAGTTGATGCAGTTTCTTCCTAGCCTCTATGGTCTTTACGATTTGGCATGTTTTTGCAGTGGCTGGTACTGGTTGTTCCTTTCCATGTTGAGTGCTTCCTTCAGGACCTCTTTTAGGGCAGGCCTGGTGGTGACAAAATCTCTCAGCATTTGCTTGTCTGTAAAGGATTTTGTTTCTCCTTCACTTATGTAGCTTAGTTTGGCTGGATATCAAATTCTGGGTTGGAAATTCTTTTCTTTAAGAATGTTGAATATTGGCCCCCACTCTCTTCTGGCTTCTAGAGTTTCTGCCAAGAGATCAGCTGTTAGTCTGATGGGCTTCCCTTTGTTGGTAACCCGACCTTTTTTTCTGGCTGCCCTTAACATTTTTTCCTTCATTTCAACTTTGGTGAATCTGACAATTATGTGTCTTGGAGTTGCTCTTCTTGAGGAGTATCTTTGTGGCATTCTCTGTATTTCCTGAATTTGAATATTGCCCTGCCTTGCTATGTTGGGGTAGTTCTCCTGGATAATATCCTGCAGAGTGTTTTCCAACTTGTTTCCATTCTCCCTGTCACTTTCAGGTACACCAATCAAATGTAGATTTGGTCTTTTCACATAGTCCCATATTTCTTGGAGGCTTTGTTCATTTCTTTTTACTCTTTTTTCTCTAAACTTCTCTTCTCACTTCATTTCATTCATTTGATCTTCAATCACTGATACCCTTTCTTCCACTTGATCAAATTGGCTACTGAAGCTTGTGCATTCGTCACATATTTCTCGTGTCTTGGTTTTCAGCTCCATCAGTTCATTTAAGGACTTCCCTACATTGGTTATTCTAGTTAGCCATTTATCTAATTTTTTTTCAAAGTTTTTAGCTTCTTTGCGATGGGTTTGAACTTTCTCCTTTAGCTCGGAGAAGTTTGATCGTCTGAAGACTTCTTCTCTCAACTCATCAAAGTCATTCTCCATCCAGCTTCGCTCTCTTGCTGGCAAGGAGTTGCATTCCTTTGGAGGGGGAGAGGTGCTCGGATTTTTAGAATTTTCAGCTTTTCTGCTCTGTTTTTTCCCCATCTTTGTGGTTTTATCTACCTTTGGTCTTTGATGATGGTGATGTACAGATGGGGTTTTGGTGTGGATGTCCTTTCTGTTTGTTAGTTTTCCTTCTACCAGACAGGACCCTCAGCTGCAGGTCTGTTGGAGTTTGCTGGAGATCCACTACAGACCCTGTTTGCCTGGGTATCAGCAGCGGAGGCTGCAGAACTACAAATGTTGCTGAACAGCAAATGTTTCTGCCTCATCCTTCCTCTGGAAGCTTCGTCTCAGAGGGGTATCTGGCTGTGTGAGGTGTCAGTCTGCTCCTACTCGGGGGTGCCTCCCAGTTAGGCTACTCGGGGGTCAGGGACCCACTTGAGGAGGCAGTCTGTCCACTCTCAGATCTCAAACTCCGTGCTGAGAGTCTTCAAAGTTGTCATACAGCGACATTTAAGTCTGCAAAGGTTTCTGCTGCCTTTTGTTCGGCTATGCCCTGCCCTCAGAGGTGGAGTCTACAGAGGCAGGCAGGCCTCCTTGAGCTGCAGTGGGCTCCACCCAGTTCAAGCTTCCCAGCCACATTTTTTACCTACTTAAGCCTCAGCAATGGCAGGCGCCCCTCTCCCAGCCTCGCTGCCAACTTGCAGTTCTATCTCAGACTGCTGTGCTAGCAATGAGCAAGGCTCCGTGGGTGTGGGACCCTCCGAGCCAGGAGTGGGATATAATCTCCTGGTGTGCCATTTGCTAAGACCATTGGAAAAGCGCAGTATTAGGGTGGGAGTGACCCGATTTTCCAAGTGCCGTCTGTCACCGCTTCCTTTGGCTAGGAAAGGGAATTCCCTGACCCCTTACACTTCCCAGGTGAGGCGATGCCTCGCCCTGCTTCGACTCACACTCGGTTGGCTGCATCCATTGTCCTGCCCCCACTGTCTGACAAGCCCAGTGAGATGAACCTGGTACCTCAGTTGGAAATGCAGAAATCACCCATCTTCTGCGTTGCTCACACTGGGAGCTGTAGACTGGAGCTCTTCCTATTTGACCATCTTGGAACCGCCCGGTTTAATTTCAACTTTTAAAAATTTATTGAATATTGTTTCATATTCTGACATGCAGTCAGTTCTGGAAAATTGCTGATGTGCTGATGAAAACTCTTACGTGGTGAGGAAAAGCATGTGTACTTGGCAGCTGTTAGTTGAAATGTTTTGTAAATCGGTTAGATCCATTTTGTATAATGTGCAATTTAATTCTGATATTTCTTGTTTGATTTTCTACCTAAATGTTCTGTCCAATGCAGAGAGCGGGTTGTTGAATTCCTCAACTATTATTGTATTGGCAGTTATTTATCCCTGTAGATCCAATATTTGCTTTATATATCGGGTGCTCTGGTGTTGGGTACCTATATATTTACAATTGTTATATTCTCTTGTATTGATTCCTTTATTACTTTATAATTTCCTTGTCTCTTTTTACTGTTTTTGACTTGAATTCTGTTTTGTCTGATATAACTGTTCTCACTTGTTTTTGGTTTCTATTTGTATGGAATTTATTTTTCCATCCCTTATCTTTCAGTCTGTGTATCTTTTAAGGTGAGGTGAGTTTCCTGTAGGCAGCATATAGTCAGGTCTGATTTTTATATTCATTCAGCTAGTCCATATCTTTTAGATGGGAATTTAGTCTATCTAAATTCAGGGTTATTATTGATAGGTAGTGACTTATTCCTGTAATTTTATTGATTGTTTTAGGTTATTCTGTATATCCTTTCTTCCCTATTTTCTCTGTTATTGCTTATTTTTACAGCTGTGTGGTTTTCTGTAGTGGTAGGATTTATTTATTTTTCTTTCTCTTTTGTGTATCAGCTCTACCAGTGAGTTTTATAGTTTTGCATGTTTTCATGCTGTTGGCCTGTTTGGGTTGAATCTATCTGAGGTTTTTGTGCTTCCTAAACATGGATGCCCATCTTTATCCCAAGACTTGGAAGGCTTCCTGCTATGATTTTATTAAATATGTTTTCCTTCTCTTCTCTTTTTCTTCTCTTCTCTTTCTGGAATGTGCATAATGTGAATTGCTCTCTTTCTTTCTTTCTTTCTTTTCTTTTCTTTTCAACTTAATGTGTTTAATGGTGTCCCATAAATCCCATAGGCTTTTTCATTCCTTTGTGTGCTTTTATCTTTTTTGTCTGCTTTCAAAAGACTTGTCTTCAAGTTCAAAAATTCTTTCTTCTGCTATGTCTAGTTTGTTGTTGAAGCTCTTATTGTATTTTCATTTCATTCATTAAATTACTTAGCTCTAGGTTTCTGTTTGACTATTTTGTACGATAGCTATCTCTGTTGAATTTCTCATTCAAATCATAATGTTTTTTCCTGATTTCATTGAATTGTGTACACATGTTCTCTTGTATATCACTGATTTTCCTGAAGGTTATTATTTTCAATTATTTTTCTGGCTTTTTATATATTTCCTTATGATGAGTGTCTGTTGGAGAATTATTGTTTTTCTTTGGAGGTGACATTTTTTCATAGTTGATGTGTCCCTATGTTATTTTATTTTTTTTGTTCAACTTCTATTTTAAGTTCTGGGGTACATGTGCAGGATGTGCAGGTTTGTTATATAGGTAGATGTGTGCCATGGTGGTTTGCTGCACAGATCAACCCATCACCTAGGTATTAAACCCAGCAACCATTAGCTATTCTTCCTGATGCTCTCCCTACCCCTACATCCCCTGAAAGGACCCAGTGTGTGCTGTTTCCTTCCATGTATCCATGCGTTCTCATTATTTTGGTTTTCTGTTCTTGCGTTAGTTTGCTGAAGATAACAGCTTCCAGTTCCATCCATGTCCCTGCAAAGGACATGGTCTTGTTTCTTTTTACAGCTGCATAGTATGTCATGGTGTATAGGTACCACAATTTCTTTACCCAGTCTATCATTGATGGGCTGACATGGAATCATTGGGTTGATTCCATGTCATAGCTATTGTGAATAGTGCTGCAATGAACATACACATGCATGTGTCTCTGTAACAGAATGATTTATGTTTTGGGGATTATATTTCCAGTAATGGGATTGCTGGGACAAATGGTATTTTTGCTTCTAGATCTTTGAGTAGTCACCACACCATATGTTAGTATCTATGAATTTGGTGGGAAAGTGACTTCTTTCAATTTTATGGAGCAGGTTTTTAAGAAAAGGCTTATTTGTATGAATAGGTCTAGGGTGTTGGTTTGGTGGGGTGCGTTGGCCTACTATAGTAGTGTAGCCTCTGTAGTTTCTTCAGCTATAATCCACATTACTGGCATTTGTGAATTTCTCAGTGGCCTAGCCTACGAGAGTCTGTGGCAATAATAGTATGGCTTTGCCATAGGTATACTCACTGTGCAATTTTTCAGGTCAGGGATGAATGTGTGCACACAATGGTTAGGCCAACTTGGGGTCTGGCTCTCCAGGGTTTAGTCCATGGGGATGTTACTCTGGCCATGAGCAAGGGCACATGGTTTGTTCACTACCCTGGGGACATATTTGGTAGCAGCGACCTGGAGGGTTATTTCTCAGTCCCAGAATGTGGGCACATAGCTTCTTGCCAGCCTAGAAATGTGTCTGTCAGGGTCGGCCCACAGGCCTGTTTCTCAAGCCTAGGACATGAGCTAAGGCTGCTTGGCTAGACTTGGTGGTGGGGTATGAACACCAATTGCAATCTGCAAGGCTGTTTTCAGGCCTGGTATGCAGGTTCAGGGATGCTCAACTGGCCTAGCGGTATATCTGCCGAATGTGGCCCACGGGGCTATTGTATAGGCCCAGGACGTACACACAGAGCTGCTTGGTTAGCTGGGGGTTTGCCCACCAGAGGCGGCCCATGGGGCTCTTTCTTGAACTTGGGACTTGGGCATACAGCAGCTTGACCAGCCTGCAAGGATATGCCTGTTGGAGGGTGGCCCACAAGGCTGTTTCTCAGGTCTGGGACATAGGTACGAGTCTGCTTGACTGCCTTAGGGTTACACCCACTGGGGTTGGCCACAGGGATGTTTTTCATGTCTGGGACGCATGTGCAAGCTTACTTGGCCAGCTCAGGGATGTGCCCACTGTGGGTAGACCACAGGATTGTTTCTCTGATCCAGGTCATGAGCTCTTGGTTGCTTGGCTGGCCTAGGGGCATACCTGCCGGTGATGGCTTGTAGGACTGTTTCTCAGGACCTTACTCGGGGTGCAGAACCATTGGGAAGACCAGGGTATGTTTGCAGAGGGGGCAGGGACACTATGGGGCTGTTTCTCAGGTCCTGAGCCCAGGCATATAGCTCTTTGCTGGCTTTGTGGCATGTCATCTGCTTGGAGACTCAGAGGCCTCTTAGGGGAAGGTGCACAGTGGTTTGGCCAGCTCTAGGGTGAGTTTGCCTTGGGTGGGACTGCCATACTTTTCCTCTGGCTGCAAGTGAGAGTAGCTGAAGTTGGTTTTCCTGCTGTGCAGGACCAGAATCATAGCTGATTCCAGGCCCAGTCTCTGCACAGTTGGGGTTGTGATGTTCAGCCACTTATCTGGGCTTGGCATAATGAAGGTGGAGCCCCAGTGCTGGAAAGATGCAGTGGCTACTGCCCTAAGAAAGATGCACTCCAGAGGTGTCTGTCTTAAGATGGTATCAGGCTGCAGTGGCTTGGCTCACAACCGGTGGGTGTGGGATGGAAAGTATGCACTTTCTGCTCGTCATCTAGGGCAGTGCAGCTGTGTGAATTCCTGGCAGCTCTCCAAACTGAGATCTGGGGTTGTGAGGACTACAGGATTCTCCTGTAGGAAGGACTGTTGATGTTTGTGGTAGTAATGGGGGCTGGTGGGGATCTCCTGCTTAATCTTTTCTCCAAAATATGAAGTCCACCACAAGCCAGCCACCATATCAGATTTCAGAGGTTGAAATCTGAAATTTAAAATTCATCCTGTGAACAGATCTTTTATTCCAGTGTTTACTTTGGAATCATGAAGACTTCAGGCATTAAGAACATGACAGGCCAGGTACAGTGGCTCATGCCTGTAATCCTAGCACTTTGGGAGGCCAAGGTAGGCAGATTGAGCTCAGGAGTTCAAGACCAGCCTGAGCAATATAGCAAAACCCTGTCTCTACCAAAATACGGAAATTAGCCAGGCGTGGTTGCATGAGCACTTGTAGTCTCAACTTCTTGCGGGGCCTGAGGTGGGAGGATCACTTGAGCCTGTGAGGTGGAAGCTGCAGTGAGCCGAGATTGCATCACTACATTTTAGCCTGGGTGACGAAGTGAGACCCTGTCACAAAAAAAAAAAAAAAAAAAAGGAAAAAAAAAGGACATGGCAGATATTTTGACAGATATTTCCATATTTGAAACTATATGAGAGAAAAAGATCAGATATAGTTAATGAGTGAAAGGACAAATGTTTGGATTTCCTGGCATGGATGTCAATTTTACTTATTACTTATTTATAAATTTTACAAACATTTACATCATATTATTTGCTGGTCACAGTTCTGGGTGACAAGGGAATCAACAGTGAGTAAGACATTGTCAGTGATCTTAGGAAACTCATAGATAATAATGTAAGGAGAACACTGTGAAACTTCACTTCAAAATAATTGTGATTGATTTATCTCTTGGCTTCCCTCCAGTTTCTGCAAGAAGTGGGTTGCTTGGAAGAATACCTATACTCTATGCTCTGTATCTTAGCAGTTGCTTGGGCAAAAAGTGTTTTTACAAAGCGTTGTTATTAAGTGGAAGGCGGTCAGTATAACTTGTGCTCCATATTTTTAAGTAAGAGGAAAGTGATGAATGATGGGTGAAAACTTCTGCAATAACTCCCTGATGCAAAAATAACTATTTAATTTTTTACCAAAAAAGAAAATATATAATTCAGCAGTCAGTTCACTGCAAGGCTGGGAGAATGGTAGGGGGAGTGGGATAATATCAAGGCACTTATTACTCATTATGGTGCTTATATAACCCCATCTATTTTTACCACATCCAAGTGTAGTGAAGGTTTCTTATTCTCAATAGACTCAATCTCTGAAATGCTTTCCTTACATTTCACAGACTTCCCATGCTTCAGACTAGTTCTAGAACCACGTCCTTATGACTGTGGACCAAGCAAAAACCATAATGGTCCTACCTCTTTCTGAGCTCCTGCATTATTCAGTCATCATCCACTCTCAGGATCAACCAGAGTCACTCTATGTTGTTCTCTAGTCAGCCATGGTTACCTCCGTGAGAATAGGGAGTGCGTTTTTTTATACTCCCCTGCACCAAGGAAGGCCCTGAGAAAAAGTGGGTCCTCATAAATGCTAATTAAATTTAATTCTTCAACAGAATTTTAAAATTATAAATAGCAAAAGAAAAACCTTGAATCTTAGAAAAATGATTACTTTGGGTTATGCAACAAGTGCCTAAAGAGCAAGGACCTGTGATTCATTTCTTCTCCTAAGCACCCAGCACTGTGCCTGAGATCAAAAATTTAATAAAAGATTATTTGTTAGCTCCTTGAGACATAGGTAACAAAATAAGATGCTATTAAAGATGTGTGGAACGATATCTGTCTAAAATCGTTCTATGTTTTCAAGGAAATTGGTGGTTTTAATTTGCTCAGCTAAGCAGATCTATACCTGAATAATTATAGCTCAGCATCAACTATAAACAGTAAGTTTAATCAAAACTTTTGTTTATTTAGTACCTTATCATCTTAAACATCATCACAGTATTTACATGTAATGAACAATAACACAGAATCAATAAGCCACAATCTCTAGTAAGCCACAATCACACTAGAGAACTTAAAATTTGCTCAAGAAACTGGGATTTTTTATGACATGGGAAATTAATATTTCAGCACCAAATATTGGAGGTGTTGATTCTCACAATACAAAAAGAAAAGGAAAGGGCAAGGTTAAGCAGGAAAAGGAGATTCTGATTTTGTCAGAAGTCTTTCACAATGATTTACCTTTACCAATGAAGTAATCAAGAGTTGTATTTACAGTGGCCAGTGTTTGACTCTCTACTGAATTAACTTGAATCTTCTTTTTCTATTGCAGCATTAACACTGTAAAGGCCACAGAAAATGAAACAATGACCCAAATTAGGCTTTTAATTGTGCATATAAATTTGGTCACATCTCATGATCATCTTCTTACAAAATCCATATTTAAATTGTAATTTTATTAATATTTTATTTCTTGACTTCTCTGATAGAATTTATAGGTCTCTTAAAGTTAGTGTAGATTGAATTTGTTCTCCCATCAGAAAAATTAAAGAAAAAGTGGTAACTTATTTGGCTTGATATATTATTACTGTGTTTAAGAACATCAGAAAATCTTTATTCCAAACCTTTTATACCCAGCATACTTTCCCTTTCAGGAAAAACATTATTCTTTATAAGGATGTTGATATAACATGTAATAATTTGATAAGGCATAGCATATTGACACTTTAATATATATCAACCCTTCTAAAAATTTTGCTTATTCTTAAAGAATATCTAAAATGACAATGACAATTCTTGCTTGCATTGAATGCCTCCCAGACTGAACCCTTGCCCGACTCTGCCACTCAAATTTTTCAGCCTATAGATTTCCCATCTTTTAATATGTCCAGTATTAGCCAGATGTATTACTTAAACTTGATACAGATCATATCATTCCTCTGCTCAAAACCCCAGTAGCTTTCCATCTCACACACAAAAAAAGTCAAAGTCTTCGTAATGCCCTACAAAGACCATGGTGCCGCGTAGCCCAGTACCCTTTCTGATCTCACTTCCTACCTCTCTTCCCTTGCCTGCTTCCCTCTATCATCCTGTTCCTCCTACTCTCATCTCATGACCTTTGCACCACTGTTGCCTCTGCCTGGAATGCTTTACACTCGTCTATCAGCACAGTTTCTCCCTCATTTTTTCCAGGCTTCTGTTCAAATGACATTGTCCAATAAAAGTTTTCCCTGAACCAGCAATTCCCTCTATCAGAACTTTATTTCCCGTTCCTGCTTTATTTTCCTCCATAGCATTTATTACTAAATGACTCCATAATATATTTACCTGTTTATTGTTTGTTATTTGCCTCCCTCACTAGAATATAAGTTCCTCAAAGCAAGTACTTTTAAAAAATTTTTTCGTTGCTATACCTTCAGTACATGTAAGGGTGTGTAAACATAGGTGAAACACAATAAATATTTGTTGAATGAATGAATTTATTATTGTAAAGAGAACTACTTATTAATACTTATAAAACACCACAATGTTGATATAGCATGGCATTTCTCTCTGATATCAGTTTCTTACAAATTTTATCTATGTTAAATATACCCCAGTTATCTAATCATTAATGAATTAAACCAATGACAGAGAAAATAATTGCAAATTATGCATCTGACAAAGGTCTAATATCTGGAATCTATAAGGAACCTAAACAATTCAATAAGCAAATGACAAATATCCCCATTAAAAAGTGGGCAAAGGACATGAACAGACACTTCTCAAAAAAAGACATACATGCAGCCAACAAGCATATAAAAAATGCTCAATATCATCACTAATCATTAGAGAAATGCAAATGAAAACCACAATGAGATACCATCTTACACCAGTTAGAATAGGATTACTAAAAGGTCAAAAAATAACAGATGTTGAAAAGGTTATGGAGGAAAAAGAATGCCTATAAACTGCTGGTAGGAATGTAAATCAGTTCAGCCTCTGTGGAAAGCAGTTTGAAAATTTCTCAAAGAACTTAAAACAGAACTACCATTCAACACAGCAATCCCATTACTGAGTATAAACCCAAAAGAATATAAATCATTCTACCATAAAGACACATGGATACATATGTTCATCACAACACTATTCACAATAGCAGAGACATGGAATCAATCTGGATGCCCATCAATGATAGACTGGATAAAGAAAATGTGGTACATATACACCATGAAATGGTATGCAGTCATGAAAATGAACAAAATTATGTCCTTTGTAGAAACATGGATGCAGCTGGAGGCCATTATCTTAGGTAAATTAATGCAGAAACGCAAGTGGGAGCTAAATATTGGGTGCACATGGACCTAAAGATGGGAACAATAGATACTGGGGACTACTAGAGGGGGAAGGGAGGGAAGAAGGGCTGAAAGAAGGGAAGGAAGAAGGGCATTATGCTCACTGCCTGTGTGATGGGATCAACGTACCCCAAACCTCAGCATCATGCAATATACCCATGTAACAAACCTGCACATGTACCCTCTGAAACTAAAATGTGTTAAATTTTTTAAGATTTATTTTAGACGCCTCTACCATCATGGAATTTTAAAAGAAAATTTATTTTTATTTCTATTTAGAAATAAAAGATTTATTTTTAAAGAAGTAAAATAAACAATTTTAACACAAAAGAGTTCAAAAGGAGGCCAATTTATCCTATGTCTAAGAATATAAATATCATATGTCTAATACTTAAGAGTTACTAAACAAGCTAAAAATGTCAAAGTATATCTTTAAAATATTAAAATATACCCTACTACCTTGAAAAATATGCTTCATAATCACAAAAGCTTCAGGTCAGATTTTTAGGAAATTATCTTGAAATGATTGTTTGAAAGTTCCGTTTAATGTCTTTTTGTTTTCATTTTGGAGTGTGTGTGTGTGTGTGTGTGTAACTGTGTGTTTGCTCATTTTTGCCAAGAATTGATACTCTTCCTCAAAGTAAAAGTTTGAGGTATGGATTTTTTGAAGATGTTTATATAATCTTATCTAGGACATCAGCAGCCACGTTGGTCTTGACAGAACTAAACTCTGAATATCTTTTCATGGAGGCTCAACAACCTTAGCTATTATGTACTGTATAAAGTCCTTCAGATTTAAAACTGGACTTTGAACTGTACACCAAATGTACGTCAGTGTAGTCTGGCAAATTTGAATGCTTTTCTGTCAAGATAAAAATTGCAAAATGACTGGCAGAAACCAATATATAAGTGAAATATAATGGAAGAGAGGTTTTAATTCATGTGAGAGAGAATTATTAGTTCCTTTGGGAAATAACAAAATGTAGACAGCATTGCCTAACTCCATTGGACCAGATAATTCACATGCAAAAATAAGACATGAAGACGTGAATAATTCACCCAATGATATAATTTTAGGACAATATATAGCAAGGCATGACAGTGTGGTGCAAGCTGTAATCACCAATCCTGAAATGAGTGTAAAAAGTAGAACTCAATGTATCAGCTTTAAGAAAGAAGACAATAAAAACAATAGAAATAATTACATATCATTTATTTTATGTCAGGCATTGTTATAAGTACTTTTCATAAATGAAATCATTTAATTCTAAAAACAGCCATCTGAGAAGGATACTATTATTATCCTCATCCTCAACTTATAGATGAGGAAAATGAACCACTCTAAGTTCAAATCTCTTGCCCAAAGTGGTGAATTTAGGATTTGAATTCAGATAGTGTGGCTCTAGAGTTTATACTCTTAAATACTACTTCATATTGCCTTTGAGTTGAACAATATAAATATAAAATAGTAATAGTAGCTCATTGTATAAGGTGGTTTATGATACATAAAACATCACTGTGCATTCGTTACCTTATTGCAGGCTTACGACAACTCTGAGTTACAAATGACCATGTTATTCCCATATTACAAGTAAAAATTTTTGTTTGAAAGATTCAGATAATCGAAGTCAAGAAAAAATATCTCACATGTTAATGAAAAATAATGGATATGTACGGGATTAGTAATGGAGTTTCTGGTCCTAATCTAAGAGCATTACTTGGATAGAGCACATATGTGAATCTCAATCACAATTGATAATTTACGGAGCAGTTCACTATAAATTCACAATTAGAAAACACATCCCCACAGGTGCACACTCACAAATACACACATTTTCCTGACTGTGCAAGAGCACTGTCCGGTGAATAGAATCATTCTCCTTGTTAAACAAAACACTTAAATTCTCAGTTTGCAGAAGTCCCTGAAGCAGTGTGTATAGTTTATTCTTTTGACCAAAATGGATTCAACCTAACTAAACGAATGTTTGCCCCATCAAGTAAATTCAGTTTTCAGCCTCGATTAACAGAGCTGATTGCAGCTTTTAATATGAGAATTTTCATATTGCAAAGGTTATACATGTCATTATTCAACAACAATAACTAACATTGCTTCCATGCTTCCTTGTACCAGACTTCGTGCTAATCATTTTAAATGTGTAATCTCATTCAATACTCAGGACAATGTGAGATGAGAAACATTAGTTGTCCCTGTTTACTAGATGTAGAAACCAAGTCTTAGAGAAGTTATTTCCCTGAGGTCACACACATAGTACCCACTATAGGCACTCCGAACTAAATCTGTGTGACCCAGCAGCCCATACTGTTCTACTATGTCTTTGAAAACTATTTGAGAATGTTTACTCAAAAGAAGTTATAGATTGCAACAATTTAAAATAAAATAAACAGTGAGCTCTTCTTATAGTAACTAGAAGAGTAAAATGTGGCCATAACTATATAGTGAGTCACTTCTACTCCGCTTCTACTCTTTATGTAGCTATATCTATTTAAACCATGCAAAATTATCACTTTGTAGGTACAAACAAATACTGTTAATTCTGTGTAGTTCAACATTAACAGGAGTGTAATAAGGTGACTGAGCTATAGGTCAAAGATTGCAAAGTTAAATTGAGCTAGGAATTATCAACTTGTGTTAAGATGGTAGTTCAAGAGTCTGGAGTGAAGAAAGTATTTCTGGTGTGAATTTGTGCTGCCTTTGGCCTCAATATTTCTTCCCCTTCTTTATGAAAAGCAACCCAAATTTGCTTTTGAAGCCTGTTCTTTTGTTGGATATAGTCTGGTGGGACAGTTTATCAAGATATCCTGCTCTCTTCCTAGGCTAAGGGTGGCACATGACTTCCACCGGACAAATCACACGTTTAAGAGCATTGGCGTTGAATCATGCCCTCACCATTCCTTGCTCCCTTCACCCCCTAAAAAATCCACTTATGTGATTCTGCTGTAGTTACTGTAATTCCTGTCTTTCTGTTGCTTGGTTTTCAGCCTCTCTTTCCATTGTTTAAGCCCTCTCACAACAATTGTTTTTCTCTGATTAATTAGAATTAGTTTAATTTTAGTTAATTCTGTTTAATTCCATTAAATTATATTAAGTATAATTCTAATTAATTCTTATTAACTAGAATCAATTTCTGTCATTTACAACCAAAGAGCCTTCACTCATTTTAGCAAGATATAGATTGTGGACTAAAGGTAATAGGTGAACAGGAGGGTTGTGGTGAGAATGAAAATCAGGGTAGGAAACAGCAGGTGGGTAAAAGTGGTAGCAGGTAAGTTTATGAGGCAAACAGGTTTGAGATCATATGGACAGGCTAGAGGAAGACTTTCTAGGTGGTTATTAGTTATTATCAATTTTCTAGTTTTTGTGTTGGGTGATGAAATCTTGGGTGCTTATTTTATGATGGATATACAGAGACCATATGTAGACCAATAATGTAAATGTGTCATAAAACAAGAATTATGATTACCTAATTTTGTGTATGTAATGTAAAAAATGTTTTCTGTACATGTAAAAACTATAAAAAAATTAAAATTAGGAAATCAATGGAAATAGAAATAAAGTTTGCTATTAACCAACCCCTTCAAGGACTTCTTTCAGACAAATAATTGCAACCGCTAAAGGAGAAGTTAAAAGGAGTTCACCCCAGAATCTATTTTTTAAATTCTAAATCCTAAAACAACTTATCAGTCGTAACTTGAAAAACAAATATTGAATTAAGTGATTCTCATTGAGTTTCCTTTTTAGTCTTTCTACGCTACTAGTGCATGATCCTTTAATTCAGTAATAAAATGTGTTTTGGCAAATATTTCAACAGAGTCACCATCAAAAATCTTATGTTCTTCACTTTATTTAATTAGTTTTAAACACAGTGTTATCCTTACAGATGCCTAACTTGCCGTTTTATTTAAAAGGTGATATGCAAGTAATAATTCTGATGGAAAGAAATAGCGAGGAGTGGGTGATCACTGTCTGAAAAGATTGCAAGTCATGACAAATGTAAATAAAATGACAAAGGCAGACAAAGGGCAGAATTATTTAGAGTCTGCCACTATTGAGCATCAATCATAATTTTAATCAAGGTCATGACTAAACTAAGAAAAGACACTTTTTAAAAAATACCATGCAGTATCAACTTAACAGAATGTCTAGATCATAAAGAGTACAAATGGTTAATAGAAGGATAGAAAAGATTCATAGGGATTCAAAATCTCAATGTTTTTGTACATATTTGAATATATTTCTATGTGATTACAAGTAAACCAATTACATGTAAGCTACACATCAAAGATTTACATACATCAAACTTTAAAGTTGAAAGAGATTTGTGTGCTCTGTTCAATTGACTCTCGCATTTTCTTATTTTAAGACAATATGTGACAAGAATGTATCTCTGTAGACTCTAGAGTTTTGCTATTTTAAAAGATAAGAATCTAAGGTTCCGAGTAATTTGTTATATCCTACAAATAATTAATGGTTGACCTCAAAATGGAACTGAAGTGTCCTAATAGGCTGATAGTCTTCTGACAAATATTTATTAAATATCAACTGTCCACCAAGGGGTACAGGTACAGCCAAAAAAGACAAGATTCCCAGGAGAAGACAGTAAGCAAGCAAACAATAGTAACAAAAACCAGTAATTTAAATAATACCAAATGTTATTAAAACATTAAAACTGGAGGAAAGATGTAGAATAGCTGAGTGGAAATAGGGTCATTTAGCAGGGTTTTCAGGGAAGGGTCTCTGAGAATTTAAGGCTGGGGTTTGAGTCATGAGGAAGGAGCCAGCTGTGGTAGAGTATGTTGTGAGTGAAAATAAGGACAAAGGCAAAGCCCCGGTTCTCCCTCCACTGTTACGTAAAGTGTAAAATAATATCCCGGTAGGACCTAATTTTTACCCCCAATTTGATTCTAAAAGTAAAGTTGTTTTTTTTTTAATTATACCACCTTGTTTAAACTTGGCTTAGTTTCTCATGAAATCTCCAAGAAAGGAAATACCACCTATATAAGTAACGTGTGCAGAGAATTGTACAGTATTTTAGGATGCCTTCAAACACATTATTTTATTGAATGCTTATAGTAACACTACACAGTGGGCAAGGTAGTTATTGAAAGAAATCCAAGATAGAATGAAATGAGCACAAGGTTTTTTTTCTTTAAATTAAAACCAGTTTAATAATTCTAAAAACAATGTTTTAGGGATATGAAAACAGAATGAGCACCAGTTTTTAAATTAGGGTTTAAAACCTGGTCCTACCACTTATCACCTTTAATTCTTGAGCATGCAACTTAACGTCTGAAACTAGGTTTCTTTATTGGTCAAATGAAGATAAGTGAATCTTTTTTAATAGATTGTTATAACAATAACAATGATATTCTTCAAAATGGTAGTTGACATATTGGTGTTGATAGTAGTTTCTTGGTTATTTACCTTAGGGTTTTTTGTTTGTTTGTTTTGCTTTGTTCGCTTTGCTTTGGGGTTGTATGAGAAGGATAGGAGAAGTGTGACATTAATGAGGTAGTGGTGGTGGTGTTTAAATTTTGTGCTAACTTATTCCTAGATTAGAGGAGTCATTCATTTTTCTTGAGGTTAGGAAAGGCTAAAATTTAATAAGTAAACTAGAATACATATGCCATATTTATAAGTAAACTAGAATTCATATGTATGACAGTATTCTCCAGATTATTATGTAACCTTTTTCATATTCATCCATATAATCTAACCACTTTTCTCATAACATTGATATATGAGGAAAGAAAACTACTCTGTTGTTAAGATTTAGTCAGAACTTTTTAGTCTTCAACCCAGAAATATTCCAGTTGTTCTTTAAAAACTTGCCTCAAGTGAACTAAGATTTATGCAAGAATAATCCCGTGCAAACAAAGGAAATAGAGTATTCAAAGATATAACCATAAAAAATAGCATATTTTGCCACACTGATCAGGCAACCAAGGTTTATGTTATTCATCTGACAATTACACTAGAAAATAGCTATAATCTGTCCTTGGTGTCTGCATCAAAAGTCAATGCAGATCCTTTGAAGGCCAAAGCAGGTGTAGAAGAGAAGATCAAGATGAAGGCCAAACCTTGTGGAGTGCAATGCAAGGATGCTCCATAATTCTTACAATTCATTTTGAATGTACTATTATTATATCTATGCTAAGAAGAAGAAACTAAGAGAGAAAAGATAAGTTTTATTTACCCAACGCCATGCAGAAAGACACATTCTGACAGAATAAGGATTTGATTCCCTGTCTTTCCAGGGAGGATATTTTTACCAGTTAGAGTATCTTCAATTTGTAGCATCTTGAAGGTTTTATAACAATATTGCATACATTAATTCATATTCAATCTAGACTGAGTTCATTTAATCAGTAGTGGTGGAAACAGGTGGACAAATGCTCAGTAGAATTAATTCAGCCAAACCCGTATTACCATCTACAGGGTATACTGCAATTACTCTTCAAGTCTCATAATTTTAGAGCACAAACTCATTTTTTGGAGAAAAGCAGGAGATTAGGAAAGATTTATAAGCACCGATTAGTTTTTCAAATATATGGCTGTAAAAGGCAAATTGCTTTCCTGCTTCCTTATTATGTTAACTAATACTTATCATTCCACACACATGTCAAATACTAATTGATGAAACTTTGAAAGAGGAAGAAGAAAAAACCAGCATCTCACTCTGAAATATTTTTGAGAACTGAAAATTAAGATGAACATAAAATAATCGGGGGTGGAAGGAAGCTCACACTCTCTTCATTTCAAACCAAGAGCTCATAATTGAAACCTCCCACCTGCTTGACAATTTCACAAGTAAGACCAACATACTAATATGTTCTTTTGGTTAATCCTAACAAATTTTATGATAAGTGGAGAATTTGTTTACTTGTTTTCATTCAGTAATCCTGTGTGTGTATCATTTTCTAGATAATAAACCCACCACTCAAAACAAGTCTGATGTGTATTTTTAATAAAGCTAATTAGGCAGTAGGCAGTTTGGAAAGCTTCTTGCATAGCACATTAGCAGTTAGGTAATTTCTCTCAGGAAGAATGGGAGGAGCTCTGGGCCTTTTTAAATTACAGAGAGATCTTTATTCTCACCAGGTATTTTTTTTTTTTTTAACAAAGTTAACTTCTTTTAATGCCACATAGTAAAAGCTAGGGTCCTATTGAAAATCAGTGCTGATTCCATGGTAATGAGCCCAGGATCATAGGCCCATGGCCAGGAATACACCATACTTCTGCGCAACTGCTTGAAAAATACATGTCATCATATGCAATGGAGAACTGCCCAAGGTGTGAGGAGTTCAGGGTAAACTCTCACATCACGGGACACACAGTTCAAGTCTATTCACAATTCCCACCTGCTTGATTGTTCAGTGGAGGTAGCACATCGATTTAATTTAAAGAGACAGATTTCTACAACTATTGAATCTTTATGGCATTTGTAATGTTTTCCAGGCTTTGCAGACATCATTTAATGTCACAGGGCTTTGTTATTAGTTCATAGTTTCTATTCCCTTTTTTTAAGGTCACTGAAATCTTGGTGAAATAATGGGTACTCCAGTTCCCTCAAATAATTAATATATCCTTAATGTGCCTTTCCAACAGAACATGCTTTAGCCATTAGGGAGACTAAAGGCTGTTATTAGTGCCTTTCATCAGGAAACAAAGACTCCTAGAATATCAGAGGTGTATAAAGCTGAAGAATGTATCCTTGCAACACTTCATTTTATATCTGTATATGATTTATTTTAATATTATTGTAAGTACCCTTTAATGCAGAGCAATTAGCTGAGATGGCCAGTCCAAAATTAGTTCAAGGCTGAAGAACGCACCAGTTAAAAGTAAATGTAATTTTATTGCTTTCAGTAAAATATAATTATACCAACTAGTAACTCAAAATTTTAGGTAGGGGTTTTCATCTGGAAATAAATATTTTACTTATTGTCTACATATGCATTCAATAAAAATTGCTTAAAACAGTTCTCTTAAAGAGATTAGTCTTTTTTCCAATTCCAACTTTTTGAAATGTTATGTAGTTACAAATGAATCACAATTTTAATAGAATATATAAATATCGAATAAATTCAGTAAGAATTATTACAAATTCTGACTTAGTAAAAACCAATATTTTACTATAACAAAAACAATAGTTTTTCCGTTGTCAGATACTTATTGAGCATTTAATATGTACAAGATCTTTTGTAAATGTATTCAATATGTTAGTGAATAAAATAATCTCTGACCTTAGGGAGGGAGAGGTAGACAATAAGAATGTTAAATGGTGGTAAGTGCAATGCAGATAGGAAAAATAAAGCTCGATATGGAAATTGGTTGTGTTTGGATATACAAGTTGGAACTTTAGATTACAGCCTGATAGCCTTTTCTATCAGGATAGTCTGATAGAAAAGGTAATGTAATCAAGACTTAAAGGAAGTAAGGAGAAAATAATATTGGGTCAAGAACTTTCCAGAAAAAAGTTTGAGGTCCAAAGATAGGTTCAAAGAACAGCAAAGTGATTAATGTGATGATATGATTTTGAATTGTAATTCCATATTGAATTGTAATTCAATTGAATTGTAATTGAATTCAAATCCCACCAAATCCCATATTGAATTGTAATTCCCAGTGTTGGAGTTGGGGCCTGATGGGAGGTGATTGGGTTGGCAAGGTGGAAATCTCATGAATGGGCTAGCACCATCCCATTGGTGCTGTTCTCATGATAGTGAGTGAGTGAGTTCCCATGAAATCTGATTGTTTAAAAGTGTGAAGTACCTTCCCCATCTCTCTCTTCCTTCTGCGCTAGCCATGTAAGATGTGCCTTCTTCCCCTTTGCCACCTGCCATAATTGTGCATTTCCTGAGGCCTCCCAGAAGCCAAGCAGATGTCAAAATCATGTTTCCTGTATAGCCTGTGGAACTGTGAGCCAATTAAACCTCTTTTCTTCATAAATTATCCAGTCTTAGGTATTTCTTTATAGCAATGCAATCCAAGCATGGACTAATAAGAGAAAATTGGTACTGAGACCTGGGATAATGCTATAAAGATATCTGAAAATGTGGAAGTGACTTTTGAATGTAACAGGCAGAGGTTGAAAGGGTGTGGAGGGCTCAAAAGAAGACAGGAAGATGAGGGAAAGTTTGGAACTTCCTAGAGACTTGGTAAACTGCTGTGACCCAAATGCTGATACAGTGATATAGACAGAGATGGCCAGGCTGATGAGGTTTCAGGCGAAGATGAGTAATTTACTGGAAACTGGAGCAAAGGTCACTTTTATTATGCGTTAGCAAAGCACATAGCTGCATTTTGTCCCTGCCCTGGAGATCTGAGGAACTTTGAACTTGAGAGTGATGATCTATGGTACCCGGTGAAAAAAAAATTTCTAAGCAGCAAAGTGTTCAAGATATGGCCTGGCTGCTTCCAAATATCTATGCCCATAAGCATGAGCAAAAAAATCATGTAAAACTGGAACTTATATTTAAAGGGGAAGCAGAGTGTAAAGGTTTGAAAAATTTGCAGCCTGGCCATGTGGTAAAAAAGAAAAGCCTATTTTTGGGGGAGGAATTCAAGTGGGCTTCAGAAATTTGGATAACTAAAAGAAGGTAAGTACTGATAACCAAGACAATGGGGAAGAGACCTGGAAGACTTTTCAGAGACCCTTCATGACAGCCCCTCCCATCACAGGCCTGAGGCCTAGGAGGACTGAAAGGTTTTGTGGGCCAGAGCAAACACCCCGCTGCCCTGTACATCCACAGGACACTGCTCTCCACATTCCAGTCACTCCAGCTTCAACCACGGCTAAAAGGGGCCCAGCTATACCTCAGGCCACTGCTTCAGAGGGTGCAAGCCATAAGCCCCAGTGGTTTCCACATGGTGTTAGGCCTGTGGGTGCACAGAGTGCAAAAGTTGAGGCTTGGGAGCCTCCACCTAGATTTCAGAGGATGTATGGAAAAGCCTGGATGTTTAAGCAAAACCTGTTGCAGGGGTGGAGCCCTCATGGAAAACCTCTACTAGGGCAGTGCAGAGGGGAAATGTGGGGTTGGAGCCCGCATATAGAGTCCCCACTGGGGCACTGCCTAGTGGAGCTGTGAGAAGAAGGCTACCATCCTCCAGACTCCAGAATGGTGGATCTACCAACAGCTTGCACCTCGTGCCTGGAAGAGCTTTAGGCACTAAATGCCAGCCCACAAAAGCAGCTGTGGGGACTTAACTCTGCAAAGTCACTGGGGCAGAGTTGCCAAAAGCTTTGGGAGCCCACTCCTTGCACCAGCATGCCCTAGATCTGTGACATGGAGTTAAAAGAGATTATTTTGGAGCTTTAAGGTTTAATGACTCCCCTGCTGGGTTTTGGACTTGCATGGGGCCTGTAGCCACTTTCTTTTGGCTGATTTCTTCCTTTTGGAATGGGAGTATTTACCCAATGCCTATAACCCCATTGTACCTTGAAAGTAATTAATTTGGTTTTGACTTTACTGGCTCATAAGCAGAAGGGACTAGACTTGGCTCAGTTGAGGTTTTTGACTTTTGAGTTAAGCTAGAATGAGTTAAGACTCTGAGGGACTGTTGAGAAAAGATGATTATGTTTTGCAATGTGAGAAAGATATGAGATTTAGAGGGGCCAGAGGTGGAATAATATGGACTGTGTCTGTATCCTTACCAAATCTCATGTTGAATTTTAATCCCCAGTGTTGGAGGTGGGACCTGGTGCAGGGGTGATTGGATAATGGGGGTGGAATTCTCATAAAGGAGTTAGCACAATCCCTGCAGTGCTCTTCTCATGATAGTGAGTGAGTTCTCATGAGATCTGATTGTTTAAAAGTGTGTAGCACCTCCCCTAACCCCTTCTCCTCCAGCCATCTGAGACGTACCTACTTCTCCTTCACCTTCTTCCATGACTGTACGTTTCCTGAGGCCTAATCAGAAGCTGAGCATGTGCCAGAATCATGCTTCCTGTACAGCCTTCAGAACCATAAGCCGATTAAACCTCTTTTCTTTAAAAATTATCCAGCCTCAGGCATTTCTTTACAGCAGTGTGAGAACGAACTAATACATGTGACTACAGCAGATTGATCAAAATGAGAATAGGAAGAGGTGAGGATAAAGAGGTAATTTGGGGCAAGGGGCTGGGGGTCGGGGAGTGTCCGTCAGGAATAACTTATAATGACTCAGGTTTTCACTCTTAGCAAAGGAGCCACTGAAGTGTTTACAGCAAAGGAGGGACATGCTCTGGCACACTTTTGAAAATATGTTTCTGGCTGCTGTGTTGTGAATAGACTACAGGGATGCAGGGGTAGAAGTGGAGTGACCAGCTGAGAGCTATTATACTAATCTAGGTTAGAGACAATGGTGGCTTGGACCAGAGAAGATATAAAAGGTACAGGCTTCCACAGCAGCCTCTTTAATCTCTTTTGAGCTTTAGGCACTTAGTTCTCCCTATACAACAGGAATTATACTGTTGTATAGTATTATCATGTATCTTTTTACAATTTTTCTCCTGCAATAAACTGTGACTATATTTATAATATTTATAGTATTTCTCCCACAATAGACTGTGTCTGAAAGACAGAGACTATATCTTATTCACTTTGCATTCAAAGAGCATACACTCTGCCAAGCATATGAAGGTGCTCTACAAACATTTGTGGAATAAACAAGTTAAAATTAATCTCAATAAAGAATATATTTTTCATTTCAAAATAATTTGTAATATGTAATTGAGAGATAAAAAAGAAGAGAGGATTGAAAGATTAATAAGCCAGCCAGAATTGCTGAGTTGTGAAGTAGCAAAGATGACGTATTTTTTGTAATTTTACCTTCTTTAAATTTGGATATTGAGGAAAGAATTCTAAACCCTTTGAATGTTTTCAGAAGTAATTACTCAGGAGAAAAATAGTTCTTTAAAAAACTACAGGTCAGATAGAACAGGATTATTCCATTAGTGCTTATGGGTGTCTCCAAATGTAGGAGGAGCTATTTTAGCAAATATTTCTAATCATAGTTTAAAACATATTTTATAGGTCAAAAAGAGTATTAAAAATGATAAAACCCAGTGGCTCACACCTGTAATCCTAGCACTTTGGGAGGCTTAGGCGGGTGGATCACGAGGTCCGGAGTTCAAGACCAGCCTGACCATCATGGTGAAAACCTGTCTCTACTAAAAATACAAAAATTAGCCAGGCATGGTGGTGCATGCCTATAATCCCAGCTACTCAAGAGGCTGAGGCAGGAGAATCACTTAAACCCGGGAGGTGGAGGTTGCAGTGAGCCAACATCATGCCACTGCACTTGAGCCTGGGCAACAGAGCAAGACTTCGTCTCAGAGAAAAAAAAAAAAAAAGGCAAAATCTTCCATCACCTTCCAACAAAAATGACTAAAAGAATAAATTGTAAAATAATTTTTTAAAATCTTTCTTATATCTTTCATAGAATAGAGAAAAGAAGACTGATTTTCCTTTTAAAGTAATTTATTTTTTCTAATCATAGAACTGATCACACTTACTCTACAAAATTGAAGAAAGTATATAAGAAAAAAATTACATATTTTTTGCCAACAAAACTTATTCTCTATGAACATTTTGGTATGCTTTAGATCTTTTTTCAGTGTACAAAATATTTCTTATTTTACAAAATTAAATCACACTATCTAATTTTATAGCATGTACTGTATACTATTTTATTGGCGCATTTTCCAATGCCTTTCACAATTTTTTGAAAACATGTTTTAAAGCATTTGTGTTACCATTTTTCTATTTTTTTCAGTCAATCAAATATATGCTGAGTACATAATATGTGCTGGACAGTATGTTAAGCACTAGAGACAGACCCATGGAGTTCTTGTGCTTGCAGAGACGTCAACAAGTAGTACCAATGAAGTGTGATAAGTACTATAGGATGCTATGGAAACAGCAGAACCACCTAATGTAGCCTAGGGAAGTCAGGCTACATTTAAGCTGAGATTAAGCTGCCAGTTAAGTAGTTGAGTAAACAATGCTGAGGGATTTGGAGACTGAATTCCAGGCAAAGTCTCTAATCAAGAGAAACCATGCACAAGTCTCTAGTCAAGAGAAACCATGTCTCACTTTCAAGATATTGAAAGAAGTTTGTTGTAGTAAGAAAGAAGAGAGGTTAAGAAAGAAAAGCAAATGTTTAAAGGCTGAAAAAAGAAAAATAAAACGAATGTCTTTGTTAGAAATTTAAGCTTCATCCCTAGTGAAACAGAAAACCATTGTAAGTTTTTAAAACAAAGAGAGACATTATAAGATATACATATTTTAAAACAACAGTATGCACTGATTGGGAGGCAGCATTGTCTAGAGGCAGGGACTCTAGCAAGTCAATAATGAGAGCCTGGACCAAAGACAGACTATAGCGATGGAGAAAAGAGGACTGGTGGAAAGGATGAGATCTACAAGAACTGATATTTGATTGGATGCAAACAGTAAAAGGAAAGAATAGTGGAGAGACTTCAGGTTTAAGAAGCTGGGCAAATACATCACTGACTATTTGAGAAATGCAAATTAAAACCACAATGAGATACTCTCTCATGCTAGTCAGAATGATTATTAAAAAGTCAAAAAACAACAGATGCTGACAAGGCTGTGGGAAAATACGAATGCTTTTATACTGTTGGTGGGAATGTGATTCCTCAAAGACCTAGAACAGAAACTGCCATTTGACCCAGCAATCCCATTACTGTCTATGTACCCAAAGGAATATAAATCATTCTGTTATAAAGATACATGCATGCATATGTTCATTGCAGCACTATTTACAATAGCAAAGACATGGAATCAACCCAAATGCCCATCAATGATAGATGGGATAAAGAAAATATGGTACATATACACCATGGAATACTATGCAGCCATAAAAAGGATCGAGATCATGTCCTTTGCAGGGACATGGATGGAGGTGGGAGCTATTATCCTCAGCAAACTAACACAGGAACAGAAAACCAAAGACTGCACGTTCTCACTTATAAGTGGGAGCTGAACAATGAGAACACATAAATACAGGGAGGGGAACAACACATACTGGGACCTGTTGTGGGGGCTGGGGTAGGGAGAGCATCATGATAAATAGCCAATACATGTGGGGCTTAATACCTAGGTGATGGGTTGATAGGTGCAGCAAACCACCATGGCACATGTTTACCTATGTAACAAAGCTGCACATCCTACACATGTATCCTGGAACTTAAAATTAGATTAAATTTAAAAAAACTGGGCAGATAAAATAGCTACTCAGTGGGAGAGAGGTACAGATAAAAAACACATTTTACTTATAGAAGACAGTAGACTGCTTTGAGGATGTGTGGCACTTGAGGTGCTGTGATATTTCCAAATGACAACATCAATGAGGCAGCTTAGCTCAGTAGAGGTCACAGAACTGGAGACATGGATTTCGGAGTCTTCAGCATATGTGTGGTGATTATTCCATTCCCCAACCTAAAATCACTTAGTTATTTTATAAGTGTAAAAGTGTACTATGTATATAGATATAGTTCATGCATCATAATATCATGTTTTAAATAGTAAATGCAAAAGTATAGTTAATTTGGGCAATAACTAAATATTTGAATTTCATAATATTTACTTGTTATAACTGTGAGCTGGTGAACATTAAAGAGCCTGATTTTTGCAAGATTACCAAAATTAGGTTTAAAAATGTTATTTTCTTTTCTGAAGTATATTCTTTCTCAATTTTAGCTGCAGATAAAAGTAACAAATAAATAAAATTTAAAACATGTTAAAAGATGCTAAGTGCTACAGAAAAAAGGCAGAAAAGGAAATATGGAATATGGGGTAAGAGAGAAGAAGTTTGCAATTCTGGACATGGTACTCAGAGAAAGCCTTGCTGAGAAAAAAAAAAAAACAACAATTCGAAGTGGGAAGGGAGTAAGCCATGTAGAGTAAGGAAGAAAGAGCAAGGAAACCAGAGGGGCTGAACGGGAGTAAGTAAAGGGAAGCAACATGTAGGAAATAAGGTCTGATAGGTAAAGCAGTATAGCGAGGGTATGGGAGACAGCCTTGGAGTCCATCCTAAGGACTTTGGGCTTTGTCCTAAGAAAGACGGGAAAACCACTGTATGGCTTTGAGCAGAGCACTAACATACCTGACGTACAATCTCCTCTGTGGAGAATAGGCATAAGAGACAAGAGTGAAAACAAGACCAATTAGAAGGTATTGCAATAACCCAAGCCAGACTTGATACCATCTGGTTCATGATGCAGGTGATGAGGTTCTTGTTTATTCTATTAAAAATATATAATATCAATACAGTCAATTCTTATTTCTGATTACTTGTGTTCCATAAAGTCCCCTCAAACACTGAATTAGCCAATACTGAAGCATTTCTCCTAGAGGAAACACAGAGTTAGGTTCCTGTGAGTCTCTGGTCACAATACTTTCATCAACAGGTGAAAATATAACTTTGTTTTATGTGTGTTTCTGTTTAAAGACATCTTGTTTAATATATAGTTGATTCACTAATTTTTTTTAAAAGTTATTTTAAAAATTTTAATAATAGATTAAATAATAGATTTATCTACATTTAGATAACTCATATCTAAATGCAGATTATCTAACACATGCATTTTCTCTGTAAGGTACATCACAGCCTTCCTGTGCTTTGGAACTAGATAGCACTTCAGCACCGTACATGTGGGCCATTTTACAAAGTGAAATCGACAGATCCAAAATCATGCAAAAAATCTGGCACTAAATAGACTGCAAAAAGGACATTTGTTCATGGTATTTAAGCTGAAACAAGAATGCAGAATATTGCTTTGTTCCACCAAAGCTGTAAATGTTCATGTTGGGCAACTCAAATTTTTTGTGCTCTGCACATGTTCAAAAATAACACAAAAATGCTGTGATTATTGATTCTAGGGTACAAATAAATTTTAGTGAGTAGGTGAATTAGCAAACATGAAATCTACAGATAATGAAGGTCAACTTTATTTATTTCAAATGTTCTTCGTCCATAGCATATTTTCGAAATATCTTAGAGAGTAGGGGCATGATGTCACAGTATAAATCTATTATTTAAAATGAGTTTTCATATATATGTTCATATATAATATTTAACACATAAAATGTTTATAAATTTATTATAAACAATATGATGTCTCTCAGGAATAACAGTCAAATTACTACATAAGAAGAAAACACAACTTCACCACTCTACCGATTCCCCATGATGAGGCTTTTTCTTTTTCCCCCGAGATGTTTATATTTAAATGGAAGTATTAGAAATGTAATGAAAACTGATCGATTGCACATATAACTTAAAGTTGTCAGTTTTCTAATTCTAGCAAATATTTTGTTTTATTCAGTGTTTCTACTGGGAATAACATTCTTTAGAAAGTTGCAATATTGTTAGATAAAAGAGGGGTAGGACTGTGAATGTGTTCATAATGCATTTGTAGTCAATAGCTGCATAGCCATTAAACTGGGGTTTCAAATGCTTTCAATAAAAAAAATTTAAAATCTAATTCTCAAAACTTGTTTAAAGTAAGCTAATAATCTCAATTTTGAAGACAAGAAGCATCTTTACTTTCTTAGAAAGAGGAAAGGTATAATTATTTTGTTCCATTATTATTCATTAAAGTAAATCCTACCCATCTGCCTTCCAGAGTGCCTCTTCCACAAATTGTTCTTACTAGTCAGCACATGGATGCCTCCCACTGTCCTGTTCTGTTCTTACTTCTCTATATACCACACTGTTTGAGACTTGCTCAGTAATTATTTCATTTAGATTAATCTTACATCCTTAAAGAGCTCTACAACCCTAAATCGGAAACATCATATCTTATGCCTCTTTTATCCTCTACATCAGAGTTTCTTAACTTATTACTATTTACATTTTGTCTGAATAACTTTTTGTTGGGAGCATTGCAGGACGTTTAGCAGCATCTCTGGACTCTATCCTATTAGGTGCCAGCAGTAAACTTCCCTGCGCACTCCCTTGAACTGTGACAACCAAAAATATCTTTGGATATTGCCAAATATTTCTTGGGGGGCAAATAATTCCTGGTTGAGAACTCTATATCATATCCTATATCTGGAAGACAAATAAACATTTTTTTAATTCAGTCAAATTTTTACAGTCAATAATCAGTACACATATTACTTGGACTCATATATCCAGATCCTAATATTGTATATGTGACATCAGCTTGTCCTTCACTGTCCATGTTCATAAAGAAAAAAATATTCTAGCTATTAAAAGAGAGCAATCAATATAAAATGATTGAAATTAAAAACTCCCTACATAATAATTTTTAATGTTTTTATAACAAGAATTTTCAAACTATGCTCTCTTCATTATTATAAAGTAAAACAAATGTTAGTGTTAGCCTATATGTAATATGGTTCTTCTTTACATATGTTAGCATTTTATTGACATCTTTGTTTTGTGATCCCTGACATTCAAAGCATGATCCCAGGACCAGCGGCATTGGCATATGCTGGGAGCCTGCCAGAAATGCAGAATCTCAGGTTCTTCTCCAGGTCACTGACTCAGAATCTTCATTTTAAAAAGATCTCTGGTAATTTGTATACACCGTAAAAATTGAGAAAGACTTTGTTAGATGAATCTTCTCTCCTACTAGCCACTCTAAATTTATTAAAATAGAGTTATCTTCTGCTGTCCGTTAGGAATTTTTCATATTTTTATGCTAATAATCATTTAATTTTAAACTTTTAATTTATTTATTTGAAAATAACAGAAAAAGTGATATGTCAATAGAAGACAAATGCTTTGTTGCAGGTGCTTTGAGCATCAGCTGAGTCATCTAATACATTTACTGGCATATTAACGGCAAAATTTATTATTTCAGCTGGTATAAAATTAGTATTTCAATTAAAGTGGCTACATGTACAGAAACCTATTTCAGAGAATTCTTGACCCTGATTTTCAACATGTATTACCTTTTCAATCTAATCATGCCTTACTTTCAGATATCATGCATTTTCCATAATTTTGTACAATTGCAATATTTAAAAACATATATATTTTAGACCCTAGAAATGTAGTTATGCCAGTGATTTCTAATGCTAAACCATTATTACATTATGCTTAGTTTTCGATTCAACAGAAAAACTTAAAATACAAAAATAAATACTAGGCCGGGAGCGGTGGCTCACGCCTGTAATCCCAGCACTTTGGGAGGCCAAGGCAGGCAGATCACGAGGTCAGGAGATCAAGACCATCTTGGCTAACACGGTGAAACCCCATCTCTACTAAAAATACAAAAAATTAGCCAGGTGCGGTGGCGGGTGCCTGTAGTCCCAGCTACTCGGGAGGCTGAGGCAGGAAAATGGCGTGAACCAGGGAGGCGGAGCTTGCAGTGAGCTGAGATAGCGCCACTGCAGTCCGGCCTGGGCCAAAGAGCGAGACTCCGTCTCAAAAAAAATAAAAAATAAATACTATTTGCGCAATCTCCTTCCTTGTCCCCTGACACTTTAACTCTCATTTTAGCAATGGTGAGGGCAGTCAAAGTGATGTTGAAAGTTAAAGGAAAAGGAGAAATAATAAGAGTATATTTTTTCCTTTTTTGTATCATATTCAGAACTCATATTTAAAAATATACAATGGCTTCCCATGGGACAGAAAAATAAATGACAGAGTTAAAAATATATATACAGTTTCAATCATGTCTTTCTTGCCACAGAAATTCCTCAATAAAATAAATATGGCTTTGCCCAGAGATTCACATTAATTGAGAAAGAGATGAGAAGACATGATATGCAAATTTGAAAGGTGACGTTTTTAGGATTCTTTCCAAACTCTTTCTTTTAATTCAATGTCCAGATGAGGAAGGACTAGACAGCTTAAACCCTATAGATTTGAGAAACCTAACAATACGGCTTCTCTCTCTGTCCTAAACCCCAATAAAAAAATCAAAACACATAAGAAGTGATTTGACTGGAATGAGTGGAAACTCCCCAGAGACAGAGGTGCAATTGCTGTATGTCTCAACTGTCCCTTAATCAGCCAAAAGCCGAAAAACTAACTGTTCCTTCAGTTAGCTAAGTCTCCCTGTACAAGGACAAGATGCATTCCACAAAGTACTAGGAAAGCTAAATTCCTAATTTTGAAGAAGAGGAAAGAAAGGATAAACTGAAAAGCATAAAAAGAACATAGTCTTTGTTTTCTTTCCGAAGAATATGTGTATGCAAAGCAGAAATACACAGAGGAAAATCATGTGAATAAATACAAATGAGTTTAGCATTTGAGGTGATGTAAACTTCATATTTCTTTTGAGTGATGGCTGCAGAAAACATTGCCTCCCACGCTCCACAGCCAGAGTTTTTCCCCTGCAGATTTGTACAGGCTCAATAACCCATCATTACTTCATCTCACAATCTGACCTGACCTTTACAGCTTTGCTTATTTTATCATCTCTTACTCTCCAGTGTCTGGCTGCCTTTATTTTGCAGTTCTGCGTTTCACCAAACTGAATTCTTCTTGCACATTTTTAACCCTTTCTCCAGTTATTTTTATAGCTGTGAGCCCATGAATATTTATAAAGAACATTTAATAAATTGAGTCTTGGCTGACTTAATAACTACAGCATATATTAAAAGAATGTGTGTGCTTCTTAGAGACTTTGTATTATGTCTCTGAAGTCTTTTGCTAATATGTCTTTTCACAGGAATGGAGAGATTTTTAAAAATATTTCAGAAAGAAAAGACATTGGACCGAGAGAGAATAGAAGAGAGTATTCCCCTGCAATCCTTTAACAAGTCATGCCGTATATGTGCCATGCAGAATACCCATAGCTATAGAAAATGTCTTTGCTAAAATTATTCTTCTTTTGATTCTTATTTCTACATTTAGTGATAGTAATTTTAGTGATAGAAAACAAACTAAAGAGGCTTTTGTTTTTTGCCCTCACATTTGGAACCTCCAATAATTTCATTAACACATCTTAATAAATATCTCTCCCTTCCCAAAGCAAATATTAACTGGATAGAAGCCAGCATTTATATTTTAGTTTTCTCTACTTACTTGATATATTAATTTAGATTTCTATATAGACACAGTGAGTTCTGTCAAGTCTTGGGAAATATCCAATGGCTCCAAATTATTGGGACCCTAAGTAGCATAGGCTATAAAATGCTTACACTCTTCATACATTTTAAGATTGTGAAGGAATTTTGAAACTGATTTGAGTTAGGAAGGGGGTATCTATTCCAGCTTTTATCCTTAGAATTACAGTGGGACTCTAAGTCTCAGTTTTCTAATCTATAAATTGTGAGAACTGAACTGGGCGATCTTGATGGTTCATTCCAGTTTTATGATTTTTTATTCTAATGTAAATGCTTTTAAGATTGCTACTTACATTGAATAAACAAAAATATTTTAATAAAAAAGTTAAAATGTACAGAAGTTATTTGTTCAACATATATTATTTGTGAGATCTTCATAAATAACCTATTATACCTCCTATATTAAAACATTTATACTACATTTAAGGTTGCTAGATTTAGCAAATAAAAATACAGGATACCCAGATGAATTGTAATTTTAGAAAAACAGCAAATAACTTTTGAGTTAAAAGTGTCCCATGAAATACTTGGGACATGCTTATACTAAAAATATACCTACTGTTTATCTGAAATTCAAGTTTAACTGATACTCCTATATTTTATTGGGCTTATTATAATTAAATTTTCATTTTCAACTAGCTTATTATAATTTTCCCATAGACAAAAATCATACTGTTTAAAAATAGTCTTTTGCCATTTTTTCCAGTGAATTGGCAATAGTTATTTTGTAGATGTTATTTAAGAACTACTAAATTCATTTTTGCTTTGTGCTCCTGAAAGATGTGGTTAAGAATGAGCACGATGTCATATTAAACATCTGTAATTTAAAATGTTGCTCCAATATGCAATATTCAGTATCGAATATGTAATACTCAAGGTAGTAAAGGAATAATATATTTTGCATAATTTGGATTCATTTAGTGTCCATCTATGGTTCACATAGATTTTCCATTTTTCAGAGAAGTATAAAATATATACTTTTTAAAAAGTGCCTTATGACACTACAAACATGATAAATAAAAGGAAAATTTGATAATTTGAATCTCACCAAAATGAAAACTTTTGCTCTGTGAAAGATCATGTGAAGCAAATGAAAAGATAAGCTACAGGCTGAAGAAAATATTTTCAAACCATATGTTCATCAAAGGCTTTGCATCTAGAATATGTAAAGAACTCTCAGCCAGGTGCGGTGGCTCACGCCTGTAATCTCAACACTTTGGGAGGCTGAGGTGGGCAGATCACGAGGTCAGGAGTTCGAGACCAGCCTGACCAACATGGTGAAATCCCATCTCTACTAAAAATACAAAAATTAGCTGGGTGTAGTGGCACATGCCTGTAATCCCAGCTACTAGAGAGGCTGAGGCAAGAGAATCACTTGAACTTGGGAGACGGAGGTTGCAGTGAGCCGAGATCGTGCCATTGCACTCCAGCCTGGGTGAAGAGCTGGACTCCATCTCAAAAAATAATAAAAATAAAAAAGAACTCTCAAAATTCAATGGTTAAAAAAAATCCAGTTAGAAAAGGGACAAAAGACATGAAGAGAGGCTATACAGATGGTAAATAACCTTATCCATTAGGGAAATGCAAATTAAAACTACAATGAGATACTGCTACATACCTATCAGAATGGCTAAAATAAAAAATAGCGGTAACACTAAATGCTGATGAGGATGTGGAAAAACTGGATCAATCATACATTGCTGCTGGGAATGTAAAATGATACAGACACTCTGGAAAACAGTTTGGCAGTTTTTAATAGAACTAAACATGCAACTACCATATGACCTAGAGAATTAACTTCTGGGCATTTATACAAGAGAAATGAACATGTATCTTCACACAAAAACTTGTATGCAATTGTTCATAGCCCTTTATTTGTAAAAACTGGAAACTGTCCAGATGTCCTTCGATGCTGAATGGTTAGACAAACTGTGGGACATCCAGATCATGAAATACAAAAAGGTCAAACTGTTAATACACATAACAACTTTAATGGATCTTAAGAGAATTATTCTGAGCAGAAAAAGCTAATCTCAAAATGTCACGTACCCTATGATTCTTTTTAGATAACATTCTTGAAATAACACAATTACAGAGATGAAGAACAGAATAGTTGTTGCCAAGGGTTAAGGAGGGTTAAAGGAGTGGGTGATTGTAGCTATAAAAGTGTCGCCTAGAGGAGTCTTGTAGGTGGAAAAATACCATTTTTTAATCTGTGCTCTCACACAACACAGCACTTCTGACACCAGATGTGTGGAGATATCTTCCCATACACCAAGCAATTCTCTAGTGGACACCAACTGGGTGTTTTAAAATTTAACTCAACTCTGACGCTATCTACCTGGAGATAGCATAAGATCCCACAGATGAGGACTCAGTCCCACAAAACTGCCCCTATTTCAGATACCAATTGAAAGCCCCAAGTTGTGACCTGTGCTTCTGACTGTGACCTGTGCTTCTGACTGTCTGACTATAAATCAGAGTTCTTGCGACTTCCTCCTTGGGTTTGATTAATTTGCTAGAGTGTCTCATAGAACTCAGGGAAACAGTTTAGTTACATTTGCCCATTTATTATAACAGATATTACAAAAGATACAGATAAACAGCCAAATGGAAGAAACGTGTAGGACAAACTATGTGGGAATGAGCACAGAGCTTCCACATCCTCTATAGGTGCATCACCCTCCAGGTACCTCCCCGTGTTCAGCCATCTGGAAGCTCTTCAAACCCTGTCCTTTGGGGGTTTTATGGAGACTTCAATACAGAGGCATGATTGAATATACAACTGGCTATTGGTAATCAACTCAACCTTCAGCAACCTCAATCTCTCCTCTCCCCTGAAAATTCCAGCTAATTACATGCTTGGTACCCAGAGTCACCTCATTAGAACAAAAGATGTTCCTTCTGTTCATCTACGAAATTTCCAGACATTTAGGAGCTGTATGCCAGATGCTCCTTTCACTCAGGCTTAGGATCTCTGTGTCAGGAGCCACGATGAAAGACCAAATATTAGAATGAAAGATTGTCCTAGTTCCTCTATCTACAGGGGTTTTAGGAGATTTCAGGAATGAGGAGCAGAGGCCAAATACATATTTAACAGTATCACACTGTGGTGATGAAACAGGTCTTTATCTTGATTGTTGTGGTAGTTTCATGAACCCAGATGTAAAAAATTTACATCAAATTATACACACACACACAAACAAAAGAGTGCATGTAAAACTAGTGAAATATGAATAAGTTCTGTAGATTGTTCCAATGTCAATTTCTTGGTTTGAATACAGCACCGTGATTTTGCAAGATGTTATCCAAGAAAACTTGGTAAGTTTAAACAAAAACTCCGTGTACACTTTTTGCAACTTTCCTGTGAGTCTAAAATTATTTTGAAATAAAAAGTTTGGAAAAAAACTGTCCTGAACAAGATATTTGATTCAAATAGCTTTCTGAGATATTTTATTACTTCAGGGTGTTTATTATAAGCGTTAACAATCATGTTACTGTGAGTTTAAATAAAATATTCAGACATAGCCTGCTAGATAAGCCAAATTTCTGTAAACTTTACTTCTGAGTAACTTTTCCACACTTTTAAAAAATATTGTGCTGAATTTATTTCTGATTAAAGAAGGTAGAAACAATTTCATTTTAAATGAATATACGTTGCCATTATGCATATATTGATAACTTCTTGGTTGCATTACAACACCCTTTTTTCTTTTTCCTTTCCAATAGTTCTCATTTTCATTAAAAAAAAAAAACAGTTGAGAGAAAACCTGCTGTACTTCAGGTCTAGAAATGGATTCCATGACCAAGGTTAAATCAATTAAAATATTCTATCACCCTGGCCAAAGTGATTGGCTCAGAGATTTCCATAAGACTAAGCTTAGCCAATCAAAGGGAATGCCAGGAATTTGAGAATCTATAAATAAAAATGTCCTTTGTTCTGTGCAGGAATTTTTGTTGATCTGTTTCCTTGTTATGTTTGGGGTTTTTTAATGGAAGTCACTGCCCCCATGTGGAAAGTCAATCTCAGGACACAGCTGCACCACAGAAGGGCAGGGCTGTAAGGCAGAGAAGCCCTGATCAAACAAAACCTAAAGCCAATACAACCTCTAAACTTTCAGGTAATAACATTCTTTTTTTTTTTTTTTTTTTTTTTTTTTTGAGATGGAGTTTCACTCTGTCGCCCAGGCTCGCACGGTGGAGTGCAATGACGCAATCTCGGTTCACTGCAACCTCCACCTCCCAGGTTCAAAAGATTCTCCTGCCTCAGACTCCTGAGTAGCTGGGATTATAGGCATGCACCACCATGCCCAGCTAATTCTTGTATTTTTAGTAGAGACGGGGTTTCACCATGTTGGTCAAGCTGGTCTCAAACACCTGACCTCGTGATCTGCCGCCTCAGCCCGTTCTTTTTTTTTTTTTTAATTGAGGTAAAATTTACACACCTTACAATCAGTCTCTATTCTAATCACAATCTATGTATTCTAATCACGTCCCTATCCCCTGGCAATCACTAATCTACTTTCTGTTTCTATAAACTTGCCTCTTTTTAATATTTGATATAAAAGGAATCATACTATATGCGACCTTTTTTGTCTGGCTTCTTTCACTTAGCATGTTTCAAGGTTTGTTCAAGTTGTAGCATGTATCGGTATTTCATTGCTTTTTATGGTGGAATAATAATCGATTCCATGTGTATACCACAGTTTGTTTATTCATCTACAGATGGACTTTTGGGTTGTTTCTACTTTTTGGTTTTATGAATAATCCTGATATGAACATCTGTGTATAAGTTTCTGTGTGGGCATATTTTTGTTTCTCTTGGGCATATACATAAGAGTGTAATTTCTGGGTCATGTGGTAATGATATGTATAACGTTCAAAAAACCACCAAACTGTTTTCCACAGAGGCTGCACTAGTTTACATTCTCATCAGCAATATACAAGTTTCTATTTCTCCATATTCTCACTAATGCTTGTTATTTTCTCCTTTAAAAATTATTATAGTCATCTTAAGGCTGTAAAATAGTATTTCATTGTAGTTTTGATTCGCATTTCCTTAAGAACCAAGAAAATTGAAAAGTTTCATGTACTTGTTGGCCACTCGAATATCTTTTTGGGGAAATGTCAAGTCCACTGCTCATTTTTTTTAATTGGGATGTTTGCATTTTTTGTTGTGGAGTCACAGGAGATTTTTATGTATTCTGAATATGAAACTCCTGCCAAATATATGATTTGCAAATATTTCCTCCAATTCTGTGGTTTTTCTTTAAATTGTCTTGCGTCCTTTGAAAAACGGAAGTTTTTAAAATTTATGAAGTCCAATTTATCCATTTTTTTCTTTTGTTGCTCATGCTTTTGATGTCAAGAAATCTATTACAAATCTGAGGTCATGAAGATTTACCCCTATGTTTTCCTCTAATATTTTTATACATTTAGCTATTATATTTAGGTTGTTGTTTCATTGTGGTTGAAATTTGTATATGGAGTGAAGCAGCAATTCATCTTTATTCTTTTCCATGTGGTTATCCAGTTGTCCCAGTACCATTTGTTGAAAAAACTATTCTTTCCACCATTGAATGGTTTTGGCATCCTTGCTGAAAATCAGTTGGCCACAGATGTTTGGGTTTATTTCCACACTTTCAGTTCTGTTCCACTGATCCAGATGTCTATTCTTATGCCAATATCACACTGTTTTGATTATGTATTTTCTTAGTAAGTTTTCAAATAAGAAAGTAAGTGTCCCTGATCTCTTTTTCAATATTATTTTGGCTATTCTGGGACCCCTGAAATTCAATATGAATTTGAGAATCAGCTTTTCCATTTCTACTAAGAAGGTAATTGGAATTTTGATAGGGATTACACTGAATCCCTACATCAAATCTATCATTTGGAGGAATATTGCCATCTTAACTATATTGTCTTCCAATTCATGAATATGGGATGTCTTTTTATTTAATTAGATCTTTCCTTAATTTCTTTCAGCAATGTTTTTAGTTTTCAATTTATAACTAGTTCACCTCTGCTATGGTCTGAATGTTTGTGTCTTCCCAAAGTTAATATGCTCAAACCTAATCTCCAAAGTGATGGAACTAGGAGGTGGGGTCATTGGGAAGTGATTAGGTCATGAGGATGGAGCCCTCATGAATGGAATTAGTGGCCTTAAAACAGTAGCCCCAGAGAGCAGTCTTATCCCTTCAACCATGTATGTACACAGTGAGAAGGTGCTATCTATGAACAGGCATAAAAACAGACACGTAGACCAATGGAATAGAATAGAGAACCCAGAAACAAATCCGCAAACCTACAGCGAACTCATTTTTGACAAAGGTGTCGAGAGCATACACCATGGAAAAGATAGTCTCCTCAATAAATGGTGCTGGGAAAACTCGATATCAATGTGCAGAAGAATGAAACTAGAACCCTCTCTCTCACCATGTACAAAAATCAAATCAAAATGGGTTAAAGACTTAAATCTAAGACCTCAAACTATGAAACCACTACAAGAAAACATTGGGGAAAATCTCCAAGACATTGGTCTGAGCAGAAAATTTTTGGAAAGGAGGAAGTAAAATGATGTCTGTTCATATATGGCAGTATTCTAAATGTTGTACATCTTGAAGAATACAGACATACACACACACAAACACACACACACACAATTAAAGCTAATAAATTTGGCAAAGTTGCAAGGCAAGATAAACATAAAAAACTCAGTTGTGTTTCTATACACCAGCAAGAAACAACCTGAAAGGAAAATAAGAAAAAAAAATCTATAAGAACATCTAAAAGAATAAAATATCTAAGAATAAATCTCACCAAGGCAGTTGTGTTAGTCCATTCAGGCTGTTACAGCAAAAAAATATAGACAGGGTGGCTTATCAACAACAGAAATTTATTTCACACAGTTCTGGAGGTTGAGAAGTCCAAGAGTTGGTGCCTGGTGAAGGCCTGTGTAAAGGAAAAAAATGCAATCTTTTTCTCTCTACTTTCACACTCAACAAAGAGAACTTCTGTGGTCAAACATTTGTGTATGTGTATGGAGAGCAGTTTTCTCCACACATCAGGAAATTCTCCAGTGGACACCAACTGGTTGTGCTATAGTTCAATTCAATTCTGACACTAGCTATTATAAAATAGCTAGTTGAGGCCTCAGTCCCACAAGACTGCCTCTACTTCAGACACCAATCAAAAGTAGTAGATTGTCACCTATACACCTGACTGGCCAGTTACAAACTGCCATTCCAGAGACTCCCCCCACCTTAGGTTCAATTAACTTGTTAAGATGGCTCATAAGACTCACTAAGACACTTATTTACATTTATCAGTTTATTATAAAGGATATTACAAAGCATGCAGATTAACAGCCAGATGATGAGATGGATAGGGCAAGGTATAGAGGGCCTCGAAACTTCCATGCTTACTCTGGGTAAGTCACCCTCCCAGCACTTCAGTGTGTTCAGCAAATCAAAAACTTTTCAAATCTTGTTGTTCAAGAGTTTTTATAAAGCATGCTCTCCTAGTCCTCTCACTTCCTCAAAGATTAGTGGGTAAGGCTGAAAGTTTCAACCCTCTAAATTCTAACCACTTGGTCTTTCTGATGATTAACTCTATCCTAAGTCTGCCTAGGGGCCTCACCCTAGTAAGTAACTTCGTTAGAATAAACTCAAGAGTTATCAAAGGGGCTCATTATGAACAACAAAAGATACTCCTATCACTCAGAAAATTTTAGGGATTTTAGGAGCTTTATGGTAGGAAAAGGGGACAAAGATAAAATATATTTCATATTACACCGCAGCCTGTTTTACGCCAGTACAATGATGTTTTGGTTGCTTTAACTCTGTAGTATAATTTGAAATCAGGTAATGTGATTCCACCAGATTTGTTCTTTTTGCTTAGGATAGCTTTGGCTATTCTGGGTCTTTTGTGGTTTTGTATAAATTTTAGGATTTTTTTTCTATTTCTGTGAAGAATGTCATTGGTATTTTGATAGAGATTGCACTGAATTTGTAGATTGCTTTGGGTAGTATGGACACTTCAACAATATTTTTTCCTTCCATTTATAAACATGGAATATTTTTCCTTTTTAGTGTCCTCTTCAATTTATTTCATCAGTGTTTTATAGTTTTCATTATAGAGATCTTTGACTTCTTTTGGTTAAGTTAATTCCTAGGTATTAAATTTTATGTGTGGCCATTGAAAATTGATTACTTTTTAAAATTTCTTTTTCACATTGTTCACTGTTGGCATGTAGAAATGCTACTGATTTGTGTATGTTGACTTTGTATCCTGCGGCTTTACTGAACTTGTTTATCAGTTTCAATAGTTGTCTTGTGGAGTATTTTAAGTTTTTCCAAATATAAGATCGTATCATTTGCAAACAAGGATAATTTGATTTCTTATTTTCCAATTTGTGTGCCCTTTATATCTTTCTCTTGCTAATTGCTCTAGCTAGGACTTCCATTACTATGTTGAATAACAGTGGTGATGGTGGGCATCCTTGTCTTCTTATCTTAAAAGAAAGGCCTTCAGGTTTTCACCATTCAGTGTGATACAAGCTGTGGGTCTGTTGCACATGGCTTTCATTATGTTGAGGTATGTTCCTTCTACCCTCAGTTTGTGGAGGGTTTTTAATTATGAAGGGATGTTGGATTTTATCAAATGTTTTTTCAGCATCAGTTAAAATGACCGTATGGGTTTTATCCTTCATTCCGTTGATACGATGTATCACATTGATTGATTTGAATATGTTGAACCATCCTTGTATCCTAGGGATAAATCGCACTTGGTCATAATGAACAATCTTTCTGATGTATTCTTGAACTCAGTTTGCTTGTATTTTGTTGAGGATTTTTGCATCAATATTCAGTAGAGATATTGGCCTGTAATTAATTTCTTTTCTTTTCTTCTTTTCTTTTCTTTTCTTTCTTTCTTTCTTGACTTCTTTCTTTTTTTCTTTCTTTCTTTCTTTCTTGCTTGCTTGCTTGCTTGCTTTCCTCTTTTTTCGTTCTCTCTCTCTTTCTTTCCCTCTTTCTTTCTTTCAGTTTTTCTTTCTGTCTTTCTTTCTTTCTCTTTTATATGTGTCTTTGTCTGGTTTTGGTATTCAGGTAACACTGGACTCCTAGAATGAGTTTGGAAGTATTCCCTCCCCGTCTATTTTTTGGAATAGTTTGAGTAGGGTTGGTATTAGTTCTTTAAATGTATGATAGAGCTCAGCAGTGGCCATCAGGTCCTAGGCTTTTCTTTACTGGGGGACTTCTTATTGCGGCTTTGATCTGTTACTTGCTATTGGTCTGTTCAGGTTTTGGATTTCTTTCGGGTTCAATCTTCATAGATTGTATGTATCTAGGAATTTGTCCATTTCCTCTAGATTTTCCAATTCATTGGCATATAGTTGCTCATATAAAGGAGCCACTAATGATCCTTTGAATTGCTGTAATGCCTCTTTTTTCATTTCTGATTTCATTTATTTGGATGTTCTCTTTTTTTCTTAGTTAAACTGGCTAAAAGTGTGTTGATTTTGTTTAACTTTTCAAAAAACCAAATTTTGTTTCATTGATCTTCTGTATATTTTAATTTTAGTGTCATTGAATTCTGCTCTGATCTTTATTATCTCTTTTATTCTAATAATTTTGGGTTTAATTTGCTCTTGCTTTTCTAGTTCTTTAAGATGCATTGTTAGATTTTTTTGTTTGAAGTTTTTTCTCTTTTTTGATGTAGGCACTTATAGCTATAAACTTCCCTCTGAGTACTACTTTTGCTGTATCCCATAGTGTGATGGTTAATATTGAGTGTCAATTTGATTGGATTGAAGGATGTGAAGTATTGTTCCTGGGTGTGTCTGTGAGAGTGTTGCCAAAGGAGATTAACATTTGAGTCAGTGAATTGGGAGATGTAGACCCACCCTTAATCTGAGTGAGCACCATCTAATTAGCTGCTAGTGCAGCTAGGATAAAAGCAGGCAGAGAAACGTAGGAGGACTAGACTGGCTTAGTCTTCCACCCTACATTTTCTCCTGTGCTGGATGCTTCCTGACCTCAAACATTGGACTCCAAGTTCTTCAGCTTTGGGACTCTTGAAACTTTGACCACAGACTAAAGGCTGCACTGTCAGCTTCCCTACTTTTGAGGTTTTGGGACTCATACTGGCTTCCTTGCCCCTCAGCTTGCAGATGGCCTATTGTGATCATGTGAGTGATTATCTTGTGATCATGTGAGTCAATACTCCTTAATACACTTCCCTTTATATATATCTATATATCTATCCTATTAGTCCTATCCCTCTAGAAAACCCTAATACACATAGGTTTTGATATGTTGTGTTTCCATTATCATTCATTACATGAAAATTTTCAATTTCCTACTTAATTTCTTTATTGACCCACTGGTCATTCAGGGGCATACTGTTGAATTTCTATGTGTTTGTATAGTTTCTAAAATTCCTCTTATTAATTTCTAGTTTTATTCCATTGTGGTTAGAGAAGATGCTTAATATTATTTCATTTTTTTGGATGCTTTAAGACTTGTTTTCTGACCTAATATATGGTCTATGCTGAGAATGATCCATGTGCTGAGGAAACAAATGTGTATTCTGTAGCTGTTGGATGAAATAATTTGGAAATATCTATTAGATCCATTTGATCTATAGTGCAAATTAAATCTGATGTTTCTTTGTTGATTTTCCATCTGGAAGATCTGTTCAATGCTGAAAGGGTGGTGGTGAAGTCTCCAGCTATTATTTTATTGAGGCCTATCTCTCTCTCTTGAGCTCTAATAATATTTGCTTTATATATCTGAGTGCTCCAGCATTGGGTGCATATATATTTAAAATTGTTATATCCTTTTGCTGAATTGACCCCTTTATCATTATACAGTAACATTCTTTGTCTCTTCTGATAGCTTTGATCTTGAAATCTATTTATTCTAATACAAGTATAGTGAATCCTGCTTTTTTTTTTTTTTTTTGGTTTCCATTGGCATGAAATATCTCTTTCCATCCTTATTTTAGTCTATGTATGTCTTTATAGGTAAAGTGTGTTTCTTATAGGCAACAGATCATTGGATCTTGTTTTTTTTTTTCATTCATTCAGCCAATCTATGTCTTTTAATTGAAGAGTTTAGTCCAATTACTTTCAACGTTATTATTGATAAGTAAGGACTTACTCCTGCGATTTTGTTATTTGTTTTCTGGTTGTTTTGTGGTCTTCTTCTCCTTATTTCTTTTCTTCTTATCTTTCTCTAGTGAAGGTGATTTTCACTGGTGATATGATATAGTTTTTTGCTTTTAATTTTTTTCTATCCATTATGTTTTTTGGTTTGGAGTTAACATGAGATTTACAAATACTATCTCATAACCCATTTTTTTAACCTAATAACAACTTAACACTATGGGCATAAACAGACAAACAAGCAAAAAGAAAACTATTCAAGATTCTATGCCTAAATGTTGTCCCCCCATTTTTTAACTTTTTTTCTTTCTGTTTATATCTTATTGTACTATGTCTTGAAAAGTTGTTGTAGTTATTATTTTTGATTGGTTCATTGTTTAGTCTTTCTACTTAGGATAAGAGTAGTTTTACCCAGTTACAGTGTTATAATAATTCTGTGTTTTTCTCTGTACTTACTATTACATTACCAGAGAGTTCTGTACCTTTAGGTGATTATGTACTGCACATGAATGTCCTTTTCTTTCTGTTTGAAGTATTTCCTTTAGCATTTCTTGTAGGACAGATCTGGTATTGATGAAATTCCTCAGCTTTTGTTTGTCTGGGAATGTCTTTATTTCTCCTTCATGTTTAAAGGCTGTTTTTGCTGCATATACTATTTTAGGGTAAACTTTTATTTTCTTTAGAATTTTAAATATGTCATGCTACTCTACCTTGGCCTGTAAGTTTTCCACTGAAAAGTCTGCTGTCAGATGTATTGAAGTTTCATTGAATTATTTGTTTCTTTTATTTTGCTGCTTTTAGGATCCTTTTTTATCCTTGACCTTTGGAAGTTCGATTATTAAATGCCTTGAGGTAGTCTTCTATGGCTTAAAACAGTTTGGTGCTCTAAAACCATCTTGTACTTGGATATTGATGGCTTTCTCTAGGTTCGAGAAGTTCTTTGTTATTATCCCTTTGAACAAACTCTCTACCTTTATTTCTTTCTCTATTTCCTCTTTAAGGGCAATAACTCTTAGATTTGTTCTTTTGAGGATATTTTCTAGATCCTATAGGCATGCTTCATTATGTTTTATTCTTCTTTTTTCTCCTCTGACTGTATGTTTTCAACTAGCCTGTCTTCAGGCTCATTAATTCTTTCTTCTACTTAATCAATTCTGCTACTAAATGCCTCTGATGCATTCTTCAGTATGTCAATTGCATTTTTCAACTCTAGAATTTCTACTTCGTTTAAATTTTTTCAATCTCTTTGTTAAATGTATCTGATACAATTCTGAATTTCTTCTCTGTGTTATCGTGAATTTCTTTGAGTTTCCTCAACACAGCTATTTTAGATTCTCTTCCTGAAAAGTCACATATCTATATTTCTCCAGGATTGGTCCCTGGTGCCTTATTTAGTTCATTTGGTGAGGTCATGCTTTCCTGGATGGTGTTGATGCTAGTAGATGTTCTTCAGTATCTGGCTATTGAAGAGTTAGGTATTTATTGTAGTCTTCCAGCCTATAGTCTTCACTTTGTAGCTGTCCTTCTTGGGAAGTCTCCTAGATATTTGAAAGGACTTGGGTGTTATAATCTCAGCTGTATCTGCTTTAGGGAGCACTCCAAGCCAAGTAATGTTGTTGTTCTTGCAGAGTTTTAGAGGTACTGCTCTGATGGTCTGGGACAAGATCCATGAGAATTCTTTGGATTACCAGGCAGAGACTCTTGTTCTCTTCCCTTACTTTGTCCCAAACAAATGGAGTCTCTTGCCACCACCACTATAACTGCACTGTATCAAACCTAAAGCCAGCACATCACTGGGTTTCACCCAAGGCCTGCTGTAAACACTCCCTGGCCACTGCCTATGTTTGCTCAAGGTCCTGAGGCTCTACAATAAGCAAGTGGCTAAGCCAGGTAGGCCTGTGCCCTTTTCTTCAGTTCAGTGAGGTCCCTAGGCCCCAGGTTGGTCCAGAGGTGCTATCTGGGGGTCAGGAACTAGAGTCGAAAAATCTTAGAAGTCTACCTGCTGTTCTATTGTGTTGCAGCTGAGCTGGCACTCAAACTGCTAGCTTCAGCCCTTCCCACTCTTTCCTCCTTTTTCCAAAGGCAGAGGAGCCTCACTCCATATCCACAGTCACCCCAAGCCGCTAGGAGTACTGCCAGATTATAGCTAATGTTCCCTTAAAGCCCAAGGTCTCTTAAGTCAGTTTGTGATGAATGCTTCCTGGCCTGAGACTCACCCTTCAGGGCAGTGGGTTCCTCTCTGGCCCAGGACAGGTCCAATAATGCTATCCAAGAGTTAAGTCCTGGAGTTAGGGATGTCAGGAGCCCACTTGGTACTCTAACCCTCTGTACCCATGCTGGTACCTGAAGCCAACAAGTCTCAGAGGCTCACCCAAGGCTCTGTACATAGTACCTGGGTATTGTTAGTGGTTATTCAGGGCCCAAAGGCTCTTCAGTTAGCAGGTAATAAATGCTGCCAGGACTGGATCCTTTCCTTCAAGGAAGTGGCTTCCCTTACGGCCCAGGTTGTGCGTAGAAATGTTGTCTGGAAGCTAGGGCCTGGAACAGGGGCCTCACAATTCTGATCAGTGTCCTATCTGGCTGTGTCTAAGCTGGTATCCAAGAGGCAGGACAAAGTCCTCCCCACTCTTCCATCTCCTATCCTCAAGTCGGGGGAAAGGGGTCTCTCCTGGAACCAAGAGTTGTGCAGCCTGGGATTAGGGAAGGGGTGATGCCATCATTCCCTTGGCTGCCCCCAGTTGGTGTCTCAGTAGGTTGCATGCCCCCCTAGTCCCCTGTCTCTAGGCTTAGTTCAGCACTAGGACTTGCCTAAGGGTTGCAGTCACTGTGACTTAGACTGCCTTTCAAATTTACTTGGAGTCATGGAATACTGTAGACATCAGTGGCAAGGTTTGTAAGAACTCAAGTTTGGACCACTGGGACCAGTGATTCCCCTCTGGCTAGGGCTGGTTTTCTGCTTCATATGGTTTGGCTGTGTCCCCACCCAAATCTCATCTTGAATTGTAGTTCCCATAATCCCCATATGTGTAGTAGGAGAGACCAGTGGGAGGTAATTTAATCATGGGGGCAGTTTCCCTCATGCTATTCTTGTGATAGTAAGTTGTCATGAGATCTGATGGTTTTATAAGGGGCTTCCCCCTTTACTTGTTTCTCATTCTTTTCTCTCTTGCCACCATGTGAATCAGGACATGTTTGCTTCCCCTTTCACCATGAATATGTTTCCTGAGGCCTCCCCAGCCATGCAGAACTATGACTCAATTAAACCTCTTTTTTTAAAAAATAAATTACCCAGTATCAGGAAGTTCTTTATAGCAGCGTAAGAATACACTGATCTAACAGAACAGCACTGGGTTCAATGTCTTGCAATTGCTGGAGGGGTGGGAGTGCTGGCAGAGGGGTGGCATCAGTGATTCAGGACTGTTTTTTCTATCATTTCAGTGCCTCTTTCAGCGATATATGAAGTTAAAACCAGGTACCATCAGTGCTTATCCAATTTTTGGTTCTTACGAAGATGTTTTTCTATGTAGATTATTGTTAGCTTGGTGTCCTTGTGGAGGGGACAATTGGTGGACCTTCTATCCTGCCATCTTCCTCCACTAACTAAGACAAAATTAACATCAATAGTTTATTTGGGTCAAGGTTGAAGACAGCTGCCTGGTACACACTTCCAAGTGGTCTTGGGAAATGCTCTGTTCAGCTTTTGGTACAAACAGGTTTTTAAAGGCTAAAAGAAACAAGATGTGGGCTGATACAAAGTTGTCTGACAAGAATTCTCGCTAGTTTACGGAGGTAACATTGATTAGTGACTGGCTATATATTATTGAACCATTGGGCATGAGTTATAGTGTCCAGCATATGGTACTTTATAGTTACTTGGCCTCATTTAGTCTTGAGCTCACATAGCAGGTGGCTTCAAGAGGTAATTATTTACCTCAAGAGAGAAATTAGATGACTGCTGTCACATGCTGTCACATTTCAATCTTCTCTGGACCTGATAATTAAAGGGAGCATATATTTATCAGATAAAAACTTTCTTTTCTTTCTCAGTCCCAACTATGATTTCAAGGAACATCCCTTGTTTTAACTGAATCTTCCCTGGAAAACTCCAATGGCTTCTGGCAAATTTTGTCCAAAATCTATGGCCTCCTCCTTCACAATAATTATTTTTTCTGGGAAAAGATTTATTAAATGGGAAAATGAAATGTTTAATTCAGCATAAAATAATAATAGTGATATATAAATATTGAAACCAGAGAAGTTTTAACTTTCCTTCTGCCCTCTCATTTGAAACCCCTAGCCCTTTCTTCCATTTCTCGGGCATTTTGAGAAATACTTAATAGTTGAGAAATGCAAGTGTATGAATTCAGAAGATCATGGATAGGTCCAGTTCTTTCCAGTCAATGCTTTCAGAATCTCCACAGTTCCCTGCGGTGTCTAATTTATTCACAAATTCTTCAGACTTTTTTTTTTATATATAAAAAGAGAAATAGTTCCCAACACAACAGATTGATTTTTCATGTGACAGACAAATGTCAAATAAGCTATATGGTTATTCCCTTAATTTTTTTTCGGTCTCTTTCCATTTCTTAAAACCATTGAAAAACATTATTTTATTTTTGGTATTCCTTTTTCTTAAAATAAGAACAGAGTATGACATGGAGGACTAAATGGATAACATTTTTTAAAGTATCATTGAAAAATACAGGAAATTTTGAAATGATGATCACTTGAGTACAAAGACAGAGTAAAGAATAAAAAGCAGAAGAGAGAAGGGGGAAACTAATGCACACACATTTACATGGTTGAATTCGGTAAATGCTCAGGGATATTTTGCAGAGAAAATGAAAGCACTCTTCTCCCTCCACTTTATAAAATATCTTTATGATTATATGTCCACCATTTTAGTAATTCTTACTAATAGTTTTGTAAGATTCTTGTGAGCAAGAAGGAGAATTGTGATGATTAAAAGCTATGTCATTTAGTCTGTTTATTACGAAGTCCATTACCATCATTACCAGAGTCTTGGGAATAAAATAAGAACATTAGAGTGCTTTCTGCCAGTTGCTAGTAGCAGATCAAGGGATCTTGTCAAGGGCAATTACACTTATTGTTCACCCACCAAAAAAATCCCAAGTAATTTCCAGTAACAGACTTAAAACCTATATTCTCTCGTTAGCCATTTAATATGATAAATTCAAAGACTTTCAGAATAAGAATGCACAAGGAGCCCTAATTATTAAAACTGGATTTTCACTAAAGGTTTTACATTTTTCTGTAAGTGCTCAATATGATTAAATATTTATCAGCTGAACTTAAGAAATGCCTGCAAACCCAGTGTTCTGTGTACTCACTTCATAGCTCCCAGAAGGTTTACATTGCTGACAAGCTACTTATTGTATAAATGTTAGTTGGATTTGAAGTGTCTGATATTCAGCAGCCATTAAGGAGGCCTCTAGTGGCATTCATAATGGCTGGCCACTTAGACCTTACTTTTGCATTGTGGAAGATTTTAAGAGAAACAGACTTGGGCTGTCCTGACCCATCCTATGCTGTTGTTTACCTCTCACTTCAAGCAGGAAGAGAAAGCAGTAAGGCACAAACCTGTAACCACTAGAACAAGCATCAGCTTAAAATTACTAATAAATAAGTAGATGCAACATGTAGAAGGAGCTACAAGAATGGTTTTCACTATGAGTGCAGTAAACCAACCACACACATAAAATGTAATAGGCTGCATTGCTGCAGCATGAGGTTTTTATTGTTATCCATAAAACTTCAATACAAAATGTTCATTTTTTTATTCACTTAATTTTAATTTTAAAATATTTATGTGATACAAGTATAGAATAGTTTCCATCTAATAAATAGTTCATGTTCTGAAAATTAATTAATAAACAATATCATAAATCAAAGTTGACACTCCAAGCCAGGTCACAAATGAAGTTACACATGCTAGAAATATAATAGTAGTTTTCCAATATAATTGTCAAATTTTCTTACAACACTGAGTATTAATGAACACATTAGTTAATGGTGGAGCTTTATATCACAACTGTTTAACTTTTTAACTTTTTTTTGGAAAGAAGTCTTTCAAAAATAGAAAGCATTCTTAAAATATCTGCTATGACTTACTCTTCTTATGACATTGGGCTGTTATTCTGAGCATTCTCTTTGTGATGTGCTGATAATTTTTCAAAAGTGTGGGACATAGGGATTTATGGGTATGGCTCACTCTTTTGGCACATTTTTCACATCTCTTGATGTACCTACATAACCTCCACAACAGTACCACGAGACCTTTTTAACAAAATTATTTAACAAATTTAAACCAGAGCATTTTTTTCCAGGTGATAACCTTACCCTCTAGAAATGCATCTCTTTTCTGTTGTTCTTAGTGACTTTTGCCTTTATGACACTCCCCTAAAATATAACCAGATTTCAAATGGTTAGAAAACATATCTGAAACTCAAAAATAAATGAAAGAGATTATTGGCTGTTCTTTAAACACAATATTGCGTTTGACTTTTGATATGGTTTGGCTGTGTCCCCACCCAAATCTCATCTTGAATTGTAGTTCTCATAATCCCCACATGTCATGGGAGGGACCCAGTAGGAGGTAATTGAGTCATGGGGGCAGTTACCTCCATACTGTTCTTGTGATAGTGAGTTCTCATGAGATCTGATGGTTTTATAAGGGGCTTTCCCCCACTTCACTCTGCACTTCTCCTTGCTGCTGCTACGTGAAGAAAGATATGTTTGAGTCCTTTCTGCCATGATTGTAAGTTTCCTGAGGCCTCCTCAGCCCTGCAGAACTGTGAATCAATTAAACCTCCTTTCTTTATAAATTGCCCAGTCTCAGATATGTCCTTACAGCAGCATGAGAATGGACTAATATAACTTTCTATTGACTCAGCCATTTACAGGTCTGAAGAGGAAGAGGTCAATTTGTAGATTGTTCTAGTAGAGATGTGAGGTAGACAGTATAATGACCACCCCCTACCATCCCTGCCCAAAGATGTCCATGTAATAATAATCCCTGGAATCTGGGAATATATTTCCTTACATAGTAAAAGAGACTTTGCAGAAGTGACTAAGCTAAGTATCTTGAGATGATGCAATTATCCTGGATTATCATGTGGGCCTCATTTAAGCACACAATTCATGATATTATGTCTTGATCTTCTGGAAGCTTCACATATGTTGGCTTGAACAGAACCTAGGCACAGAAAACACTGATATATTTTAATACATATTTGAAACCTCTGGAGAGTGCTTTTCAGATGCTCAAAATTTTAATTTTTGAATAACATTTTTATATTCATATTTTATATTTATATTCATGTCCATATTCAGGACTTTGGGAGTTTGGAGCAGAGCTATGCTTGGTGAGGAGTTGAAACCAGAAAAGTAGTGGTTATAAAATTTTCTTGCCAATAAATAGATGAGTTATAATTTACTTGATATTAGCATAGTACATTTTTATTCTTTTTTTAATTTTATTTTTTATTTTACTTTAAGTTCTGGGATACATGTGCAGAACGTACAGATTTGTTATGTAGGTATACATGTGCCGTGTGGTTTGCTGCACCTATCAATTCATCATCTAGGTTTTAAGCCCTGTACACTCTCCCTCCCTTTGCCCCTCAACCCCTGTCAGGCCCCCCATGTGTGATGTTCCCCTCCCTGTGTCCATGTGTTCTCACTGTTCAACTTCCACCTATGAGTGAGAACATGTGGTGTTTGGTTTTCTGTTCCTGTGTTAGTTTGCTGAAAATGATGGCTTCCAGCTTCATACAAGTCCCTGCAAAGGACATGAACTCATTCTTTTTTATGGCTGCATACTATTCCATGGTGTATATGTGCCACATTTTCTTTATCTAGTCTATCATTGATGGGCACTTGGGTTGGTTCCAAGTCTTTGGTATTGTAAATATTGCTGCAATAAACATATGTGTGCATGTGTCTTTATAGTAGAATTATTTATAATCCTTTGGGTATATACCCAGTAAACGGAATTGCTGGGTCAAATGGTATTTCTGGTTCTAGATCCTTGAGGAATTGCCACACTGTCTTTCACAATGGTTGAACTAATTTATTGGCTTTCTGTGTTGGACTCATCTTTTCCTATAGTCTCCTAAATCAAAAGCACCTTTACATGGGCTTCAATTATTTTTTAAAGTAAGATAATTAAAATAACTCCCAAGGTAATTTTCAGCTCTAAATCTCCACATGCCATCATTATTTGGTCCTAGCAACAAAAAAATAGAAAATTTAATGTTTTTATTCACCTACTAATCCATTTAACAATCATTTATTTAGTGCCTACTATGTGCCAAACACTATTTTAGGCACAGGAAATATGGCAATAGGTAGCAGGCTCTACTGTCGTAGAGTTTAAACGCTAATGGGGTAAGAAGACAATAAACAAATGTATACATTAATATAAGTATAACGTCAGGTTGCATCATTGCTACTAAAAACATTTAGCGGAATAAAGGAGAAGCAAGAATCCACTCCAAAATGACTCAAGGATTTCTTTTTATAATTAATCATTCTTAATCCATATTGTTTCTGTAGTCTTTCAGGTTTTTCACTTGATATATTCTGAGATTTTAATTTATTCTTCACAGTTATACTATTTCTTTGCTTTCTTAAATCTATGTTTAAATGAAGTTGCCACTTGAATCATTTTGAAATGTAACTAGCTCTACACTCTTAGAAAAACTAAGAATACAGTCAATACTGTGAGGCTTTCATACAAAGACATGCTACCATTGTCTATGCTCTTGGCAATACAGATGAAGAGGCACAGGTCAGTAGTATAGTAAACAAAATTTAAGGCATGAATTTAGCAACGTAAGCATTATTTCCATGTTAGCATCTCCTATGGCTGTTGTTTTTGGGGGCAAAACATTGTTGGCACCAGTGATTCTTTCTTCTCTGAGAATGACCTCTGATCTACCAGGCTGGGCCTCCAATAATTATTTTTAGTATATCACCATGCACTCTTTTCTTAGCTGAATGGTCCAGCAGTGGACTCCTGACATGAGCTGGGCCAAGCCAACTATCCTTCTTTCTGTCTCAAGATTGTGATATTTAGAATGAATGAACTCAGAAGCAGGACATTGTTAGAGCTGAGTCTTTTGAAATGACAATTGTCCAGTAAAGTTTTTGAGCACACATACTGGGGTGTGGAGTAACGTACTGCCTGATTCTTCATTATACATCTATTTTCTGGGCTCTAGGAGGAGACAGCCTCATGTTATTCACAAAACTACACTTTGTAATTTAAGCTAGCAAAAATCCTTTGTGCTGCTTGTTTTCTCAGCAATAGCATTCGATTGACTTTTGTAATTAGAGAGCCGTTGCAGATTGAGTATCATGTGTTTGAGATCCTGAATGGCTTAGATCTGCAAAGCACATTTCTTTGATCAATATTGTTAGTGTTCCATTATTCACCAGCCTGATTTGCTTCTGGCTTCAGACAAAAGCTGATGGAGTGAGGAGGTGGGAATAACACAGTTAGTATACATCTCCATATCGTCCATGATCAAAATAGATCTGTTGTGAGCACACATGTGGAAGAAATTGAAAGGGTTTCTGAGGCTTAAAATATGTTCAGAAATAAAATATAAACTATAATAAAAGGAAGCTTGATTCAAAACATAAAAGCTTCTGGAACTGTGCTATTATGGTTGCCATTAGCCATACATGGCTACTGAGCACTTCACATATGGCTAATTCAAACTGAGATGGTCTTAGTACAATATAAACACTAGATTTCAAAGTCTTAGTACAATATAAACACTAGATTTCAAAGTCTTAGTGTTAAAAAAATAATTTTTATATTGATTTCATATTGAAAAGATAATTTTTGATATGTTGAGTTAAATGAACTGTTACTAAGATTAATTTCACCTGTTTCTTTTCACTTTTTTAATGTGGCTGCTGAGAAATTTTAGACTACATATAAGGCTCACACTATCTTTCTATTTGACAGTGCTACCCCTAGACTCTGTGGAAGTATAATCACCATTCTTTAAAGGGAAAATTGACAGCTCTTACTGAGTCCTAAAAGACTTCCCCAGTGTAGCTATTAAGTGATTACAAATGTAAAGTGCTGTAAAATGTAACCAAGATGAGCATACGTGGTGAATTTAGGACTCTGCTCAGCCTCCCCTCACCCTGAAGAAGCCAAAGTGAGGACAGTGTCTTTCCTGGCTCAGGCCTTCAGCCCTCTGAGAGTGCACTTAGAGTTTTAATTCGAGCACTAAAGTACTTCCTGCTGCTGGGAATAAAAACTAAGGACATAATTCCATGCAGTAGTTTGTATAGGGGTCATCAATTTTTTATGAGGGTTTTTCCGAGACACAAAAAAATACATTTCTATCTTTTTTTTTTTTTTTTTTTTTTTTTTTTTCAGAATCTTGCTCTATCACCCAGGCTGGAGTGTAGTGGTATGATCTTGGCTCACTGCAACCTCCACCTCCTGGGCTCAAGTGATTCTCGTGCCTCAGCCTCCCAGGTAGCTGGGATAATAGGCATGCACCACCATGTCTGGCTAATATTTGTATTTTTAGTAGAGACGGGGTTTCACCATGTTGGCCAAGCTGGTCTCAAACTGCTGACCTCAAGTGATCTGTCCACCTCAGCCTTCCAAAGTGCTGGGATTATGGGCATGAGCCACCATGCCGGCCAATTTATATCTTTCTATGTTATTTTTGTTGAAGAAGTTTCACTGCTAGGGCTCAGAAAAATCAGGGGCCAACAACCTTAGAATGAACAAGAGAAGGCATCCCATTTTTACATGGATTGCAATATACAGTGTCACAGGCCAAACGATATTCCCTCCACATATATAAATAAAATACTTAGAAGACTTTTAAATGAACTTAGATGTCCTACTGGGCATTTTGTCTCGTTTCCAAAATAATTCCTCTTTTATTCTTTATTTCCACACTTAGCTTCACTTTTCATTACAGCATCTATCATTACTTGACATGAAATATTTATTTGTTTAATATCCACTTATTGTCAATCTCCCTTTTTAGAATGTAAGTGTTTTGAGGACAGAGACCTTGCTTTATACACTGTGGTATCTCTCCATCAATTACAGCATCGGATGCAGATTTATTTCTCAATAAATATATGCTAATCAATGAATAAACAAATATTAATGTTACAGATATCATTATATTACCTTACTCCAAATTCACAACACTACTGTGGTGATTCATTGATCTCAATATTCTAAACCCCACCATATTTATAAGCAAGGTTGCCATTTACAGTCTGAATCAAACATCTGTTTTCTGCTACTTTTCTGAGTGTCCTCTGTCTGATGGTGTGAAAACAAAACTCTCATTATAGGAAAACAAGATGTCTCTGGGTATTTCACACAAAGAAAAGGAGCATTTAAAGCAGCAGACAAAAGTAAAGATCTACTCAACTGGCTAAGAAATTTTACTCAAAAATTGCTGTTTTTAAATAAAAATTAGTTTTAACATTTTCCCTGCCCTTACCTTTGTCTAGGTCCTGCCTTTCAACAAACTCACAAAAGGATTAAATTCTTCTTTGGAATTTATCTTCTCTTTTTTGTTTTTCTCTATGCTCAGTGTTAAGTATGTTACAATATCCACAATTGTTGCTTACTCCATTCTCTTAAATTACTAGCCATTTTAGCATTCATGAAAGAACTACTATGTATTCCATACCAGGTCCTGGCAGGTGGTGAGGTGGCATACATAGAAGCTCCTCACCATCTTGCAGCTGGCTACCAGGTAGAGGATGCAATTTGGCTGCTGGCCATTGCAATTTTGTGACTTACTGCCTCTAATATCATGTCAGAAATTTGGGGCAAAATACACAATTACTCTGATAAGTCCTCTCTGACTTTCTTTCTTCCACTTGTCTCAGGACAATAGCTCTTATCCCCTTATCAAGATCACCTTTTATATGTCACTCGCAGATAATAATAAGATATTTCTCCAAGACTTACTCTGAGAGGCAGTGTTTCTAGATACCATTAGGTACCCACAAAGGGAGTAAATGTCCATTTTTTTTTGTTTGATTTCACCCATAAATTATTATAAAACAAAAATTGGCATTTCGACCTCAGGTAAAACTTATTAATTTATATTCCTTCAGCACTTTATACTTTTCAAAAATATCTTAACATTTTTGGTATGAATAAGGTTATATTCTGAGGATACAAAGCACATAAGTGGACAGTCTGAAGACCAGCAAGAACAATAAGTAGCTCATGAAAGGAATTCTAAGAGCTTGAGCTTAAGCAAAGACAACTGGAATAAAGAGGACTTAAGCAGGATATGGAATCAAAATGAGTTGACTGGTTGATGACAGTGCAGTTGAATATGACTCCAAGGTTTCTAGCTGGGTAAAATGGGTAGGTGGTGCTGCTGTTCACACTAAGATAAAAAGGAGAGTCCCTTTTCACACTGGAGACATCCTAGGATATCTTACCAACAAGCATGAATTCATCTACCATCAACATGCCCTTATTTCCAAACCTGTGTCTCCTGCCCACATATGTGTTTCAGGCTGTAGACAAATGTGAAATTGCCAATGGGACAGCTTCATTTAGATGGTCCCCAAGTATTTCAAACAGCATTTCCAAAAACAAAGTCACCATCTCATTCTTCCAAAGCCATTCCTCTTTTTACATTCCCAATCTCAGGAAATTCCTCTATCACTTAATAAGAAACAAAAACTATTATTTCTTCTTATCTCTCATCCCCCACTTCCAATTCATCATCAGATTAATTTGATTCTATCTGCTATCTCTAATACATCCATTTTCTCCCATGCTTTTGCTATCTTAGTTTATATAAAGCATGATCTTACTCCAGGATTATGCAACAACCTAATTTCCCTTCCTTCCAGTCTTTGCCTATTTCATTTTCACTTGCCTTCTAGTCTTGCCAAATTCATTCATGTCCATAAATTATGTTCCTAAAACACAAGCTTGTTCATTTAAACCTTTTACACAGTTCTCGGTGGTTCTCAGGATGAATGTGATCACCTTACTGTGACCTCCTGATTTCTATAAGAGATGGCCCTTGTCTACCCTTCCACCCTTGTCTCTCAGCACCACTCTTCTCCCAAATAAGCCTCTCCAACAATCATGCAGCACCACTATGATCCTCTGCATGGCAACCACGGGCTATTCATGGCAACCACCAATTACCTCTAGTGTCCAATACTTTTAGAGTCAAGTTACATAGGATCAAGAACTGTCTATGGATTTGGCAATTAGGACCTTATCAAGAGCAATTTTAGATAAGGAATAAAATGAAAAAACAAACTGCGGTGGCTTCGGGTATCAGAAAAGGTACTGAGGAAGTTGTAACAGAAAGAATTGACAACTCATCCACCTCATAAAATACTTACTGAATTGACCAAGTACATAACAAGGTAGGCAGAAGCATGACACTGAATTGGTCCTTGAAATGTAGGTACAATTTAACTAAGAAGACACTGTCAAGAGTGTTCCAATCTGACTCTAGCCAAATAGTATCAAAAAAGCAAAGAGTTGGAAGAAAGAATGCTGCTGGCAAGGGGACAGAAATGATCTCAAGCAATATTGTAATATTAGAGCTTAAAACAGTTAAAACAGAAATAGAAAATAACAAGAGATGAGACTCATGAAGAGGAAAGAATCAGACCATGGAGGGCCTTGTTTGCCATGTCAAGTTAGGTCTTATTTTCTTAGCAGATAAAAAGTCATTGAAAAGTTTAAAGACGAATAGAAATGGAAACTGATTTTAATTTCTGATAGATTACTCTGACTGAAGAGCGAGGAAAGCTTTGAGGGGAACAAGACTGAAGGCATAGAAGAAAACTAGGAATGAAGGAATACAGAGAAGGGTAGACAGAATCCAGACTTTTATTAAATCCAAGTAACCGCCTGGTGACCTAGATAGGGCAGGCATTGTTATTCTGCTTTTATAGTTCAGGTGGCAGAAAAGGAGAGATGAAGGTGACACAATTGATTTCTGGCAAATCTGAAAAGAAAGCATAAATTTTTCACTCACAGCCTAGTGCGCTTAGAGCTGGCAACCTTGAAAATTTCATTATTTAAGGCTTTCAATTAGAACAGTTTATATGATCAATTTAGCTGTAGACCGTTGGCTGAGGTTTCAATAGAAACTTCTACTTGTTTGCTTTTTAACAGATAGATATAGAAAGAAAGAAATATAAATGCCTGTATGCCTGGGTTAGTATATATACATATGTTTGTAAGCTTTGTCCACTGAAAGGGCCTAGGAGCAATGACACACATCTGACACCCAGATCTTGGTTTCTAAATATATTCTCCAAAAAAAGAAACAGTCCTCTTAGAAAAGTAGTTGATACCGGTACTGAGGCAGGGACACTGCAAGATGAACCTGGAATATCTTGTTTTTCCATAAGAAAATACTCAAAGAGGGATAGGCAGCATATAAAAAGGTCATAGGAGCCAGCTGAAGGAGCTCCCAATGATCAAAGCCAGAATAATTTGAGCAATAAAATAAATAACAATGATACTGAATTACACCCTTAGAATAAAATAAATATCCATGAGTCCATACTGATAAATACAAATAATTGAATCAATAAATCTGGGAAAGGGTAGCCTCTTCCATTTAGAATTCTAATTAATAAATATAAAAGGAATGAGGGAAATATAAAATGATCATGAGGCCAATGCCACAGTAATAGTTTCTAGCAAGATCTACCCTGTGATGCTAAAATTAATGAATGAAAGCTTCAGGAGAAATAGGATATTTGCACAGTCTCAAAATCTTTCCCCCAAGATACTATGAAAAGAAAAATAATAACTTTACAGTGGAAAAAGCTGGCAGACACTGCCTTAACTCGTGACCAAGGTCAACAACATCAACAATAAGACTTCATACACTCCTTGATGTAATTCCTTGAGAAGGGCAAAATATCACTTCTGTAGTGTTCTTGCCAAAAACATTTAACATCAGTCTAATCAAGAGAAAACATCAGTCACACCCAAATTGAGGGACATTCTACAAAATAACGATCAGTACTCTTAAACAATGTCAAGACAAGGAAAGACTGAGGAATTGTCACCAGTTGGAGGACACTGAGCAGAACTATAATAACTAAATGCAATGTGGGATGCTGGATTGGGTTAGGGAACAGAAAAAGAATGTTAGCGGAAAAAACTGGTGAACAAATAATAAAGTCTGTAGTTTACTTAATAGTAATGCAGCAATGTTAATTTCCTGGTTCTGATAAATGTACTATGTAAGTTCATAAATTATGATTATGTATGATATTAACATTAGGGAAAGGTGGGTGAAGGAAATACAAAAACTTTCTGATCTATTTTTGTAACTTTTCTAGTCTAAAATTATTTAAAAATTAAAATAAATTAAGTGATGACAGAAATATACTTTTTAAAAAAGTTCTAGACAATACTGAATTGTATTCAATAAACATAAATCTATTAAAAAAGTATTAATATGTTGAATTAGATTTTTCTTTGCTTCATCTTTTTCTGCACTAGAGCCCCAGTTCACCTAAATAGGAGAAAGCTTAGGGGCCTGCACATGTTTTAAAATTAGCTTTGAAGAAACATAAAAATTCTGAAAAGGTACATCAGAACCTTTGAAACAGGGGTAGGAAGTGTTCCAGATTAAGTTTTTTAATAGACAGCATTCTGGGCTCAAACACATTTTTTAAAACCACTGGAAAAGTCAAATGACCAGGGACTAGAGCATTGACAGGCCTACATTCAAGGTCAAGTTCTCACACTTGTACATGGGTAAATAGAACCACTTTGAGGCCTCTAGTCCCTTGCTGGTTAACCGGAGACACTGCAAATACTGACTTCACAGGACTGTTATAAGAATTTCCTGAATAGTGACTCTTATGGACCGCATGTTTGCATCCTTCCCAAACTGATATGTTGAAATTCTAACCCCCAATGGGATGGTATTAGGAGGTGAGTCCTTTGGGAGGTTAGTAGGTTTAGATAAAGTTATGAGGTTGGGGCCCCCATGATGGGCTTAGTGCCTTATAAGAATAGAAAGAGCTCTTGTCTTTCTCTATGAAAAGACATGTGAAGGACACTGCTAGAAGAGGTCATCTGCAAACCAGGAAGAGGGCCTTCACCAAGAACCCAACCCTGCTGACACCCCAATTACAGACTTTCAGCCTCCAGAACTTCAAGAAATAAATTGTTGTGTAGTAAAGTAGTCAAGGGTGTCCTGTTATAGCAACCTAAATTGACTAAGACAGAAACTGTAAAAATCATTTTGTTCATATATATTAGATACTATTAATAAAAGCTACAAAGATAATACATAAAATGTTATTTGAAATATAGGTCTGAGTGAAAAGTAGTCCTTTATTAATTTTGTGGCTGCTGCTTTTCCCTGCAGATCTGTGAACCCTGGGGATAACACAGTGTAACTGGCTCTTCTGACTTGCATAGAGCACATGGTCATATTTCTCATAATCTGTCAACTAATGAAAACAACTGCTGGGATTTAGAAGCTTCTTACTCAAATCGACTATGATAGACTACTAAAACCAAGTTTCAATGTTGCTAATAAATGTCTGAAGATAACTGTAAGATGGTAATTAATTATAGAGAGGCTCTGGCACTATCGCATACTCTGCATTTATCATCACTGCATCACTGGAATAACATGGTGATGCTGATAGATTAGCCTCATTACCTATGCAAAGTGATACCAAACCCCAAGAAATCTCTGACAGAGCCTCCAATAAAGGAGATTTGCTCCAATTCCTTTTCCCAAAAAAACTATTAATTTATTGACAATCAACCCAATAATAGTGATAATTTATTGGATGCTTTGCCTTATTTTTAAAAGTGAGCCACTGCTTTATTTTCACCTAACACAAATATGAAAGCATTTTTCTTCTCAGGTATATAAGTAATGCAGTATGACATTTTGTTTTAGACACCCCCAAAACAATCTTCTGGTTTTACACCCATTTCTCTGGCCACCCTTTCTAGTATTCTTTGTGGGTTCTTTCTCCTCAACTCATCTTAAAGATTATTTTTCTAACAATTTCAATGTCTATTCCCTCTTGACCTTACACATATTCTCTGATGAGAAGACTTGTCTATAAGTTGCCTCTTCCTACTGTGGACACTGTCATCATTGCTTAAATTATTACAACAGCTTCCTAACTAGTCTCTGTACTTCCGGTTTCTTTGCAATCCATTTTCTGTATAGCACCCAAAAGTGATCTTTCTCATGTTAATCCCCTGCTTAAGCCCTTTAAGAGTTTCTCACTATCCTAGAGGTGAAGTACTAACTCTTTGTTACCTTCGTGATCTCTGCTTAGCTCTCCAGGCCCAGATATTAACCATTTCATCAGTTACCAATGCATTCCACGGTCTTGCATATTTTCGTCCTAACCAATTTCTCCATAATTGGAACTTTGCATTGCATCAATGGTGCCTAACATTGGTTGGGAATATTAAGTGCCAGTAAGTAATTGTTAAATGATGAATGAACAAATGAATGAATGAAAATGTCTTTATAAATATCTTTATAAAATGAAAATATCTTTAAATAGTAAAATTTAACTAAAATTTAAATTCAAATATAAAAGATATTAATAATTGGATACTATATTACATTAATAAAGAAAGGGAAATAAACATTAAAATGATCATCTTAATGCCATATTTTTGAATAGGTTTTAAAATATTTTTAAATGATATATTTTACTTTGAACCTATTACTAAAAGAATGTAAAATTTTATTTCCTGCCATGCAAACTTGAATGGTTTCAGGATAACTTAACCTATTTTGACATCCATGTGTCAAAATAGTGTGGCAAGGGCATTTGTATAACTGCATAGTTGAACAAATCCTCTGCCTATTCAGTTTTATAGAGGAAAATTTTTGTGCTTCTGTCATGAGAAACTTAAAGAAGTTACTCAAGAAATGAAAAACAGCTTCTTGATGGAATACCAAGCAATGTCTCCTCTACTTATATGGCATTTCTACAGAAATATGAGCAGATTCTGTCAGCATTTCAGGAATCTGTATGAAAGTGTGAGAGTTTTCATTTGTTTCCCAGGAAAGTTTCTTAGCACAAAAGGCTACTGCCAAAGTCAGTGAACTGCCAATTACGGTTAACTGCTCTCCATTTTCCTCTTCAGAGACAGGTAGCAGGCATCCAAATTCTTATCCAATGACCCTCTCTCTTATTTTAACTCATTCTAAACTAATGACTTTCAATACCATAAGTAGAGAAGGAAAAAGTGAGAAAAACTGTACAATCTAACATGTAATTGCTGCCCTAGTAGGAATATGGAATGGGAAATTGTATTCCTTCTATAGCTGCCTCACTATTTTTCTATCAATAAGCATTTATACTCATTATTGAAGACATAGATCGCTTTAATAATTTCTTAGCCATTATCACTTTAGTTTTTAATAGGTGAAAGCATGGGCTCATATTCTACTTGTGTGAGTCATTGTAATGCAAAGGCTACAACCTCAAACAATATGATATATATAAATGGGGCAGAACATAGACAAGAGCAGGTCAATTATAAAGTAAAAAGACATCAAATTTGAGAACACATGGACACATGGAAGGGAACAACACACACTGGGGCCTATTGTGGGGCAGGAGAGAGAGCATCAGGAAGAATAGCTAATGGATGCTGGTCTTAATATCAAGGCGATGGGTTGACTTGTGAAGCAAACTAACATGGCACACGTTTACCTGTGTAACAAACTTGCACATCCTGCACACGTACCCTGGAACTTAAAATAAGAATTGAAGCAAAATAAAAAGACATCTAATTGACAGATCCCTTCCAGTAAGAGCCCTACCCTCTATGTATATACTAAAAGATTTAGAATCTAGTTCTGTTACAGGACGGTTTACTAAAAAGTTCTGTAGTCTAACCACCTCTATAGTATTAATGACTTCTGGTCTCAAATTCTTTTCCTAGGTAAACTTCTGATACTCTGTGAAGTATAATCAGACAACATTTCTTCATGTTGTTGTGTAAAATATAACCCCATCTTGCTACTATATTTGAAATTGATTTACTTGTTGGAGTGCAATTGCATTCAATGGAAAAGTATTTCTAGGTAAACAACGCGTGGTTCCTCACCATAGCTACACTAGTTAGATCATATATCTATCATGTTGTGTTTATTGTAGGCAAAGCATTTAAAGAAGAAATTGGGCCAGGTGTGGTGGCTCATGTCTGTAATCCCAGCACTTTGGGAGGCCGAGGTAGGAGTTTTACTTGAGGTGGGAAGTCCTAGACCAGCCTGATCAACACAGAGAGACCCCGTTTCTACAAAACTAAAAAGTTAGGTGGGCGTGATGGCCTGTGCCTATAGTCCCATCTACAGGCTGAAGTCAGAAGATCACTTGAGCCCAAGCGTTCAAGGCTGTAGTCAACTATGATGATGCCATTGCACACCAGCCTGAGCAACAGAGTAAGACCTTCCCTCTTAAACAAAAAACAAAACAAAACGAAACAAAACAAAAAACCAGAAATGGATAAATATAGAAGTCTCAATAAGGTGTTAAAGAGTATAAAAATTATGTAATATGAGGAGCTCTTGACTGCTTGAGCATAGGCTCCATTACAGTGGGGTCTGTATTTTTTACTGTAATATAACCAGTGTCTAGAATATCCCTTCACATATATGTGCTCAGTAAATGTCTGTTTAATAAATTAACAAATGAGTATGACTGAAGAACTGGAAAACATATAACTTAAGACTACAAAAGCTGTCTTCAAAATGTTAAAAGCTATAGAGTGGAATATAAAATATTAGACATCTTTTGTAGGGCTTCAGATAACAAAACTAGAACCAACAAGATAGAAATCACAGAAGAATTTCTAATAACTGAAGCTAGAATGAGCTATCAAGTAATGGGGTTTAAGACACACTATCCCCAGTATATGGCACTTTGGCATTTGAGAAAACAGCAAAAGCAGGTCTCCTACCTTTCTCCCCTGAAGCAGGCCATAAAAGAATTCTCTGACCTTCTTCTAAAATAGGTCCTGAGACCCTTATTCAAGAGGTACCCTCCCAATACCCAGATGAAAGAAATGTCCTTATCTCTGAAGACACAGGGATGCAGAGAAGAATCTAAACAAACAGGCCTTGCTAAGTCCTCCTGGCCCTGGCCCAGCTTAGTACAATTAGATCATACCTGCTTTGTCCAGTTGTATTTCACAACTATCCGCTTCTTCACAAACTTAGTATAAAATACACAGGCTTCTCTGTATTCTGTTTCTTTGGGTGTTTATTTCTGAAGGTTTCTATGTCACATAAAACTTACATCAAATAAATTCATATGTATTTGTTTTCTTAATCTGTTTTTTTATTATAGGTGTCTCAGCTATGAATCTTGAGATAGATAAGCAAAAGATACTATTTTTTCTCTCCTATGCAAGAAAAGAAGATAGAAATTTTCTTTTTTGACTGAGAATTTAGATTATATTGTCTTTAATATTCTTTCATTTTTAATATTGTCTTTAATATTCTTTAATTTCTTTCTTGGAAGTTTAGATTATATTGTCTTTAATATTCTTTAATATTCTTGTCTTTAATATTGTCCTTAATATTCTATATTGTCTTTAATATTCTTTGGAAACAATATTAAAATACAAAGAATACATTTGTTTTTCAGTTTTTGTTTCTTTTGTTTTGTTTTGCTGATTACTAAAGCTGCTGTTCTAATTTTGTAAAACTGGCAATATTTGTGGAGTTTTCATCTGTCATTTACAGAACTGTGCATATTCATTATAAGGGAAATCCATCCAACAGTAACCAAAATATTTAGTCATTTTATTTGAATAATAACAGTTCCTACCATAACATATCAAGGACCTGGTGATATATTTTCTTCAAATTAAGAAATAATAAATATTTAGCTATTATCTGGCTGAGGAAGGCACAGAGTCAAGACTAGAATTTATAAAGTAGCATAACTAACCAGATTTAATTTTTTTAAAAAATCTAAAACTTAGCCAGGTGCAATGGCTCACACCTGTAATCTCAGCACTTTGGGAGGCCGAGGCGGGTGAATCACAGGATCAGGAGTTCGAGACCAGCCTGGCCAACATAGTGAAACCCCATCTCTACTAAAAAAATAAAAAAATTAGCCAGGTGTGGTGGCATGTGCCTGTAGTCCCAAGTACTCAGGAAGCTGAGCAAGGAGAATCACTTGAACCCGGGAGGCGGAGGTTGCAGTGAGCCGAGATCACACCACTGCACTCCAGCCTGGGTGACACAGCAAGACTCCATCTAAAAAAAATATATATTCTGAAACAGTATTGCAGAAAAATAAACATCTGGAAGATGCTGTTAATTTTACTTTAAAATTAGAATCTGGTGCTTCTGTTTTTATCGTTTTCAACAAAACTTCTTAAGTGTTAAGAAAAACAACATATGTAATACATATTACAACATTTCTTATATCCTTAACTTATCATGCATTCCTTTATAACAATAGAAATGGAAAATTGGGAAAATACAAATAGGCAAACATAGATTATATGCAAATGGTCAATGAACACTCCAAAAGATATTCAGAGCTTCTAATAATAAAGTATTACAAATGAAAACAAAAGGAGTCTTGGGTCTAGGATGTTCACCCATCACAACAGCAAAATAACAAGAACAAGGTATTGGGTTTGATTGGTGAAGCAGAGCCTCTATACAGGGATTGGACTTGATGTGATTGTGTGAGCTGGTTAAACAGCCTAAGTGAGTTGCCCCAAGCCTGTTGCTGAGTCTGCCTGTAGTCAACAGGGCTGGCAATCAAAAGGGAGGATGAATGTGAAAACAAGAAAATGCTACAATTCATGAGGATGAGCAGGAACCTACAGCTCTCTCCAGAAAACCAGAAACCCCATTGATCTCTCACTGTCCCCAAACCTCCAGTTTTGATGGTGGGTTGTCCTGGAAGAATAATGGTACACTTCATCATAGAGCTTAACACACATCTATCAGTAGTCAGAGAAACAGGAGGTGGAGGGTCTACGGACTAGGCTGATGGTGCCCTGCTCCATCGGGGTGCCAGCAGAGCCCAGGCAGCAAATGTGAGCTGCAACAGTGTCTAACAAAACAGGGCTGCCGCCTCACTTTCCCCTTCCAAAGGGCACACAGATTTCTCTTGTGGTCAGCCCTAACCCATGCCATGCAGGAAAGGGGATTCTGGGAAGCATTATTTCTAGCTAAGCTACATACTACAAAGCCATCGCCAATAACAGAACAGTTAATGATGATAACAAACATGCATTGAGTGCTTTCTATAGGTCAGAGATGGGTCTCAGTGTCAAAAGTAATTCTTTGAAGTAGTTATGGAATTATTCTTGCACCTTTCAGATATGAAGAGTGAAACACAGAAAAATTGAACAACGTCTGAGACAGTTTGATCTCAGAGCTGTAATTTTAACCCAAATTCATTATTATCAACCAGATTTGATTAGGATGTGGACAAAGAATTTTCATATGGTAGAAGGAGGCTGTTAGTCATGTTTGCATTTCAATTTGCCAGAAGCAATATGTATTTTAAGCAGGGCTTCAAGGTGAAAATTAGACCTGGAGATGATCTTGGGTATTCTAAATATCAAACACATTCAACCATACCCTCTACAATTTATGTTGTGGTGGAGCAAAGGTAACAAATTATTTAACTAGGGTAAAAAAATCCTACAATATATTTTTATTCTAATGATTTAAAAAGAGTACTACAATATTTTATAAGCTTTGAGATTCCCACACTTTGTAACTAGAAGGCTGCATTCCTAGATGATTACAAAAAGTTTTGTAGTTAAGCACTGAATATCCCAGGATGAGATATCCAGAGTGAATCTGTTCGGTAAGCATAGCAAGAGAGAGACAGATCCTATTTAAATTTAATAAAGCCTTCCCCAACCTGTCTAGTCCTGGAACAATATTCTCATGCCACTGGGTTCCCTGGCCACAGGAGGCATTTGGAAATAAATGAAAGTGTTCTCCTTTGTCACAATGACACTGCAGAGCACTTAATAGTCAGAGCCAAGATTATAAATTCCTGAAGGACACAAACTAGTCCTACAACTTGTAAGTGTCCTGCCCAAAATGCCAGTAGCATCCCAATGAGAAACATCTAACCATCTCCTGCTTGTCTAACTGAAGGGTGCAATTTCAACTCCATGTTTAAATCCACAAGGTTTCAATAGTAAATCTACTATAGTTTATAAGGTTTTCAACCTATGCTGTAAAATTATTTCCACTTGTACAAAATACTGCTAGGCAAACACAATCTTATATGGCTTTTTTGGAGAAAAAACAATTCTGTACTCCCAAATACAAAATAAGCCTACATATCTTTTAATGTATCAATTTCTCATACGTATAAATTTACCCTGAGGAAAACATAAACAAATGTGTACAAAAATGAAGCTGCAAGAATTGTTATTGGAATATTGTTTATGAGAGCAAGCAGTTAATTATCTTTATAACAATTATTAAAGTATTAGTTAAATTGTGGCATATCTAGGCAATGGAATACAAAGCAGTCACAAAAAGAGACAGAATCTGCTATACAAACTTATATAATATACTATGTTTAAAAAGTAGATTGTAAAATAGTATATAATTATATGTACTGTTTTATAATAATAATTATAAATGTAAATACTACATTATCATTTATTAAATTTGTACTATCGGTAGTATTTAATTTGAACAAAATGTAACTGGTATATATATTTTTAGGTTGAACCCAGTTGCATTTATAAAGCAAGTTAATATTAATATTCAAAGGTATATTATAAACGCTTAAAGTAAAATACAGTGATCTGCATTCTTTTTCATATAGAAGTCCTGCAAGTAAACATACTAAAGTGACCTGCTTTCCACGATTGACTCCACAGATGCATATACCAATGCTGACATTTTTATTTCTTTTTTTCTATGTTAGTAGCAATTGGCAAGGCTCCTGAAAATGTAAACAAAGGCCAGAATAGAATTGTGATCTTTGAGCATTTCTGTACAGAAGTACCTTGATTTAGAGTCCATTTTTTATGTCTTTTCCCTCAGCCAGCTTTCAACCATCTCTTTTCACTGTAATTGCCCAAAATACTGTCATTGCTTTCCAGTCTTGCAAATCACTTTCATTTTTCTTGTAACCTCTTTAACTCTCTCAAATACCATATTTCATTAAATATAAGATGCCATTGATTGTAAGACACCACTACTTAATGTAGCACTAAGAAAGAAATAAAAGTTGCCAATTAAACACAATGATTTATTGCCAACAATTTTTACTCAAAAGGTTCTTTTAGACTTATTTAAGGATAAATTTGTATTGTATATATCACTCCTGTGCAACTTAAAATATGTAACAGAAGTGAGATAAATTGGCTAAAAAACGTTTTCAATTATCTTCATAATTGGCCTGCCACTTCTGACTCCCTTTTGAACTCAGCCCTGTAGAGGTCCCTGTTTTTCTACCCAATGCCATCTCTGTGCCATTAGGATGATGGGTGGTACATTTCACAGAAGAGTGCCACCTTCTGTCTCAGAAATTTTCTTCCAAGCCAGTAACAGCTATTTTGCAAGTTTTCATGCTGGTGCTTTTTTGATCTTGCAAGAAGATGCCAATAAAAGGCTTTAAGACAACAACCAAGACACATATTTCTTCCTTATTTGATTGGTCGACTGCATCATTGATGGGCTGTAGCTGTCCAGTCATGACAGCAGGAACCAAGTCTGTGCTTAGGCAGGCAGTCACAACCATCACAAAAGCTGCCCAGCTCTCTGCAATGGCAAGATGCCATCAATGGTAAGATGTATATCTATTAAATGTTAATATTAAATTATCATGTTAAATGTTAAATTATAAGACACATCTCTATTAAATATTAAAATGCAGACATATATGCTCCTTGGAATCAGTGAAATGTAGCACTAGTATTATAATTTTATAAATAGGACATCTTCATAATTGGCCTGCCACTTCTGACTCCCTTTTGAACTCAGCCCTGTAGAGGTCCCTGTTTTTTGCCCATAAAGTCACGTTGCCCATAAAGTCACATTGCCAGTAAGTGATCAAGCAAGGGATAAAATTCTAGGTCTCATTTACAAAAAAAAAAAAAACTGTGTTTCAGGTCCCACATCTGGTACTCAATGGGTGAAACTTTGGCCTTACCCCTTTTAATTTTAAGAATTCTTATTGACTAGATTTATGTGAATTATTCCTCTCCGTGGCCCCCACCATCCCAACCATCCTCTGCTCTATTTCTCTACTAAAATGTAATTCCTTTTCAGTAGACACTTTACTTCATATTTACTACTTCTAATTTTTCTTCTGGGTGGGAAAAAAGTACACAATCATGTATATGTCAGAATAGCACTTTTAACTGTAAACAGCACATGAGCTTTAATGTATTGCCTGGAGTTTTCCATTTAGTCTCCTCAAGAGGTTTTCTTTTAGTTTCTTCTTCATCTCTAGTGATTTTCTAGATGGCTGCAGATGCCCAATGCACGTGCTACAGATAAATTTTGCAGCTTACTGACATATTCTTTAATTTCTCAATTTTATGTATTTTTAGTCCCATAATTCTTTGCTAATTTAGGCTGTACTATAGAATTTCTCATCTCTTGAGCCATTCAAAACTTACTGGAAACAACTACTATCACTATTCCAGGATACTTACTTTTACCCTAATTTTAACCAACAGAAATGGACAGATAAATACCCATAATTTATGAACCTTAGAAAAACAGAATTTTAAGTATGAGATTATTTCTATAATTTTCTATATAAGCAAATAAAATATCACATATCATACTCATTTTAATTTTTAATTGCTTGGCTCTCAATTTACTGTGTATTTTCTTTCAGGATTGATATATATATTTAGTTATATATGTATATATTCAGATATATATATATGTATATATATAAATTTTTTAACCACTAATGAATGTTCCCTTTGCCCTGGAGTTGTTTAACAAGGTATAATAAAGCTTGTCTAAACAGAAACTTGGATTAAAGAAAGCTACAGGGTTTTTATTCACACTGAAAAAGAATATTACAAAGGAAAAAACATGAAGAAGATATTTATCCCAAATCCAGATTTGGCTAGATCTGTCTTATGTAGCAGAGAGATCTTATCTACCCTGTCAATTTAGTCCTGCTGGAACGGCCATTTCTTTTTTCATTTGTCAGCTACCTTCAGTTATTAAGATGCCTCCCTATTCTTAAATTATTGATTGGCTGCTTGCCTATTTTTTATGTTATTTTCATCAACCTGCATGCACAGTTTGATTATTAGTATATCTCATGGAGGTTTTATCCTTCCTCTTGAAATGAAATGCTAATAAGTTGAAGACTGCCTGCTGCTAAATCTGAAATTGTGGTGTTTTGACAGAAGACCCAGAGCATTATAATTTATAGATGGTGGCTCCTCTTTATACACACCACACATATTTGACATCCTCGCTTTGACATTTATGCTTTAACAGATGGGGCCTCTTGTTTAATAGTAAAGAAAAAAAAACCCAAGTCACATTTTGGGCCATTCTACTTCTCTGGATAAAACACAAAACAAAGAGTGCAAAGAATAAGAACATGTTTTAATCATCCAGGAAGCGCATCATGGATCTTTTGTGCTGTCAATTGTATTGGCGTCCTTGACACACTGAGAGCATCTCCTCATTACCGTCTATGTGGAATTGAAGAACAGCTTTTCTGTCTAAAGCATAGTACTGGAACTGAAGTAATGTGATTTCATCCTGTCCTAGTCTAACTTATGGGAAATGGCTGTCATTCCAATATTAGGTTATTGTTTTCTGTTTTATTTCATTTACTATCTCCAGGATCTATTCTTCTACCCTGCCAAATTCATATTCCCAGCTTCCTACAAACACCTCTACTGAATGTATGACTGGTGTCTCAAGCTCAGTGTGTTCAATCTGGATTTAGTCATCCCTATAATCTGCTTGATTTCTGTGTTCCCCATTTCACAATACAGCTCATCATTTATCCAGTTGCCCAAGTAAGAAATTCCTCACTAAGTCCTAACTTTGCTACCTCCTTAATACCCCTCAAACCTGCTCTCAGAGTTCCATTTCTATTGCCAATGTACCAGTCCAGCTCTTGTCAGCTCTTGACTGAATTATTACAAAGTGTCCTTCTTTCCCCTTCACTGATTCCTTACACGCTCTGATTCTGCCAGAGCAATAGCCAAATGCATAAATTGGATCACACTATTCCACTGCTTAACATCATTCATGCCTCACCTTTAGCTTCAAGAAATGCAACATCATACAAGATCTTCCAGAAACAGAATCTTATCTTTTTTGTGCAACTTTACCACTCAACATACCTCCAATGCCACACATGCCTCTTTTTCTCATGGCTCTGTGCCTTTGCACATGCTTTTTTCTCTACCCACACTGCCCTTGGTCTGCATTCTTTACCTGGGTTATCCCTATTTCACCTTTCATTCTTCACTTGCGTGATCCCCATTCAGCCCCTAGCTCAAGTCAATCTGAGACTTGATGCTTAATAGACATTCATTCTTTGTGTTGCAATCGCAAGTTCAAGTCAGTCTGAGACTTGATGCTGAATAGATACTCATTCTTTGTGTTTGCAATCACAGTATACCTGTAATAGAGGAGTCATTACATGTTATCATAACTGTCTTTCTCTCCTCATAAGCAATTGCTTAAGAGGAAGAAATTCATTTAATTTCTGGACCACCCCATACCTACCACATAATAAATGCTTGGTAAGTCTTTGTTGAATGCTTGTCTGATTTTAACTGTCAAATTATCAAAATTTAGTCTATTAATATATTCAGTGTCTATCTTTTATTGGAAAATGTGGCTTCAGAAAACTTGGCTTTTGTTGCCAATTCAAATGGACTCAGAAGTTGAATAATAACAACTCAAAAATAATAAAAAGGTCAAAGTGTAAATAAAATAAAGAGAAATATCTGATGATACCATAAACCAAAATCATGAATTTTATTTGAGAACAATTTTACTTATTCTATTTAAAGATGTTTTTAAGTATATTTTATTGGCCTATTCCTGGAGTTGATATTTGGTTTTATATTTGAATTTAAAATATTAAGAATACAAGATTCGGTAAACTCAGAGCAAGTACAGGAACAAATGTAACCTATTACATTCAGCAACCATTTTACGGCCTTCTGGATTTGCAAAGATTAACGTGGATTTTCAAAGATTTATATGTAACAAAATTTGCCTCCAATAGCTTAATGGTCCAGTCAGACAAAGAGAGAGCAGGAAATACAATGCGTCTGAATTTTAAGAGCATTTGTAATTTACATTTCATCTTCCACAAGCATCAACAAATAGGTCTGAAGCTGTGACTCCCAGCTGCCTTCATACATCATCTCAGCTGTACTTAGAGTAACCTCAAAGGATGTCATGAAACTTTTAAACAATCCGAAGTAGAAATTCACTTTCAGGTTAAAAATAGAGATCATGTTTTAGGTTCTGTCTAGAAGATTGCAAAACCTAACAGTGATTTGAGAATATGATAGCAAACCTACCTAGAAACTCAAACTGAAAATGCTGTGTGAAGTAAAAAGGCCAATCAGAAAATGGGAAAGATTTCACTGTTTCATTTTCTAATATGTTACATTATGTATTGATTTTAATGTTTCAGATGAGATCTGAATAGTCACAACAAGCACAAAATTCATAATTATGAATATGCTTCTATAATAAGTAATTCTTAATATAAATACTTTGATATACAGAATAGCTCAAAGCTATTTCAATACAGAGATAAGTGTAGCACAGAAGAATAAATTATGCATGTCTTCCTTATCAAATGTTATACATAAATAATAAGAATCTTAATTATTCCTTGTAGATTAGAAAATAAAAACCAATGTGTTAAACATTTCAGTATATTAAAAGAAATTAAAGATGCACTAAGTAATTATCAGGGAAGCATCATGTACATAAAATATATATAATGGAAAGCTAGAGAAATGGTTGAAGTCTCTTGGAGCAAATTAACATATCCTGAAATTGACATGAAAGACATAAAATTAATTCCCTATACAAATAGGATGATAGATAGATAGAAAATGAAACTACTTTTAGTTACTATGAAATAACAGAATTTTTAAAAATGATATTATCGGCCATAAAAATCTTTCTGGAGAGTAAGTGAAATACATATTGCCTTGAAAAGTACATGACTTTGAACACAGAAATTCACATCTAGGACTTGAATCTAGTTAAATTTTTGGTAAAATATCAAAATGTGTTCAAAGAAGGATATTTACCATTTATCATGACGAAAACTGAAACCAGCCTAAGTTCCAACAATAGATTATGAATACACTGTAGTATATACATACAACAGAATGTTACTCTATCATTAAAAGGTAGCCCAAAATGTATATTTGTTTATTCGAAATACACTTCTTAAATTTTTACTGACTGCAAAGTAGTTGGGCATAGTTTTTGGGCTAAGGTAAACAAAGCAGACATTGCCTATTTACAAGAGAAGTCAAATTTATTTTCGAGTGAAAAAAAAACCAGTATGTATAGTCTCATCCCTTCACCTCATATTTAGATAGATGATAGATAGATAGATAGACAGGTAGATAGATAGATAGATAGATAGATAGATAGATAGATAGATAGATGTTAATATACACTACATATGTGCATGTGCATAATAATAAATCTTGAGAGAAATATAGTAACTTGTTAATTAGAGCTTTCTCTAGGAGGGTTTCCTTTAACATCTCTATAATATTTAGTTTTCTACAATCAGTGTGATTTATTATTTATTGAAGAAATAATCAACTTTAAAAAAATTTACCATGCAATATATAGGCCAAGGTTAAATTGGGTTAACTAAGTAGGCAGAATCATATGAAATAAAAGTGAATAAAGTTAATAATATATTTAGAGTTTGATAACATATGTAATTGACGAACATAAGCAATATAAGTCCTGCTATAGTAGTAGTAATAATGGCAGCAGTAGCAGTAAATTCAGTATTGGCTCAGTGTCTGCCACTATCCTAATTTCTTATAGGTATCAAATCCTTTAATCCTGATAACAAACTTCTTTGTGGATACTGGTGCTATCCCATTTTACAGATAAATGCACTGTGACAGAGCAAAGTTAAATAATTTTCTCATGCTTGCAAAACTGGTGAGTGATAAAGGCAAGACTTGAACTCAAGCAGCCTGGTTCTGGAGACTGTGCTGAGCTGCTGTTCATCCTGCTTCTCTGTAAACAAATATTCAATCTACTTAACAGAAAAGAAAACCATGCACCCAAAAATAATGCAACTAATCAAGAAAGGAAAATTTAAAACTGTTGAGATTTAAAATGCTGCTATGTGAGTGTACAGGAAGTAGTCTTGGAAATTAAAATAATTCTAGACTCACAAAGTTGAAATCAGTCTTTAAAATTTATGAAATCATAGAATCTAATGTTAATACAGGTCATGTGGAATCTAACCATAATTTCAAAAAACAAAATACCTCACATCCAATGCAGGGATCCCTTCCTGAGGAATATTTGCATGCAGCCAGCCTGTCCTCTTGTTTATTTCCAGTAACAGAGTCAGCCTGTTTCACCTACTTTTCTAATTCCAGTTGGAGAGTTCTAATCTTCAAAATTTTCTTAAATTGTGCAAAACCTCTTTTTCCATGTAACTTCTTGACATTAAACCAAGGTGTGCAGGTGTGTCTTAAAAGAAACAAAATGTACTATTGCTCCAATATAATGGCATAATCTCATAAATACTTGAGAATAACTATCCTGGGTATTTCCCTTTGGCTTTTTTTCACACTAAATGTCTTTAAAGTTCTTTCATAAATGCAACATCTGCTTAGGGAATATATTCTCTGCACCAGACACTAAAGAAACAAAGACAAATAAGAAAGTTATTTTTCCTCAATAACTTGCATCTGAGAGTGGGAAAACATTCTACCAGAGTGTTTTAGGCCCTATCACAGGCCGGGAGTAGTGGCTCACACCTGTAATCCCAGCACTTTGGGTGGCCAAGGCTAGCAGATCGCTTGAACCCAGTAGTTCAAGACCAGCCTCGGCAGCATGGGCAAGACCCTGTCTCCACTAAAAATACAAAAATTAACCAGGCATGGTGGTGCATGCCTGCAGTGCAGTCCCAGCTACTTGGGAAGCTGTAGACCAGCCTCGGCAGCATGGCAAGACCCCGTCTCCACTAAAAATACAAAAATTAACCAGGCATAGTGGTTCATGCCTGCAGTGCAGTCCCAGCTACTTGGGAAGCTGAGGTGGGACGATCACCTGAGCCCAGGAAGTCAAGGCCACAGTGAGCTATGATAGCACCACTGTACTCCAGCCTGGGTGACAGAGTGAGAACCTGGCTCAAAAAAAGCCACCAAAACAACAACAACAAACCCTGTCACAGGAAAATTTGTGCATTTTTTAAAAAATCAGAATCTATTATTTCTATAACTTCCTCCTAATCTACCACCCTAATTAATTACATGATCAAGAGAAAACAATGATGCTAAATTTGATACATTGCCTGGCATATGGTAGCTACTTGTGCTGGATAACCTTTGCCCTTCCAGATCAACTCTGCAGGCTTCTCTATCCTGCTTTGTGCCCTGGGAAGTAAAGTCTAAAGGTTGCTTCAGCCAAGTTTTATTACATTCTAATTTATACTTGGGTTTCATCAATGGGAGAAGCCAATAGGAGAAAAGACGATAGAAGGAGACAGACAGGCTAAGGTATTTATTCTCTGTGCTCTGCCTGCTGGTCCAAGGTTTGGCAGTGGCTTTACCCCATACCCAAGGCCTCAGCTCCTGCTGGGACCCTTTCTGCATGGCTACAGCTCTCACTGGATTCCAATATGTAATTGTTATCTTCTCTTGTCCTTTCTGGCCTGAGGATGGTAATGGCTTCCTGCTATTGCTAGCGAACTCCTGAGTGTTTCACTATTACCAATTGGTTCCCTGAGCCCTGCCCACGATTTGTAAACAGTCTCTCCAGTGAAGTCTTTTCAGTTGCCCTTTGGAGTGTGCTGTCTCTTGCTGAGACTTCAATAGATATAACCCTCAAAAAAAGTTTGTTGAAAAAATTTAGACTATGGTTTTCTTAGAGATCTCATGCTTTATGATCACTGTCAAACACCTCAATATTTTCTGGAATAAGACAGGGCAATCAGGAATGATAGGAAAAAGGATGGGGGGCAGTTTATTTTCCTAACCACTGGAATTATTTTACCCATCTTCAACTGAGTGAGCTGTTTCAATCTTCTCCTGGTCAATTCTCTTTTGACACAAAAGGCAGGCTTCAAGATGCAATCTCCAATGTGTTAAATGCATTTTTCTTCTTCTGGGATTCTAGATCCGTTCATTTCAAATAGCTTTAGAAGTATTATAGCATGTTCTATTGAGCAAACACATTAAAGAAAATAAAATTTCCTCAAGCCTCTAGGTGGATAACACAATATCTCAGCTGACTTTGCCACTGCGTAATGTCAGGTATTTGCCTGATTTTATTTGCCACTGCGTATATGTCAGGTATTAGCTTCCTGACATATAGGTTTTATTTACCTCAAGAACTTCTAAGAAAGTTTTTTGAACTTATTTAAATTATCTTTCTATAGCCAGTAATCTTAAGCACTAAAATTTTGGAGGAAATAATTTTTTTTCTCAAGTTGGTAAATTAATAAAAAGGAAACATGAGCTCTTTTGGGTATTTTCTTTAGGAAGTGTGGAACATGGCAGTCCTTTTGGTGGGAAATCATGCTTGAGTAAAAAATATTTAATTTTTCTTAGGAAATAAAGAGAGGGGATCTTTTCATTTGCATTTTATCTCGTCCATTGGCCTATAAACTTTAAGTTTCTAGGGAAAAAATCTATGCTGAAAAGGTCTAAAACATAGTAAAGTCCTTTGGTAGCGGACACATCACTTTGCTAGCCACATCTAGCTCCCCCTTTCAGATTAACCTATGCTTCTCTTTTCCAACCTCAACATAAAAGAAATTCAGTTGACTAATGCATTTTTATTTTCTTTTTTTCAAAAATACCCTTACAGGAAGAAATAACCCATTAGAGGTGCTGTTCTGATTATCATGAAGCAGCACAGAGTTTTCTGTCCATGGCCTAGAAAATTAATTTTTAAAAGAAACTTTTGTAGAATGGATTGTGGAAATAGTTTTATCTGGTAAAAAGCATTGTTATCTAGCATTCAATATAATATCCCTGTGGAGTAAGCTTTCATCAGAGAGTCTCAGCTAGAATAAAAAATAGAACATTTTCATTCGGAGGCCCCAAAATTGGATGTAGTGCTTTAGAAATAGATAAAGACAGATGCATTTTCTAGCACAATGGTTTTCCAGATAATTTCTGAGGAAGCTTTCAGACCTAGGACTCCATTATCTAAGTATTTTTAGACCTTGGGGATATTCAGGAGAACAGCAGCAATGTAGGGGCTAAAAACAAGAAAGGCATGAGATGTATTCTTTGGTTATGGTTAGACTGCCAGCACTCTGGCTATGGGCTGAATGGTTTACCAAAGATACTTATCAGTAATGCAGCAAAAAGATAGATGGGTTTTACCAGTGAGAGTTTTTCTTCTGAAACCTCAGAAATAAACCACTATATAGACATCTATATGTATCTATATACATACAATTTTTCCTTAATATAGTTTCAGAAATGCCTTAAATTTGTGTTTTTAATAAAGATAAAACTACAAAGAAATAGCATTTTTTTCATCACCTCCTTCTTAGTTGCTTCCAGAATTAATGATTATAGGTTATTCCAAGGCAGTGGATTAAAAAGTTGTAAGAGGTATGCAGCAAAAGTGATGAGGGACTAAGAAGAAAAATCAGTCACAATTAGCTTACAATTAATAGTGTTTAAATTACCGTGTGTGTGTGTTTGTGTGTGAGCCTGTCTGTGTATTTCCCCCTCTTCTACAGCTTCTTTTTCAAATGGTTGCCATATAAACTGTGAGGTTTAGAAGACTGAAGCCCTTGAGATCCACAATGCTTACTGGGTTAAGACTATGCTAAACTTATGCAAACTGCAGCTGGCAACTGTCCTTGGAGTTGCTGTCCTTGAAGTCACTGTTACAGTAGCCTGCAAAGGCAAACCCTGAAAAATTAATGGAAATAGATATTTCCAAGTGATTGTAGTACAATAGTTATACTTTTTTTTCTATATTTGAAAGAATTGCAATACGTCAAGGACAGAATGTGAGTTTTGCACAGCTATCAAAATGTGTTTTTGCATATACATATAGGAAAATAGAAAAAAAAACCATTCCTAAGATTTGAAATGAAGAGAAATAGTTATAGTCAGACATCACTAACACCTGTAATCCCAGCACTTTGGGAGCCAAGGTGGGCAGATCACGAGGTCAGGTGTTCGAGACCAGCCTGACCAACATGGTGAAACCCCATCTCTACTAAAAATACAAAAATTAGCTGGGTGTGGTGGTGCACACCTGTAATCCCGGCTACTCAGGAGGCTGAGGCAGGAAAGCTACTTGAACCTGGGAAGAAAAGGTTGCAGTGAGCCGAGATCACGCCACTGCACTCCAGCCTAGCGACAGAGCGAGACTCGGTCTCAAAAATATATATATATTATATTAAAATAATAATTTATATTATTTAGTGTCTTGCTAAATGAGACTTTGGGTACCATTTTAATCGTTAACTGAGTTTTTGAATGTGAATTTTCTTTAATACACTACTAACCTAACTTACCAAAGGATAAATTTCTGAATTATGTTCCACTTTCTTTCCTCTTTTACCTTGTATAGCCAGCATCTGTCCAAGTTCTGCTCCTTCTACAAACAGAACATTTTCCAAATCCACCAACATTTTCTGCACAATTCACAGGCTCCTTCCCAAGTTGAAACTTTTGTCACAGAATCAGGGATTCTTAGATTTCAAGGATGTGAAACAACATCTAAAACAATCTGCAGTAGAAATCCCCTCTAGACTAGAGCATCTCTCACTGACAGCCACTCAGGCTCCACAGGAACAATTCTAATGAAAGGAGCAAGGGAAGACAATCTAGTTCATGTGAGGCCTCTGTTGCCTACTAACTGGAATGCAGTATAATAATCAATTGATTATTATTTGTCAAATGAAAATAAAAACATCACCCATTTACCTAGACCCTTATGTGAAAACTCTTTATAACATACAAAAATGCTGCGAAATGTGGTATTATGATTTAGGTCATTCTTTATTTTTTCACTGTCAACCTACTCCACTTCTATTTATCTCTTATTATTATCAGTCTCTCTTCTTCCTTTCCCTAAAGCTTCACCTTGAACAATACAGAAGAGTCCACAAGTATTGTTGCCCCTGAACACCAAGAATAGATAGATAGCCACATCAGTAACATTGGGCATACCTACAGCATTAGTAAGGAATCTATTACATCTATTAGATAATAATGACCTGTTAACTTCAAAATCTTAGTGGAACATTATAGATTGTGCCAATACGTAGTTATCTCTTAGTTCCTAATTTCTTCCAGCTAGCTTCTACCCCTTTTAAGACCAAATGCATGAATTTGAGATATGGTATGCTAAAACTGCTGCTGTAAAAGGTGTCCAGGCTACCATACCTTTGACTACTCTACTGAGCGCTACTTAAGCTCCACGGTACTCCATTTTCTATAACATTCAAACCACATATAATAGACATGTTTTTCCTAATCTCATATCCTCTTTTTTTGCTGCAACAGACAGTTTGGTAGACCTTTGCTAGAAGATTTGTGGTGATTTTCTTACCCAAACTTCGATTTCTAGCACTCCAATTGCCAGCATGTGTATACCCCTTGCTCCATAAAGCCTTCCCCATTGTCCGTCACTATGCTCAATTCTCTCTGCACTCCCACAACATGATTTTCATCCCTTTGTCATAGCACTTACATTCTGAATTACACTGTGGCGAGCCATTTCCTTGCCTGTCTTTCCTAATGAGTCATATGTTTCTTGGATGTTTGACGATGTGATGAATGAATGAAGTGAAGAACAAATGAATCATTTAATAAATGACAATTGAAATCATACTTCTGGTTTCTTTCACTGCTGTTATATTTTTAATATTTTCTGAGTCCTCCAAATAGGATACCATTCCTGATCCTGATTAATCAATCAAGAAATCTGAATTTATTTATTATCATTTTAATTTTATTTTAATATAATATTCCAGAACAAATTCAATCTCAGAAAGAGCCTAAGGTTGTCGATTTGTTATGTGGGAATATCACTCAAGACGCTGTTGAAAAATAACCTTTGTTCTGGAAATGGACTCTTGTTAAAGAGACATATGTTAATACCATGTTTATCAGAGTTAGAGCGTGTAAGAGTTCATAGGATAAGTATAATGAATATGCCTGGATTATGAAACTTCATTGAAGATTTAGAAAAAAACATATTTATAACCAAATAAACATGGAGCAATTCTATTTTTATATATTATGTTTTATATAATGTCTATAATAAAATAAACAGAGATAATAGAAAGGAAATTATATGTTATTTTAAAAATACCAAACATAAACATATTGAAAATATGACAATCCCTTCAGACTAAGCTTCCAGCCCCTGGAAATTGGAATTCTTCATTTGTAGGAGAATTTTGGTAGGAAACTGTATATCCATAACAAAGAGAACCAAGATAGTTCTAAGAGCAAATGGATGACAAATAATTAGTACGGGGAAATACTGATACGATATACATGATTACACAAGAGTATCTTATCCTCTTTGTTATCAATTTGTTGTTCCTCCTGAATTTGAACCTAGGGTTGATTTATTCCATAGATTTATTTACTCTCACTATGATGCAGGCACTCACCAGGCAATGAAAGTACAGGGATAAATATGACGTGGCCTCTTACCTTAAGGAACAAGTCAGTGATGATGGATATGCATGCAAGTGGCGTAGGGATTATGATACAGTGAGGCCTAAGGAAGAGGGCAGTCAGAATAATCTTCCTGAAACAAATAGATATGCATTGTACCTTAGGATTTTAAAATTGAGTAAATTATAAAAAAAAACATAAATTCTAAAGTCAGCCTGAGAGATATTTTTCCAAGTTTCCAAAACTATCTGTACATTATAAATATTCAATAGTTGATCTGTTGCAGACAGGATTCTCTAAGGATATTCAGGCATGACCTTCATTTATTTTGTGTTCTGGCAGCAGTAACAAAGCTTCTATAGCCACTAAGAGCCCCTGGTTCCACTATAGCAGCAATGCTGGCTTCTTAGAAAAGCCATGGACCATTGAGAGAAAGGATTTTTGAATACTTTTAATGCTTCTTTTAAAGCCATGGCAACCGTGAAACAATTGAAGAAACAGAATATTTTGAATTCTTGACATTTAAAAAAGATTTTTAGTGTTATGAATGTGTACTTGAAGAACTCTTATACAATCCATTATATTGAAAGGGAAATACATTATACTTAAGATTATATTTAAGATATGATGACTCTAAAGTGGCCAAAGGCCCCTTTGTCAGGAACACTGAATAATTTCAGCCTGCATCAGACTTTTTACATGCTTTTAATTTGAAAGTATTTATAATATTCTGAAAAAACCATCAGCAACTAACACATTGAGAAATGTCGAGTTTTTCTAGCTTTTATTCCATACCTTGATATGAGCCATGAATGAATAAAACAAATGACTATACTTTTTCACTTTACTAGAAAAAAAAATCTAAATGTTTTAGCCCTTGATTTTTACAGACCACAACCAAAAACCTCAAAAAAGCTCTATAAGCTGCTAAATACATTTTTGGAGATTCACTATTCTGTTTAGAAACATAAGTATTACGCTTTCATAACTGAAACTAAGAATAAATTCTTTCTGTACAACTTTTCTCTAGGATATAATACCACTCTGTTTAGTTCAGTGACCTTTCTTGGCATATTTATCCACGTCTGATAGAGGATCTGAGTGAATTGCTAAGCAGAGTAAAAACAAAGGAAGAATTCACTGATCTTTAAAAACAGGAAAGAAAAGAAAAACACATATTTGTCTTTATAAGTGTTCTTATTATCAACAGCTAACATGTATGCATGTCATTTAGCCTCATAATGAAATTATATATTACTCAGAGAACTATGTAGAAATATTTTATTATTAATGATTTTGACATCACAAAGATGAATGTGTTATTACTGGAAAAGGAATTGCTTAAAATAAGTTTAGAAAATGATTCAGTTTAAAAATGATTGAAGTTGCATCTAAACAAAATCTCTACATACTGGTGAATCATGAATCATAACTTCTGAGTCAAGTTTATTGTTTTCCACTTCCCACGTACACTCTAACAACAAGGTCAACTCTAGGAATGGAGTGGAAATTTTGTCTCTATACTTAGTACTGCCACACATTGGGAAACAGACTTCAACACCATCACATTCATAGCAACTTTCTAAATCCAACTGAAAGAATCACCATCAAATCTGGACTTCTACATTTGCTGATTTCCTTGGTAGCACCAGCCATTATGAACACTGAAACTTTGTTCAATAGACACCAACACTGGCAATTCAATAATAAGGGCAACACTGTTTAAACACCAAAACTTTTCCTTTCTTTTTCTTTCCTTGTTCTTTTTGTTTGCTCTGTTCCCCCATCACAAGTCTCATCCTTAAACATGACCAATACTATTCTACTGTTGGTCACAAAGTAAACTAAGACAAAGCCTGAAAAAAAATTAACTCAAAATGGATAAAATCCTGATTGCAGTCTTCTCAATCATGAACTCCTGGCAGTGAGGGATGGTGTTACCCTTATTATTGAATTGCCAGAGTCTAGCACATAGTTTTAATAAATACATATTTTTAGAATAAAACTTAACTATTGACTAGCCATATCAATATAAAATATGAAGAATATCCCAAGTAATGAGTTAAAGTTTTACTGCATGCCCATCCTCTCAATTTCTATATAACTTGTCTAAAAACACATATGAAACTTTGTGCTGCCTTGTATAGGAGGTTTTTTTTTCTTTCTCCTCTTCATTTTCTTTCAAAATCACATGCATCCTATCCATTTAATGAGGCAATAAACAGCTAGAGAACAACAATCCTGAAATGTTTTCATATATTTCCAAACAAGTCATAAATTTCAATAGATAAATCCAGATTCATACACAATGTTCTACTTTCTATAGTTACTTTTATAATCATCATACTATTATCAATAATTTGAAAACATACCATAATGGCAATCCACTAACTAAATCTACTGAATCCACAAACATGTTAAGACAAGATTAATCGGGTTCTGATGATGTTAAAGATATTCAGGTTAGAAAGAAGATTGTTAAGAGAAAATTATGGTAGCATAGTGACGTTTCCCCTCCACTCTCAACTTTAAGCTATTTTATTTTCCTGATCAAATGCCCCCTGGGATCTACAATTGAAGTGAGACTTTGGGCTTACCCTGGCATAAAAAACTATTATGAAACTTTATCCAAGTGTCAAGCCAAGGTCAGGAATGAAAAGCAACAGGAACTGGGAAGAACTTGCCACTTGAGGGTTCCAAAAGTAAATTTGCCATCAGCTCCTTATGAATATGGCAGGTGTTCCTAGAAAGAGTAATTGGGAGAACTACTATAAATTTTCCTGCACCTGAAGTTTGGAAGGCACAAGAACACAATAACTAGAGGCTTTGCCAGGTACCTCAGCTGACAACAGACAGAATTCCTGCCTTTGAAACTGTGGGCTACAGGGATAGAAACCTCTCTACGTTCCACCACCTCTGGAACTCCCACAGTTTGAAAGACTCCCCACAGCTAGAGCTGAGCTGTAATGAGCCAACAAAGAAACAACATAACCCATTTAAGAGAGACCATCAGCCAACAAAAATCATAGAACAAATTTACAGTAAAATAGAATTGCTGGACTAGAGAATACAACCCTGCATAAGAAAATGAGATCATCAAAAGAGATTCCAAAATTTGATGACTTCTCACTACTTCTACAGTTACCATATTCCATGCCACCATTCTCTCCTGTCAGTGTTATTGCACTTGTCTCCTATTGCTCTTCCTGTTGTCTTTTCTCCACACAGAAGCCAGATTGTTTTTTTCGGAAAAGCAATTCAGAGAGGAAGTTGTGTGGACTATTTTGACATCCAAGGCTTCATTTATGAATCTTCCAAAAAACCCTCATAGAAACAGAGAGAGCAACTAGAAAAGCCAAAACAAAAACCCATGAATAGCATCTCTAACAAAACTAGGTGGCAAGATACGCCCACAGATCTCAAAATATAAGGAGGTAGTAAAAACTCTGAAATCTCCATGCTGCATGGTGTCAGCACTTCTGTGGGAGGAAGTGGAGAGAAGGCATGTGGTCTTCTGTTTGCTCTGAGAATAGGAGAATTCTAAAATCAGAAAAAAGTATCCTCCAGAAAGGGTAGTGGATAAGTCTAAAAACCACAGTGGAAGCTTTTTAAATTCATGCTGAGTGGAGATTATAATGGACTATGCTATAGTTGTGCTGGAGCAGTCTGGGTCTCATAAACTCTTGACACTAACAAATCTGACTTCAAAGCTTTACACTGAAGAAAAAATGCTGGTAGTAGGATATTAATGAAAAGAAACACAGGTAAATATGGAAAGATAAAGACAGAGGCGATCCATATAACAGTGGAGGAGAAAAACAGAAGAATCCAGTATCTGAAAATATAAGACCATATTTTAATCACTTTGCAAAATGGTGGAAGGAATGCTCTAATACCCTTGGTATTATATGTCAATCTGGACTTGTTTATTTAATGTTGTTAGGGGTCAAAAAAGTACAGCCCAATGGCCAAATGCGGCCTGTGGCCCATTTTCTGTGGCCCCACAAGATAAGATTGGAAAGAAGAAAAAGAAAAAAGGAGAAGTTGCGGGGGGGAAGTGGGGAAGGAAAAGGAGTAGGAGGAAGAGGAGAAAAGGGAGAAGGAAGAAAGGGAGAAAGGAGAGGAGGAAAAAAGGAAGATGAAGAAGATGATGAAGATAAAGGAAGTGAAGGAGAAGGAAAAAAGAAGAGAAAAAGAAAGGAGTAAGGAAAGGAGGGGAAGAGGAAGAAGATAAAGGAGGAAGGGGGGAGGAAGGGAAGGTGGAGGAAAAAGAGGAAAGGAAAGATGGGGAGGGGTGGGAGAAAAACAGGGGAAAGGAGAGAAGGAGGCAGAAACTTTACATAGCCGACAAAGCATAAAGTATTTACTATCTGGCCCTTTACATTAAAAGTTTGCCAGCCTCTACTCTAATAAAATTGAGACATAAATGCAATATTGGATATCTCTTACTCCTAAAGGTAGGCAAAACTCATATCTTTTTTAAAAAAAAACTAGGCAATATAATTTTTTTCTGAAACAGGTTATTACTCTTTGCCCATGTTGGAGTGCAGTGCCATGATCATAGCTCACTGCAGCCTTGAATTCCTGGGTTCAAGAGGTCCTCTTTCCTTAGCCTCTCAAGTCACTGGAACTATAAGTGTGCATCACTGCACCCAGCTAATTTTTAAATTATTTTAAAGAGACAGAGTCTCGCTATGTTGCCCAGGCTGTATAATTATTTAATCAAGGTAAAAAGAAGTTGTTACACAAAATAATGTTCTTACATACATACCAAAAAAAAAAGATTAAAAGTATAAGTAAAACTATAATCTAATGTTTCCAAATGAGAATTTAAAAATTGAGAGAAGTATCAAAATTATAAAAGAACAACAAAAGTTAGAATTTTAAAAACTGAGAAACAAGATGGTAAGAAACAGGGAAGATATAAAAAGAAAGATAAAATAATATGGGAAGAATTAAGAGAAAAGCCAAAAGTTCTTTCAGAAATAAAGACCAAATTAGAACGAACACAAGAGTGAATAAATCATAGAAATAACAAATTATATTAGGATAAAAATAAGACATGAATACATGAAGTAAGGTTTAAGCTAACAACTAAAGAAAAGGGCAAGGATTGTATGACTGACAAGTTAACAGAGAGGATAAGGGAGTAGTAAAATATATTTGATTAATCTAAAAAAATTCAAGAAAGGAGGCAAAATGTCCAACAATGATAGACTGGATTAAGAAAATGTGGCACATATACACTATGGAATACTATGCAGCCATAAAAAAGGATGAGTTCATGTCCTTTGTAGGGACATGGATGAAGCTGGAAACCATCATTCTCAGCAAACTATCGCAAGAACAAAAAACGAAACACCACATGTTCTCACTCATAGGTGGGAATTGAACAATGAGAACACATGGACACAGGAAGGGGAACATCACACATTGGGGCCTGTTGTGGGGTGGGGGGAGGGGGGAGGGATAGCATTAGGAGATATACCTAATGTTAAATGACGAGTTAATGGGTGCAGCACACCAACATGGCACATGTATACATATGTAACAAACCTGCACGTTGTGCACATGTACCTTAAAACTTGAAGTATAAAAAAAAAAAATAAAACTAATGGGTCAATTAGAAAACAAGTAAAAAAGATCACACATAAAAACCCAAATGAATCAAAATTACACTAAATGTAAATTACATGCTTTCTTGCCTTACTAAATTTTAATAAAAATTAGTAGTTGTTTAACTTGCTGGACAATAAAAAGACCATAGAACACTTTAACTCCATTTACATTCACCTCACCTGCTTTGGTACTATTCTTGTGTATTTCAATGCCACCTGTGTGCAAGTATGTGTGTGTGTCTCTCAGATAGTCACGATTCATTTTTAAATGTTTTAAATAGTTAATATTGATTTAGATTTACTCACATATCTTCTTGCATGTACTGGGATAATTTTTCTTCCGCCTAAAGAACATCCCTTAGTATTTCCTTTAATGTATGTCTGCTGATAATGGATTCTCTGCCTTTTTTCCCAAAAATATTTTATATTACCTTCATTTTTGAAGGAAATTTTTGCTTATTATAGAATTATAGGATGACAGTTATTTTTTCTCAGCACTTGGAAGATTTCAACCCACTCTCATTTATTTCTATTGAGAAATCAGCTGTCAGCCTTAGTGTTGCTCCTGTAAAGGTAATACATTCATCTTCTTGGGATGCTTTTAAGGTTTCCCTTTATTTGGGGTTTTGAGTAGTTTTACTATAGTGGTATGATGTTTTCTGCATTTATTCTGCTGAAAACTCACAAAAATTCTTGAGAAAATCTATGACATTATCTCTATAGTCAATTTTGAAAAATTCCTGGATATTAAATTTCCAAATACTTCTTTTGTCAAATTCCTTCTCCACTCACTTTCTTGAATTCCTAATTTACATATGTTACATAATTGTGTTATAACCATTACAGATATACATTGCTGTATATTCTTCCTATCTCTGTAATCTAGCCTAGATATTTCCTCTTACTCATTTTCTAGTATACTAATTCTCTCTTCAAGTTAGTTAAATCTGTTAAGACCACCTCTTGATTTCTTAATTATTGTATTTTTAAACTGGCTCTAGATTTTTCAATTAATTTTTCATAGTATTCAATTATTTCTTGAATGTTTTCCCCTTGCCATTTTCTGGAATATATTAACAATTGCTATTTTAAAGTCAGTGTCTATTAATTCCAATATTCACATCTCCTGTGAATCTACTCTTATGTTTTAAGATAAAAATTTAAATGTATATATCACATATCTCATATACATCATATAAGATAATTCACATATGTATAACAAAACCAAAAATATAGTATATGTATGTATTACTTTGTGCATGCTTGGTTTTTTTTTTTTTTATTGACTGACAGAAATTGCCTATAGTCAAAGAAAGACAAATTTAAGTCCTGAGTGATGTCATCTTCCACCAGAGAGTGTTACTTTTCCCTCTGGCAGACATTTGAGTAGGAGTGGATTATATTAATTCATTAAGATATTACATTATTTCAAAGCTGGGCTTCAGTCATTTCAAGGCTCGGTCTTCTTTTGTTCACTTTATTTCTTTAGGGTCACAGTGGAAAGCCTTGTGTGTTATTAGCACCTCATCTCTTTGTGGACCCTAAACTCCAGTTTTGTTTTGATTTGTTTTACACAGCTATGTGGGAATGCCACAAGCTCTCCTGCTTTTCAACCTCTTGGCCACTGATTTCTTATCAGTTTAACTTCTCTGCTGCCACTTTAGAGTTGAAAATACTGGGAAAGAAAATGTAACATTTAACATTATGCTCACTTCTCTGAGAATCTTAGCCTCTCAAGAATCTTCAGAATCTTAGCCTCTCAAGCCTCAATCCCTTCGTAGCTCCCTGATGCTATCAGATACATGCTGTCTATATAAGTCTTTCTTTTTAGCTGCTTTCAGTGAGAGATTTGATCTATAACAAGCTAGTCTGCTGTTACTGGAAGAAAAAGTTTATTATAATAAATATTGATGTAAAAGAAAAATATATAGAATGAACCATAATGCAAAGAGACTAAAATCATCTCTTAAACACAATAAACTCTTAAGTTGACGAATAAAATTGTCTCTGTTTTGAACACAATGGTAACTAAGATAACTGTATCCTGCTAAAAACATCCAGAATCATGGATAAAATTTTAAAGATTTAAAAGATTTTTAATGGATTGTTGAGCTCACAATTAGGAAATTAAAATCTGCACATAACAGAAATGAAGTTCAAACTGATAATCAGAAGCATAAGATAGGAGCTGTTGTCGCAGCTCTGTCTCTCATGCTAACAGACTCATATCAGTCCAATAAATTAGGGGCTGGGTTTTAATGTGCACCTGAGGCAGTCAGCAAGGGCTATGACCCTTGCAAAGTAAAAAATTAAAACTGAGAATTCCACATAAAGTCTAGGCTACTCAGTAAAAGGATAGATATATAAAAATTCATTCACTGTAGAAGAGAAAATACAGCACAACTCCTCTTCCTTTGCTGGGACTCTGAGTAGGAAAAAACAAACATTTCTGCTAAACATCAAACTCCTGGTTTTGCACTGAGCTAAAGATTAACATAGAAATCATCCCAGAACAGTTATATCCTTGGAATACATAACAGAAACAATGCAAAACCAGTCATAGAGAATATTCCTACAACTCAAGCTACAAAGAGTTTCCACAAGAAAAAAAAAACTCAAGCCCTACTAAAAATAAGTTCACACACAAAAATTAAAAGCACAGTAGAAAAACAATTCATGAGTGAAAGTGAGCAGATACAGCAAAAATAGTGGAAGACACATGAACTTCATGTAAGTTTTTTTAAAAATTAGAAAAGATATGAGTATTTTTTCAGCGATTAAATACCTAAAACAAGAAACAAAAATGTTAACAGTACAAAGCTTATGAAATAAATAAACAGATGTAAAAAAGAACTGAATAGAACTTTTACAAATACAAAGGTAGACATTAAAATTAAAAACAAATGCAAATGTTAGATGAAAGATTAAACACAGCTAAAAAATTACTAAAACTGAAGATAAAACTAAGGATAAAAAACAAGATAAAAAGAGGAAGATAAAAGAAAAATAAATATATTACGAGAGCAATAAAGATTAAACCCATAAACAGTGAGAATTCTGAAATTGAATAAAGTCATGTATCTTCATGTAGAAAAATTATAGAGTTCCAAGCAAAATAAAGCAAAATTAAATCAACACCTAGACATATCTAATGAAAACTATACAATAAAAAAGAAAGTCTTCAAAATTAGCAAAGAATAAAAAACATTATATTTTAAGAAACAATACTCAGACTAACAACAAAGAGGCGAGAAATCAATGAAGTGATATTTTCAAAGTGATGAGAAAAAATAAATGTCAACTTAAAATTTTAAAGCAAGTAAAAATAAGCAAACCAGGGCCGAAACATCATCCAAGAATGGGGAAGATGAAAGACATAGACACTGAGTAATGAATCTTACAATACTCAAACATATAAACATAGTTACCCTTACAGGAATAATGAAAGGCTGGAAATATTTTATATAGGTATAAAATAAAATATATTTGAAATACAAATACTAAGCTATCTCAACAATAACTAGAAGATAGAGGCAAAAAGTTGGGAGAGTGAATACATTAAAATATTCTAAGTATCTCCTCTGGGGAAGAGGTGAAAGAGAGGGAAGTAAAAGCATTGCAAAAGTCTCATCCAAATGGGTTTGTGCAACACTTAGAACAGCTATATATAATCACTTGGTAAAGAGTTGTATCTCATTTTTATATGATAGCTAGCTATCTGTTTATGATCAGGAAAGGAAAACTAATCATTGTGAAAATGCAGAAATAAAGTAGAAGTTCCATATTAACAAGGGGAAAATAGAATAAATTGCAACTTGATCAGCCCAGCAAAAATAGCAAAAAAGAAATGGGACTTTAGAAAAAAATTAACCACAAACATAAAGATAGAAGGAATAAACAAAGTAAATTAGTCATTACACTAAATGTGAACAAACTTAAAGCTGTCATTAATCAGAGTGGATTGAAAAAAAACAAGCTATTTGTGGCTTCGAAGAAATACACATAAAACAAAGTTATCAAAAATGATTAAAAATAAATGTTTAACATGTTCTCACTTATAAGTGGGAGCTGAACAATGAGAACACATGGACGGACACAGGGAGGGGAACAATACACACTGGGGCCTGCATGGGGCGAGGCGGTGGGGAAGGGAAAGCATCAGGATCAATAGCTAATGCATGTGGGGCTTAATACCTAAGTGATGGGTTGATAGGTGCAGCAAACCACCATGGCACACGTTTCCCTATATAACCAACCTGCACATCTGCACGTGTATCCCGGAACTTAAATTTAATTAAATTTTTTAAAAATTAAAATAAAATAAAGGATTAGGCAAAGAAATGTTTACCAGGCAAAGGTAAACAAAAAAAGTAGAGGGAATAGAATACCAACAAAGTGAAATTTAAAATTAAAAGCAATACATAGGATACAAAGAGATATCAAATCAGAATAGAAACAAGAATGTTTGAAGAAGCAGTCAGTATGCACAAAAAAATAAAGCAGCTAATTACAGAAAGCAAAAACATTCCAAATGAAATAAGAATTTGATATGTAGACTGTTAAAATAAAACTCTACAATAAGCTCCTTTCAAAATGAGGTTGAGCTAGTCAAAAAATAAATAGCATATTTCCGAATTGATGATTTGACTTGCTATAAGAAAATCTCAGAAAAAAAGTTAATTAAGTGAAAAACAAATTTTTAAAGAAAACTTGAAGTACTTAGCTATTAGGAAACATGCTCCTGGATAATGCTTACATCAAAGAAAATATAAAGGTGATGACAAACTTTATAGACAGCAATGAAAAGAGAACACAGCAGATAAAATAGCGTGCAAACTTTATTAGAATATAGGCGTCTCTGTGACAACAATTTTGTGTTTATGTGGTCCTAAGTCAGTGAACATAGTAAGTGCTCAATAAATATCCACTGGATATACATCAAAACTAACAGGCCACAGTGAGAACAGCATTCAGGTGAAAACTAAAGGGACTTAGTAATCACCAGCAGAAATTAGAAAAAGAATAATAAATTTTTAAAAAAGTAAAAGAAGAAATTAACAAGAGGAATCTTAAAATTAATTATTTTTTCAAAGTGAAAAAATATCCAAAAGCTGGTTCCCTGAAAATATGAAAATCATTGATTAATTTGATCAAGAAAAACAAAAGAGGAAAACATACTTATGAGTTTAGAAACTAGAGTCGAAGTGAGAGGTTCCATGGTGTAATGGTGAGCACTCTGAACTCTGAAACTAGAGTAGAAATATAACCATATAAAAGGAGAATGAAAATAATTATTAGAAAACATTATGTGTAACCCTATAACTTTAAATTTACGAACTTCTGGAAAGGATGATATTCCTAACAAAACTAACACCATTCACTTTGGCCTTAAGAAGAAATTTAAAAATCTGAATAGACTTATTACAGTGAAGAAATTGGAAAGGTGGAAAAAGAACGCTTGTATTATTGGAAAAGGAATTTTATGAGATATAATTGACTGAGAAGCAACTTAATGATGATTATAATAATAATTAAGAAGAAAATGGGCAATTATGTAGTACTTTGCATGTACCAGGAATATATATTGACTGATTTTACTTCTCAATATCTGTGGGGTTAATACTTTTATACTCATATTACAGATGAAAAAATTAAAACCCAAGGAGCACACACTCACAGATTTGGTGAATGGTAAAGCTAGAATTTGAACCCAACGTGGCTGACTACAAAGTTTGTTTTCTGAATCACTATACTATGTTGAGAATGTGGAAGTGTGGTTTATAATAACTGCCATTCTTGAAATGGTAACACACTGTTATATTTGCAAATTCTTACATATGTTTATATATATAAATATAATGTGTTTATATAGAAATATACAAGCATTGAGGAAAATGCAGAAGGGTGTATTCTCACTTTTTTACGTGACCCACATTATAAAGAAAAAGGAAAAGGAGGAAGGGAAAAGACAAGCCAAACAGAAACAGAAAAATCAAAAAACAATAAAAAAGCACGCATGCCATTAGTATCCAGATAGTGGCCTTGAAATACAACTTCTCATTCTAAAACCACTAGGGCTTCTTAGAGAAAAAGATGATGCCAAGTTGACCTCAGAAATGTACAAAATAATTATATATCATCTTGATATACCAGTTAACAAAGACTACTAAGACCATGTCAAAAGGGCTTAAGAGCCAAGTTGAAGGGTCTCCCTCTGGCCACATAATAAAATATGCATAACACTTGGGGGACAATTTAAAACTTTACTAGTAGACATAAAGAAGCTATAAATCTATAACTTAAACAAGACCTAAATATAAATATAAATGCAGAAAAAGAGAAGGATATGGCAGATATATTGTTCTTTGAGAAATAAAAAAATTATAAAATAGTCAATTCTTACCAATAAATCAATCCATAGATTTGATGTACTTCCAAGCAAAACCCAAACAAACTTTCCTATCTCATATTTATGGTGAACTTGTGTTCCTATCAAATCAGGAACCAGACAGGAATATTGCTATTATTTGAAGACAAACTTACTATCTATGTAGGAAATCTAAGAAAGTTTATTGACATATTATTGTAAGTAATAAGAGAGCTTAGCAGAGTTATTAACTATAAGCTCAACGTACAAAATCATTAGCCTTGCACACTATTAATAACAATTAGAGGTGTACCTGAGAGATCCTTCAGACTGTCAGTAACAATTAGAGGTGTACCTGAGAGATGAGTGATCTTTGATGTTACTATTGCAATTGTTTTGGGGCACCACAAGTTGCATCCATATAAGATGATAAACTTAATTGATGAATGTTGCGTGTGTTCTGATTGCTCCACCAACCAGCCATTCCCCTGTTTGTCTTCCTCTCCTGGAGCCTCCCTTTTGTTGAAACACTGTATTGAAATTAGACTGATTAATAACTCTTAATGGCCTTAAATGTTCAAGTGAAAAGAAGAGTTGCATGTCTTTCACTTTAAATTAAAAGCTAGAAATGATTATGTTTAGTGAGAAAGGCATGTCCAAAGCTGAGACAGGCCAAAAGCTAGGCTTCTTGAGCCAAACAAGTAGCCAGGATTTAAATGCAAAAAAAAGTTCTTGAAGGAAATTAAAAGTGCTACTCCAGGGAACACATGCATGAGAAGAAAGCAAAACAGCCTTATTGCCGATATGGGGAAAGTTTGAGTGCTCTGAATAAGATATCAAACCAGCCATAACATACCCTGAAGCCAAATCTTAATCCAGAGCAAGGCCCTAACACTCTTCAATTCTATGAAAACTGAGAGAGGTGAGAAAGCTGCAGAAGAAAAGTTGAAAGCAAGCAGAGGTTGATTCATGAGGTTTAAGAAGCTGTCTCCATAACATAGAAGTTCAAGGTGAAGCAGCAAGTGCTGATGTAGACACTGGAGCAAGTTACCCAGAGGATCTACTAAGATCAATGATGAAGGTGGCTACACTGAATAATAAATTTTCAGTTTACATGAAGTAGCCTTTCAGTTTACATGAAGTAGCCTTAGATTGGTAGAATATGCCATCTAGGACTTTCATAGCTAGAAAGGGGAAGTCAATGCTTGGCTTCAAAGCTCCAAAGGACAGGTTGATTCTGTTGTTAGGGGCTAATGCAGCTGGCAACCTCAAGTTGAAGCCAATACTCATTTACCATTCAAAAAATCCTAAGGCCCTTAAGAACTATGCTGAATCTACTGTGCCTGCACTCTAGAAGTGGAACAACAAGGCCTGGATGACAGCACATCTATTTCCAGCATAGCTTACTAAATACTTTAAGCCTAATGCGAGACCTACTGCTCAGAAAAAGATTTCTTTCAAAATATGACTGTTCATCGACAATGCACCTAGCCATTCAAGAGCTCTGATGGAGATGTATAAGAAGATTAATTACTTTTTCATGCCTGCTACCACAACATTAGTTCTGCAGCCCATGAATCAAGAAGTAAGTTTGACTTTCAACTCATACGATTTTAAAAATGCATTTCATAAGGTTATAACTGCCATAGGCAGTGATTCCTCTACTGGATCTGGGAAATGTAAATTCAAAACCTTCTGGAAAGGATTGACCATTCTAGATGCCATTAAAGACATTTGTGATTCATGAGAGGAGGTCAGAATATCAGCATTAACAGGAGTTTGGCAGAAGTTGATTCCAACCCTCATGGATGACTTTGAGAGGTTCAAGACTTACGTGGAGAAAGTAACTGCAGATGTGGTGAAATTATTGCAAATGTTCTAGGATTACAAGTGGTGTCTGAAGATGTGACTGAATTGCTGAAATCTCCTGATAAAATTTGAATAGATGAAGAGTTGCTTTTTATGGATGAGCCAAGAAAGTATTTTCTTGGGATAGAATCTACTCCTGGTGAAGATGCTGTGAACATTGTTAAAATGACAACAAAGAACTTAGAATGCTACATAAACTTAGTTGATAAAGCAGCAGCAGGGCTTAAGAGGATTGATTCCAATTTGAAATAAGTTCTACTGTGGGTAAAATTGACTCCAATTTGAAATAAGTTCTACTGTGGATAAAATTGACTCCAATTTGAAATAAGTTGTACTGTGGGTAAAATGCTATCAAACAGCAATGCAGACTACAGATAAATCTTTTATGAAAGTAAGAGTCAATAGATGAGGCAAATTTCATTGTTGTCTTATTTTAAGAAATTCCACAGCCACCCCAAACTTTCAGCAACCACCACCCTGATCAGTCAGCAGCCATCAACATCCAGGTAAGACTCTCTACTAACAAAAAAACATTACAACTTGCAGAAGGTTCAGATGATTCTTAGCATTTTTTAGCAATAAATTGTCTTTTAATTAAGGTGTTTACATTGTTTGCTTAGATATAATGCTATGGTACACTTAATATACTACAGTATAGTGTAAATATAACTTTTATATGTACTGGGAAACCAAAAAATTTGTGTACCTCACTTTATTGAGATATTTGCTTTATTGTAATGTCATTTGGAACTGAACCTGAAGGATCTCTCAGGTATGCCCAGAGAAAGTGTAATAAAATAAAGATTTAAAAGCTATATGGTATCTAGGGAAAGATATAATAACATATATGTAGGAATTTTACTAAGAAAATATAAATATTATTGAAGGTTAGTTAAAAGACATATGAAATGAAGATAAATGAGCATGGATGGGAAAACTCTAAGGAAGAAAATTTTCTATAAAGTAATTTAGAAAATCAATGTAATTTAAATAAAAATTTCACCAGTATCCTTTATGGAACTTGACACACTAATTCTGACATGTATATGCCTGAATAAATAATAAGACACTTGAGAAACAGGAAGATGCCAGATGTCAGTACTGCTTTAGTTTATTAAAAACTAAAGAGTATATAACAGCACAAGAATAGGCAAAATGGTCAAGAAAGCTGAAAAAGAAGCCTAAACATAGACTTAAATGTACATAAAACTGTAGAACAGGATAGAGAAGGCAAGACACAAACTGGGGGAAAATATTTGCAACATATAAAGCATTAGTATACTTTTTAAAACTTGCACATTTGATTATAGACACTAAGTCAAAAAAAGGCTTACACAAATCAGTAGAGAAATAGAAAAGTTGGAAGATGATATAAAAAGATTATTCACAAAGAAAACACTGAACAGAAAATAAGAATGAAAAGGTGTTTTAACTACCAAGAAAGGAAAAACAAAATACCCATCAGATTGATGAGAATTTTAGACCCTGATAATCAGATGTTTGTGTAGCAGTGGGGAAACAGGAACACTTTCACAGATAGGAGAGGAATATATTAGACCAATCACTGAACAGAATACAGAATGTGATCTCATGTTCCACATTCTAAGAAATGCTACCTGTGTTGAAGCTGAAGAGCCTCTTTGACATTTAATAAATAAGGTTCTATTTCAGGAATTATTCCATTCCTCCTTTGGTTAAGAAGACAAGGGAGTAGAGTGAGGAAAGAAACATTACGAACCTTCATCTTGTAGGAAATGTAATGTTCTTGATTTTCCCCATTCTTGTCATAAAAGCAAGAGAGGCTACTTCCCTGCTCCAAGGCAAAATAAAGGAGGCAAACTCCAAGAAAAATCATGTAATAATATCAGGGTGCTAGCAAGAAGGGGAAAATGGTATCTCACACCCCAGCTGGTGGCCTGCTGAGCTGCAGAATTCTCCTTCAGTCTTAGGATCATTGTGGGATTGCAAGGGGATGGAGCATGGTGAAGGAGTTCTTGGGCTATGTTGATATATATCCCCTGGAGTTTGAGGGCATACATGATTAATGAGACTATTCTCTGCTCCTCACCTGAATATTTCTGAAGAAGGGAGGCTTGATAGGGTAGTTGCAATATAAGGGCAGGGAGGCACCATGATGTAGTATACCTGGAAATAAAAGGATCAGGAGGAACCTATATTATGGTCCTCTAAAATTGCGTACAAGCAACTCAGTGGTTCCCATAGCAATGTGCATTGGAGAACAGAGCTTAGAGAAAGGAGGTAGGGCCAACTAAGCAAGATATTCTCTTTGAAAAGGATTTGGGAATATGGACAACTAGCTGGGTTGAAAGTAGTCATGGCTACCTCTCTGAAACAGTCCTGGATGTCAGTGGGGCTGCGTAAGCTGCACACCAATCCAAAAAAAAACATGGTTACTTTTTATGTGCTTAACACAAGTGAAGGCAACAAGCAGCAGGCAGAATTACAGTAACTCAGTGAGACAAAGAACTCCTCAACCACCTGAGGAAACCAGTTATGTGAGAAGATCTCTGCTTTCACCCATCCTGTTTGGCCTATCCTCAAAGATGGAGATCTAGAGCAAGAGATACGGAGGAAGTTTTACAAAGGTAGATCACGCCCTGACCACTTCCATCTTGCCACTAAGATGTTAAGAGTAAAATAGCAGATCATGCTGCCCTCTTCTCTACAAGTCCCTAGAGCCATATCTCTTCACTTTAATGGGGGAGTGGGATAATTCTGAACAGGATGTGATACTGAAGTTTTAACTGGCATGAAATAAGTTTTAATTATTGAAATTAACCAAAAAGTTATAAGATCTACCCACAATACCATTAAGAAATCTACCACCCAGTGGAAAAAAAGATTCAAAAGAACAGAGTTGCAAGCATTGATTTGAAAAAGAAAAATATGTTTGTAGCTGTCCAAGTTGTTATTCATTCAACAAAACAATTACAACTGTCACAAAGGGAAATTTGTCAGTATTTAGCAAAGTAGTCAATGGGCATATGGAGTCCTAGATAGGTTTTCCCACAAGTGCAGAAGGAGACATGAATGTTTATTGCACCAATATTTACTAAATAGTCAAAATTTGAAAATAATCTAAATGTTCGTGGGAGGGGGATGAATAGTACATTGTGATGCATTAAAATAAGTGAATACAATGCCACAATTAAAGTGGATACAGCTTTAAAATATGCTGAGTGAAAAAAAGAAAGTTGCAGAAAAATACATCAGCATATGAAACCAGCTACGTAAATTGTAAAAAATAGGATAACAACTTCGCATTTGTTTTGGACACATGTGTATGCAATAAAAGCAAAATAAATACAAACTAATTCTATAGTAACATCACAATTGTTGCTCCAGACAAAGAAGCATACACTGGGAAAACAAAGGAGGGGACTTCAACTTTAATTTTCACCATTAAAAAATAAAAATGATCTGAAACGAATATGACAAAATGTCAGCGTAGTTTAAAATGTGGAAATATACAAAATTTTGTATAATTATGTGTCAAATGTTGTAATTTATATTGCCTCCCCAAGCTCTTTTCCACAGTCCGTTTCTCTTGTATGGTTCCATTTTCCTCAGAGGTGCCTAGTGGTGTGTCCTTTCTCACCATTGCTTTCCAAAAGCAATCCAGTATCTGCCATTGGTATTTAGTGTAAATTAAAGCATTTTATTACTTTCAGAGCTATCTAATCATTGAATCTATATCCATGTGTACTTTTAAAACATTACAAATATCAAAGAACAGGTGGTTGCATCTTTTTAATTGCAGTGTTGTTTTTCTGAAAAAGTGCTTTTCCCCAGGCTCCTGAAATCACATCTGCTAAGCAACATATTCTATGCCTGTGTGCAATTCAAGGCCAGCTCAATGGAATGTAATTAGCTTGAGTATTGTTTTAGTATTAATGCGAGAAGCTTGCATAAAGAGATGCTGGTATTCATGGCATCATACAGACTTTCATGAATGCATGTCTCAGTTCCCCAGATGAATAGGGTGAGCAAACACATGAAAAATCTTAGCTTTACTTAGAGAGTGGTCCAGAGGCTATATAGGCTATCTCTGTGTGATGTGCAAGCTACTGAGCAGGATTTAAATTGTTGGCTGTTATGCATACAGGCAAACTGCCATTGGCTGGAACAAAAAGCCCAATAACTTCCTTATTTGCAGTGGATTTAGATTTTTATCTCAGTTTGTTTTAAGTAACATTTCCTATAATTCAAGATTCTTCTAATGAAGATAAACAACATTTTTGTATTATAATAAGCAGTTTATCCACTGGCAAATTCACTGGAACAGTCCCAGAGGCAATTTCTTTTGGAAACTGCTTCATGAGTCTTCCCGCTGCCCATATGGCTATAGAAAAAAAAATTTAAGAAAACTTGATATGATGACCCCAAATAATACAACAGAACATTCAATGTCTGTCATTCTTAAAATGTAGCAAAATATACTTGATTGAGGCTCACCAGTTAACATTCCCAAAGCTATAAGGAAGAAGCTGATTACAAAATGAATTAGAAATTAAGGAAAATGTTCTATGTTAACACAGTAGTAAAGGCCAGTAAATGACAATTTGTTATGTTGATTTTTGAAATGAAATATATGTATAGATTATTGGTTGGGTATAACTATAGATATGTATTAAGATTAAATTTTTGCAAGCTTAGAAAAAAGAATTTTAAAAAGGAAGATGTATAGCATATCCTCAATTCTAAGATCTTTACAAATGTCACAGGCAATTAGCAAATTTGATGGGTCTTTACAAGTATAATGAGAAATTTTAATACAAAATTACAATTTGGTGTTGTACGTTATGAGGTAGCCAGAATAGTGAGAAGAAACAACGGGCTGGGCACGGGTGGCTTGTGCCTGTAATCCTAGCGCTTTGGGATTCTGGGGAGGGCAGATCACTTGAGGCCAGGAGTTCAAGACCAGCCTGGCAAACATGGTGAAACCCTGTCTCTGCTAAAAATACAAAAAGTATCTGGGTGTGGTGGCATGCGTGCCTGTAATCCCAGCTCCTCTGGAGGCTGAGGCAGGAGAATCGTTTGAACCCGGGAGGCAGAGGTTGCAGTGAGCCGAGATGGTACCACTGTACTCCAGCCTGGGCGACAGAGTGAGACTCCTTCTCAAACAACAACAGCAAAAGAAACAACATTTTGAACACATTTATGCTTGGTTTATCAACGTTTGAGACTCTAAAATCAGAGCTAAAACATAACTTTTTGGGTTCTTCATGTAATTAACTTTAAAACTTACAAAATATTTGATATAGAAATGTTAATATTTCCTCCCCCTAGCCTTGGGAAAATTGGTTAGAAAAGATGACAGTTGGAAAAATAATAGAAATAAAACCTTTGGTAATATCAGTTAAAATCGTAATCTTTATGTAAATCGTAATCTTTACGTAAAATCATTATCTTTAAAAATTATTTACATAATGTTTAATCATTAGCTTATTGTTTGCTGAGCTGATGCTTCTCTTAGGAGACTGAAATAGTTCTATTTAGACAAGACCAGTCATTTCCTTAATGCAGGCCAGTTTTATTTAATGATTAAATCATGTTTTGTATCATTACACTTTTTTCATTTTGTTCAAGAACTCAACTGCACAACAGCCTGATGCATTCAGGAAGATGCAAAACAAAATTTTCAAAATTTACTCTTTTAGTCAGTTAACCAACTTTATTGAGGGCAGGCACTCAAATGATGTGCTAAGAATTGGAAATACAGCATGGATACTGCCCTGAGAGAGAACTTGGTATGTATGGAGTTCAATAATTGCAAAGGTAGAAACACCATCTGATATTATTTCCAGAATCTGATACATTTTAATGTATAGCTTCATTTAACTTGAGAAAGAATCTAATCACAAAAGTCATTAAGCTTCTCCATGTAACAATATCAGATTTGATATAATTTTACTATATTATTTCCTCTATGGAAATTATTTGCACAATGCATTTCAGCATTTATTGAGTGGTATGATTATTTAACATCTTCAACCTCAGTTTTCTAGCCTATGAAAGAAGCAGCTAGTATATAATTGGTGGTTTGGGGAGCGTTAAATGAAATTATACATATCAGCTTACCCTTACTTCAGACCTCAGTAGAAAAATGTTTCCAGCATTATCCAGAAAGGGTTTATTTGCTCATAGTTAAAGCAATCACCATCAAGAGGAATAGGATTGTTCAGGTTTTAACTTTGATCTATGGGAGGAAAGGTAGAAACACAAATAAATCTCGCTTTACCAGGAAGGCAGAAAAGAGGAATGGATATTGCATGTTACTATTTGTGTGTGCCAGAGCAGTGATGACACTTTCATCAGAAGGGCATATGGTGAAGGTTAGGGAAACCAAATCTAGAAAGGATACTCTGACCAAGGATCTCCTAGAACATGAATTTATTTAAGTATGCAGGTAGTTAGGTAGATACAATTGTAAAATCAGGTGATATGGAGCCCTCAATGCAAGTCTGAAATTCAGTAACCAGAATACAAGGCTTGGGAGAATTGATGAAAACACGGTTCCACTCTTCTAGAAATTAAGATAGCTTTAAAGTAATTTATAGATGCTATTCCTATTAAACTAACAACATCATTTTTCAAATAATTCAAAAAAAATTCTAAAATTTATTTGGAACCAAAGAACAGCCCAAAAAAATCTAAAGCAATCCTAAGCAAAAAGAACAATGCTAGAGGCATCACATTATCTGACTTCAGACTATACTACAGGTCTACAGTAACCAAAACAGCATGGTACTGGTAGAAAAAATAGACCAATGAAACAGAATAAAAATCCCAGAAATAAAGCCCCACACTTGCAACCATCTGATCTTTGACAAAGTTGATAAAAATAAACAATAGAGAAGACTCCCTATTCAATAAATGGTGCTGGGATAACTGGCTATCCATATACAGAAGAATGAAACCATGTACCGGTGATAGGATACACCTACCTATCACCATATAAAAAAATTAACTCTAGATGGATTAAAGACTCAAATGTAAAATCTCAAACTATAAAAGTCCTAGAAGAAATTTTAGGAAATATCCTCCTCAATAATGGCTTTGGCAAAGAATTTTTAGCTAAATCCTCAAAAGCAATTGTAACAAAAACAAAAATTGACACATAGGATCTAATTAAAGTAACAGGCTTCTGCACAGCAAAAGAAACTATCAAGGGAGTAAACAAACAACCTACAGAATGGGAGAAAATATTAGACCTATGCATCTGACAAAGGTCTAATATCCAAAATCTTTGAAGAACTTAAAGAAACTAACAAGCAAAAACAAATAACCCAATGAAAAAATGAGCAAAGAATATGAACAGACACTTCTCAAAAGAAGACATATAAGTGGTAAAAAAAAAAAATGATAAAATGCTCATTATCACTAATCATCAGAGAAATACAAATTAACACCACAATGAGATACTATCTCACATCAGTCAGAATGGCTTCTGTTAAAGTCAAAAAATAACAGATGTTGGTAAGGCTGTGGAGAAAAGGTGACACTTACATACTGTTAGTGGGAATGTAAATTAGTTTAGCTGCTGTGGAGAATAGTTTGGAGATTTCTCACAGAACTAAGAGTTGAACTGCCATTGGACCCAGCAATCTCATTACTTAATATATACCCAAAGGAAAATAAATTGTGCTACTAAAAAGACACACACACATGTTCATCACAGCACTACTCACAATAGCAAGGACTTGGAATCAACCTAGGTGCTCATCAACAATGAATTGGATTTTTTTAAAAATGTGGTACATATACCTGATGGAATACTATGCAACCATAAAAAAAAATAAAAGAATGAAGTCATCTCTTTTGCAGCAACATGGATGCGGATGGATGCCATTATCCTAAGTGAATTAACACAAACAGCAAAGCAAATACTGTAGGTTCTCACTTGTAAGTGGGAGCTAAACACTGAGTACATATGGACATAAAGACAGGAACAATAAACACTGGGGAATACAAGAGGTGGGAGGGAGGAAGTGGGGAAAGGGTTGCAAATCTACTTATTGTGAACTATGATCAATTCTTGGGTGATGGATTCATTCATACTCCAAACTTCAGCATCACACAATATACCTTTGTAACAAACCTACACATGTACCCCCTGATTGTAAAATAAAAGTTGATGACTTTTGGGTTGTAAATATATGAACACAAGTAAAAGTGATGTGACTGAAATTACAGTATGTAAAATTGTGTCACAGAAAAATTATGTGAGCCCATCTCTTTTGGACAATACCCTGGAAGGAATGGGTTAACCCCTGGACACTCAATCCTCTCCTCTAGTTACAGGAACACTTCAGTAAAACTTGGCCATTGGACAAATTTCTTGCAACGTCAACTAAAAGAATGTGTCTGATTGGAAATAAGTGTCCCTGAGCATATGGTATCTGGTTGTCAGGTTTATATTGTTATATAATCTGGTATTATATATAATCTGGTAAATTATGGACCACAGCTAAATTAAAGAATGAGAACTAAATCCAAGAAGACTAGCAAAGTATTTAAACTGAAAATATCCAAGCCCCTGGGGCTGTCCTGTGCTGATATGACTCAAATGCCTGCCAGTTCTTATCCCACATGATGGAAGCATATCCCATGTAGTAACAGTGATCATGAAGAAGCATCTGGGAGCTTGTGGCCTCCATGACACTGTTTTTATGCATAAGTGTGTACTTTATTCTTTCTTAAAGCTAATGACATTTTGCTGAGTAAGCCTATACAGCTTTATTAGGCTGAATAATAATCTAAAGCTAAAACCCACTCTGGTGTCCTTACAGACAATTAATATGGTCGTGAATAAAATGGCTGAATTGATGCTGAGCCAACTACTGAGCGGATGTTCCTCGAAGTACTCCTAACTAGTAATAGCATAGGCTCCATGGTATTGGGTAAGGATTAGCTTTAAAATGAGTGGACAGGGTTTAAGTGTCCCAGATTTAGGGTTTCAAGAGTGGGTTGACAAATTAACATTAGAAAACAGTAGGAAACTTTAATTCTTGTCATATTTATGCCTTCGTGAATTGACACTGTAGTTCAATGACAGGTGCCCTGAGAGAAGCCATGTTATTGTATGAAATTAATTATGACCTCTTCTGGAGCAGGTACATAAAAATACATTTCTTCTGTCGGTTTCACAATTGAGTAGCTGCTTACTTCAAAATTTTCCATTTTTTCTGAAGGTATTAGTGATCATATACTGACTCAGATAATCCTTACATTAACTAGATGAGTTACAATATGCTGTTTGTTAAATAAAATAATAAAAATAAAATTAACATACTATCCAGCAATTTTACTTCTGCCTACACAGACAAAAGAATTGAAAACTGGGACTCAAGAGATATTTTCACACCCATGTTCACACTAGCATTATTCACAATAGCCAAAAGGTCGAGGCAACCCAAGTGTCTATCAACAGTTGTTCCATTTATCAACAGTTAAATGGATAAACAAAATGCAGTATATACTGTCAAACTAACTAACAGAGAACTAGGCTCTCTAAAGGAAAATGGTATTTATTGGAAGTAGGATTGTGATTAGAATATGTGTGCCATGGTAATCTACGTGCATATTCAAAGAGGTTGAGCTAACGGGAAGTTTTTAAAGGCAAAATAAAGACTACATAATTGTTTTGAGATAATTATTCTTGATTACAATGATCAATAACAAAGATGGCATCAGTCCAAGGTTGGACAGACAGTACCTGGGCAGATGTTGTCACCCAAGTAATTTTTTGTAAGGTTGTTTGGCCTTTGTGCAAGGTTGTGGTTTTTTGCAGTCTTGTGATAGTTCTTGTTATCAGGTATGCATGCATGAGAACCCACTCTTCATGACCTTCACTCGCTCTGCTTGTCAGGGTTTTAACACAAGTGACTCCATTTTGATTCTGACAGCTTTTGCAACACAGACAATGGAACATTATTCAGACTTAAAAAAGGAGAAAATTTTAGCACACACTACAACTTGAATGAACGTTGAGGACATTATGCTAAATAAAATAAACCAGTCACAAAAGGACAAATAGTTGTGTGTGGTGTGTGTGTGTTTGTGTATGGTCATGTCATCTACAACTGTATGTTTATAAGTTTCCTGGAGTGGGCAAATTTATAGACAGAGTAGATTGGGTCTTACGTTTAAGTTTTTAATCCATTTTGAATTGGTTTTTGCAACTCAAAATGGTGAGATATAGAGGCCTAGTTTCATTTTTCTGCATATGAATAGCCCATTTTCCCAGCACCATTCATTGAAGACTGTTCTTTCTCCAGGAATATACTGTATGCATATGTTTCCTGGAGTCAGCAGGGAATTTATATAGAGAGGAAATAAATTGTTGATTTCCAGGGGCTGAGGGGAAAGAAAAATGTGGAGCTATATTTTAATGGGTACAGTTTTGCAAGATAAAAAGAGTTCTGGAGATGGGTGATGACGATGGTTGCACAACAATGTAAACATACTTATGCCACTAAATTATGCATTTAAAAATAATTAATTTGGTTAATTTTATGCTATGAATATTTTATCACAATTAAAAACTTTTCATGGAAAAAAATGCTGTTTCAATATTTCCCACCTCTTCAAAGTTCCAATCAAATTAAATACACTAAAGATTGGGCAGTTTCCAGAGAAATTCAGCAAGAGAAAGAAATAAAGACCACCCAAATTGAAAAGAGGGAGGTCAAATTGTCCCTGTTTGTAGATGACATGTCCATATATGATATACAGAAAAGCCTAAAGACTTCACAAAAAAACTGATTAGAACTAATAAATAAATTCAGTAAAGTTACAGGATACAAAATCAATATACAAAAATAAGTAGTGTTTCTATATGCCAATAGCAAAGTATCTGAAAAAAATCAATAAAGCAATCCCATTTACAATAGCTACAAAAAATTAAATAACAAGAAATAAATTGAACCAAGGAGGTAAAAGGTCTAGACAATAAAACTGTAAAACATTGATGACAGAAATTGAAGATCACACAAATAAATGGAAAGATATCTTATGTTCATGAATTGGAAGAATTAATATTGTTAAAATGTTCATACTTCCCAAAGTGATTTACATATTCAGTGTAATCTCTATCAAAATATCAGTGACATTCTTCACAGAAATAGGAAAAAAATCCCAAAATTCATACGGAAACATACAAGATCTCAAATAGCCAAAGTAATCTTGAGCAAAAAAACAAACAAAAAAATAAAGCTTGAGGCATTTTACTACCAAACTTCAAAATACTCTACAAAACTATAGTAACCAAAACAGCATAATGTTGGCATAAAAATAGGTACATAGAACAAAATAGAGAACACAGAAATAAATCCACATACTTCACAACCACATTTTTTTTTTTTGACAAAGGTGCCAAACATCGGGGAAAGGACAGTCTTTAATAAATGGTGCTGGGAAAACTGGATATTCATATGCAGAAAAATGAAACTAGGTCCCTATATCTTACTGTATGCAAAAACCAACTCAAAATGAATTAAAAGCATAAATGTAAGACCCAATTCTATGAAACTACTAGAAGAAAACAAAGGAAAATCCTTCATTACACTGGTCCAGGCAAGGAGATTTTTGGATAAGAGTTCAAAACCACAGGCAACAAAAGCAAAAATAGACAAAAGGAATGACATCTAAATAAAAAGCTTCTGCACAACAGAGGAGATAGTCAATAGAGTAAAGAGACAACCCACAGAATGGGAGAAAATATTTTCAAACTATGCATCTGGCAAGGAGTTAATATCCAGAATATAAATGAACTCAAAGAAGTAAATAAGTAAATCAATTTATTTGCTTCTGGAGCAAAGGACTTGAATAGATATTTATAAAGAAGATATATGGATATATATTTATATATTTATTTATTTATTCAGTGGCCAAAGGACCTGAACAGATATTCATAAAAAAGGTATATACATGGCCAATAGATACATGAAAATATGCTTGACATCACAATCATCAAGGAAATACAAATCAAAACTGCAGTGAGATATCGCCTCATCCCAGCTAACCAAAAAGGGAAAAAATAACAAATGTTGGCATGGGAGTGGAAACTGTTGTACAACTGTTGGTAGAAATGTAAATTGGTACAGCCATTATGGAAAACAGTGTGGAGTTTCCACAAAAAATTAAAAACAGAAATACCATATGATCCAGCAATTCCTCTCCTGGTTGTTTAACCAAAGGAAATAAAATCAGTATGTTGAAAAGATATGTGCACACCCATAAACATGCAGCACTATGCACAATAATCACAATATGAATTTTACCTAAGTGTCCATCAATGAACAAATGGATAAAGAAAACATGGTGTACAACAACAGGCAAGCCAAGAGCCAAATCGTGGATGAACTCCCATTCACAATTGCCACAGAAATAATAAAATACCTAGGAATACAGCTAACAAGGGGAGCGAAGGACTTCATCAAGGAGAACTACACACCACTTCTCAAAGAAATCAGAGATGACGAAAACAAATGGAAAAACATTCCATGCTCATGGATAGGAAGAATCAATATTGTGAAAATGGTCATACTGCCCAAAGCAATTTATAAATTCAATGCTATTCCCATTAAACTACCATAGAGATTCTTCAAAGAATTTGAAAAATCTATTTTAAAATTCATATGGAACCAAAAAAGAGCCCAAATAACCAAAGCAATCCTAAACAAAAAAGAACAAAGCTGGAGGCATCACACTACCCAACTTGAAATTATACTACAAGGCTGCAGTAACCAAAATAGCATGGTACTGGTACAAAAACAGATACATAGACCAATGGAACAGAATAAAGAACTTAGAAATAAGACTGCACACCTACAACCATCTGATCTTCGACAAACCTGACAAAAACAAGCAATGGGTAAAGGATTCTCTATTTAATAAATGGTGCTGGGAGAACTGGCTAGCCATATGCAGAAAATTGAAACTGGACTTCTCCCTTACACCATATACAAAAATCAAGTCAAGATGGGTTAAAGACTTAATGTAAAATCTGAAACTATAAAAACCCTAGAAGAAAATCTAGGAAATACCATTCAAAACATAGGCACGGGCAAAGATTTCATGACAAAGATGTCAAAAGCAATTGCAACAAAAGCAGTGGAAAAATATTTAAAGAGCCCAAACCCATTTTCACTGAGTAATATAAAGAAATACTGAACTTGAAGCTGAGAGGCACTAAATTAATAACATTCCACTTACTCAGATCTAGTCCACATGGCTATCCTGATTTTTGCGCAGTGTTCCTCTAACTGGTGAGTTGGAGGCCCTGGCTTTTTCTTCTTTGTGGTTTTTCCATCTTTTGCATGCAGTGTTTTTAATGTCACAGCACTTGGCTATATTAAATTGGTCAAATAAGAAAGAATATAGAGATTTTTGTGAGAAAAGTTTCTATGGGCAAGGTCTGGAGGTGGCACCTATCATTTCTGCTTACATTCTATTGGCAAGAAATCAATCATATGGTCACACCTAACTGTAAGACAAGCTAAGAAATATAGTCTAGCTGGTTCCAAGGAGAAAGAAGGAATGGTTTGTGACTAGTTAGCTAGTCTCTATTATAGGTTATTTTTCCTAATTTATTGTTGTATTAATTCTGGCAGCAATGCATCCTAACCGTGGCCTGGGTGATGATAATATATGTGTGTAATATCCCTAGATGTCCATTGAGATCTGATGATGCTGGTAATGTAGGCCCAAATGTCAGCTAGGGTCCTTCTAACCATTGAGTTTCTAATAAAATCTGCCCAAATCCCCCATTTAATGCACCATAAAAATCATGCAAATTCCCAGGGTCTTATGTTTTCATGGTCTTCTCCATGCCCAACTCCTACTTTTACACATGCTTTTTCTATTTGTCACTGCTTTGATACAGATATGAAATCCAGATCTTTCATGGATTTCCACTGAAAATACTCTTTTAAAACACTGCATTTGTGGCCAAAAATGACTTTCCTAAACACTTGAGAATGACAGAGGAGGTTTAAATTATAACAATAGGAGCAACTTCACAGTAAATAGCAGGCAGCCTCCAGTCCTTTAGAACCTAATTCTGGGACATTTCTGAGGCCCTTCACCTCATCTGGTTTCCTTCCTCACATCATCTCACTGTTTCCTTTCTCCCTAGACTCTCTTTATCTCTCAAAAGAAAAAAAAAGGATTCCCCTTATTTTGTCATGCAGAACAATGACCATTTTTATTTCATTGTTCCTTACATTCCTGCTGACACCAGTGTTCTGAGGGGCCTTATCTTCCACCCCCAAGGAGTTTATATGCATCCTAAGAGAAATTCACACATGGGCTATAAAGCTAAAATTTTCACATTATTTTGTACAAAGTCAAAATGACTTGAATACTAACCACAAAATATTAAGTGGCTTCCACTAGATCAGCATTCCCAATGTGTATCCTGTGCCCCATCCTGTGAGTAAATCTGTAGACCAAAAAAATTGTGATCCATGATGAAAACATTTTGAGAAGCCCTGCGTACTATATTCCCCTATTGGAAATTCATAACGCACATTAAACACATTGAAAACTGTTGGAAGTCCGGCACTAAGAAACCTGCTTAGCTCTGATAGTAGCTGACTCACTTGATGACATAAACTTTTCTTCACAAATGTCTTCTAACGTTCTAATACAGTTTAGGAAACTCCGGGCTAAATGATTTCTAAGGTCCCTTCTAGCTGTGATGTTATGAAATGTTATAACTCTTAAGCACCTATGTGATCAATGAGGAAACAACTGAGAGAGAATCAGCCCAACAGCATGGCCAGAATCGGTGCTTTCATGGCCAGAGTTGGAGCTTTCTTGCTATAAGAGCCCTCTCAGATGACAACTGCCTCCACCCAGAGCTTTAAGCCATCTGGTTATTCTAAGAATGTGAGGCAGAGACCCTCAGAAACTAAGCAGCAATAAACAACAACAAAAAAGACAAGACAGATTTCCAAGTTGAAACTGAAAGCTTCCTATACTGTACCTCCACTTTCATCTTCCCCAAGCCTGCTGAGACAGGGCTTTGCTACCTGAAAAACGTGTCCTTCCTCTTTCCTCTCTGTATTCGTCTACTCTGGGATTGCTGTGTTCTCTTGAGATGAGTTACTTCCACTCCCCTCCCCCTGCCCTGACACCCTGCAATACTCCACCTTTCACGAATCCTAATCTTCACATTTAATACTTTTGACAAAAAGTGTTTGGTTATAGCCCAATTTTACAGCAACTCAGCAGTCTAGACAGTAGATGACTTGTACTGCTCCATCTAACCTTGGCACTATGAAATTGTTTGATTTTTCTTCTAGTAGAACATATTGACTAGCAAATTAAAGAAAAAAATTTAAATGAGAAATATTATTAGATAGCACAATACACTTTTGGATATTGTCACCAAGGCACAGGTCCACGCGTTTCATTTGAAAGTGTCTTGAAAAATACAAACAATAATATAAATATAGTAAATCATTAGTATTTCTTGTCACTTTCTATGAACTATCCCTGCTTTACTTGGGTATTTCAGATGTTGGAATAAATGTATGCTGAAGTTTCATTCCATCTCCTCTCAAATAAATTAATTCTGACTGATACAACTTTCTTTAGAAAATATAAGCTTTGGTGCACTGATTAATTTGTTTTGTGAATTCCAATATAATGTCCTAACCAGTGCATGTGAGAAAATAAGTTTTTCTTTATTGTAAGGATCATAAATCCCTTTGAAAATATAAAAGGGAACCTTTTCCACAGAGGGAAAATGTACTCTGCCAGTTAAGATAGAATTTGACAATGAAAAAAAGAAAACCAGACCAGTCACTTGAGCAAAGTAGGAGATTTTTTTTCCCCAGAGTTAAGCAATATAGGACCGGTTATAGCAGTTCCACAATACAAGCAGACCTGTGGCCTTTCACTTTTCTGCTCAGCAATCTTTAACAAGACATATGCTCCACTTCCAACATGAATCTGTATTTCAGACAGGGAAAAAGGAAAGGATAGAGGGCAAAAGCTTTCTTCAGTTGAGTAAATTCCTTTTATCCAGTAACTTCTGCCTATGTTCTACTGGCCAGAATGTGTCACATGTGTAGTCCTAGCTGCAAGGGAGGCTGAGAAATGTGAATTTCTAGTGGGGTACATTGCTTCCCTCAAACAAAATCCAACAGTGCCTGCCACATGTTCATATACAAAACATGAAGCTCTTTTAGGAAGGTTCCAAGTTAAGAATCATTGATTTAAAGACAAGGCACATGTAGGGCAACAAGTGATATTTTATTTATTAAAACTGTTTGTGGTCTATCTATTAGAAATTCATGTTTTAACATCCAAGGTAGTAAGACAATTGCTGTGTAAAATAGCCTAAAGCAGCAACTATTGAAGTCCACAGTTTCTATCAGATACATCATCTGTGATGCTGTTTCAGCAACATACAGATTATTTGATTCTACCAGAGACCTGATGAATTAGAATCTCTAGAGATGGCACTCATGGTTTTTCATCTCCATTGGTGGTTCTTGTACAAACTAAAGTTAGAGAACTATCAGCCTAAACTCAAATGCCTGTGGCGGCCATGAAGTAACACAAATGAATCAATACATTGAGAATATAGAATACAATAGGGAATGAGGAGCCCATGGAATATATGACCCAGCTAATAGAGGCTAACAATACTTAGTGCCTACTATGGGCACTATGTGGCAAGGTGGACTGTGTGTTTCCAGTTCTTTAAATTTTTTTTCAAGGGAAGTTGAACAACTGATTTTTAGGTAAAATCTCCTGATTTTTAAATGCTAGGAACCAGCATTAAAATATTTAAAAGAAGTTTTTTTTCAATAAATGATGCTGGAGCAACTGGAAATCCACATGTAGAAAAACAATAAATCTAGACATGGACTTTACACCTTGAACAAAAATTACTCTAAGCAGATAATAGACTTAAATGTAAAATGCAAAACTATAAAACTTCTACAAAATAACATAGGAGAAAACCTAATGGACCTTGAGTATAATAATGATGTTTTAGATACAACACCAAAGACATTATCTAGGAAAAAAATGGATAAGCTGAACTTCATTAAAATTAAAAACTTCTGCTCTGGGAAAGAAATGTATATGTACGTGTATATACATATATATGCATATGTCAAGAGAATGAGAACCCAAGAAACAGACTGGGAGAAAATATTTGCAAATTGCACATCTGATAAATAACTGTTACCCAAAATATACAAAGAGCTCTTAAAACTCAACAATAAGCTGGGCACAGTGGCTCATGCCTGTAATTCCAGCACTTTGGGAAGCCAAGGCAGGTGGATCATGAGGTCAAGAGTTCGAGACCAGCCTGGCCAAGATGGTGAAACCCTGTCTCTACTAAAAATACAAAAATCAGCCGGGCGCAGTGGCAGGTCCTGTAATCCCAGTTACTTGGGAGGCTGAGGCAGGACAATCGCTTGAACCCAGGAGGCGGAGGTTGCAGTGAGCTGAGATCATGCCACTGCACTCCAGCCTGGATGACAGAGTGAGACTGTGTCTCAAAATAAATAAATAAATAAATAAATAACAATAAGAAAACAAACAACCCAATTTAAAAATAGGCCAAGGATATGAAAAGATATATTACCAAATAAGATACACAGATGGTAAGTATGCAAATAAAAAGATGTTCAACTTCATATGTCATTAGAGAACTGGAAATAAATATAACAATGAGATAGCACTACACATCTTTGGAATGACTAAAAACAAAATACAGCATCAACTGCTATTGAGGATGTAGAGTAACAGGAATGCTCATTCATTGCTGATGAGAATGAAAAGTGGTACAGCCACTTTGGAAGGCAGTTCAGCAGTTTCTTACAAAAGTGAACATACTTTTACCATACAGTTCAGCAACTGTGCTCCTTAGTATTTACCTTAAAAAGTTAAAAATTTATATACACACAAAAACCTGAACAGAGATATTTATAGATGTTTTATTCACAATTGCCAAAACTTGGAATCAACCAAGATGTACTTCAGTGAGTGAATAGATAAGCAAACTTTGGTACATGGAATAGTATTTAGTGCTCAAAGAAATGAACTATCAAGCATAAAAACACATGGAGGAAATTTAAATGCATATTATAAAGCAAAAAATGTCATTCTGAAAAGGCTACATACCGCATGATTCCAACTATATGGCATTCTGGAAAAGGCAGAATTATGGAGACAGTAAAAATATCTGTGATTGCTAGGGGTCAGTGGGGAGGGAGGTATGAATAGATAGAACACAGCAGACTTTTAGGTCAGTAATACTGTTCTGTGTGAAATTATAATGGTGAATATATCAGTAAACATTTGACAAAATCCTTAGAATGTACAACACCAAGAGCAAATCCCACTGTAAACTGTGGACTTGTGGTGATGTTGGGTCAATAAAGGTTTGTCAGTTGTAACAAATGTACCATTGTGAGGCCGAGTGTGGTGACTCATGCCTGTAATCCCAACACTTTGAGAGGTGAAGGTGGGAGGATTGCTTGAACTCAGGAGTTTGAGACCAGCCTGGGCAATATAGTGAGACCTCCATCTCTAAAAAACAAAAACAAAAAACAAACAAGCCTTATAATAATAATAATAATCATGTACTACTGGGCCAGGTGCGGTGGCTTACGCCTGTAATCCCAGCACTTTGGGAGGCCGAGGCAAGCGGATCACGAGGTCAAGAGATCGAGACCATCCTGGCTAACACAGTAAAACCCCGTCTCAACTAAAAATACAAAAACTTAGCTGGGCGTGGTGGTGGGCGCCTGTAGTCCCAGGTACTCAGGAGGCTGAGGCAGGAGAACGGCGTGAACCCGGGAGGCGGAGCTTGCAGTGAGCCGAGATCGCTCCACTGCGCTCCAGCCTGGGCGACAAAGCGAGACTCCGTCTGAAAAAAAATAAAATAAAAATAATGTACTACTCTGGTGCAGGATGTTGATAATAGGAGAGATTGTGTATGTGTGGACACAGGGGTTAAATGGGACATGGAAATTCTGTAATTTTCACTCAATTTTCCTGTGAACAAAAATTTCTCTAAAAAATCAAGTTTATTTTTTAAAAAAATTAAAGGACTATGTATGGGTAAATCAAAGGAGGCCTATGATTTGCCTGTTAACAACCTCTTTTTTGTTTGTTTGTTTGTTTTGAGATAGAGTCTTGCTCTGTCGCCCAGGCTGGAGTGCAGTGGTCCGATTTTGGCCCACTGAAACCTCCACCTTCTGGGTTTAAGCAATTCTCCCTGTCTCAGCCTCCCAAGTAGCTGGGATTATAGGTACCTGCCACCACACCCGACTAACTTTTGTATTTTAGTAGAGGCGGGGTTTTGCCATGTTGGCCAGTCTGGTCTCCACTCCTGACCTCAGGTGATCTGCCTGCCTCGCCCTCCCAAAGTCCTGGGATTACAGGCATGAGCCACCACGCCCAGCCTGGCATTTTTTTTTTTTTTTTTAATGAAAGGGATATTTGAATTTATCTGGCTCAGGCCGGTAGCTTTATAAATTAGAACATTTACACTCAAAAAAAGTAAATGATTTGACCGTGATGGCACAAGTAGTGTTGACAAAACCAGGCTAAGTGCTTAAACCACCAAACCTCCAATTTACTTTCTTATATAAACTTTACGGGCAGTAGCCCTCAAATGCTAGCTCTAAGAGAGATTATCATTCATTATCATTCGTGTAGTAGTAATATTGGTAACATTTTACATTAAAATCTTAAGAAGCATGCCTTGCTTCCCATCAGTAAAATGCAGAATATCTCCCCACACAACACCCTCTAACAAAATCAACAAGAGATTAACAAATATTTTAATTAAAAAATACAAATCTCGTCTATAGGCTGGGCGCAGTGTCTCACACCTGTAATTCCAGCACTTTGGAAGCTGAGGCGGGTGGATCACCTGAGGTCGGGTGTTCGGAACCAGCCTGGCCAATAACCGCATCTCTACTAAAAATACAAAAATTAGCCTAGTGTGGTGGCGTGCACCTGTAGTCCCAGCTACTCAGGAGGTTGAGGCAGGAGAATCGCTTGAACCCGGGAGGCAGAGGTTGCAGTGAGCCAAGATCATGCCACCGCACCCCAACCTAGGTGACACAGTGAGATTCCATCTCAAAACAAACAAACAACAACAAAAACCAAGTCTCTAAAGTACGTGGGCCAGGAACAGAACAGAAGTAGACAGTAGAAGGTAGAACTGGCCCTGGAAACTACTGAGCTCCGGATTGTTAAGGGGCAAGGATACTCAGAGTTTTCTTGAGTAGTTAAGTTCTGAGAGTGCTACATACTGGCCGTCTGTGAAACCAGGAATAAAAAGGACTTCTCTGGCCAAAAATTCAGCTTCAAAGAAGCTTGTAGCCATTGTCAAGGGCTGTGGTGGGAGCAGAGACAGCTACTAGCAGACAACTGGGCTACGTCAATGTCAGACTAAATCTGAACCATCCCTGGTATCATCACAGGATGAGAGGCTTAACAAAAATAGCAAACCACCAGTTTCTCAACCAGAAATTCAGATGGAGGCAAACAAGCAAACAAACTGCAAGAGAAAAGGATGAATGCAAAATGCGAACAAAAACACCATTTTACAGATGAACAAATTAATTAGCAGAGATGTTGCATATCTTGCTTAAAGTGCCTAAGTAGTGAAGTCAAGATTCCAACCCCGACAGTCTGATTGCTGAGCCTATATGCTTTCTACCTCTATGGCGTACAGCCTCCCCAGTGAAAAAATTACCTAGTCTATAGAAAGTCTAACAATTAGATTAGCTGCTGTTTTTCACAGAGGCAATTTATTTATTTGTTTATGTAAACATTATGTATACTGCATTTCACAGATCTTTCTATGAGTTTCATAACACCTTCCCATGGGTAGCCCCTGTTTTGATTTCCCTCACCATAGATTAGTTTTGCCTATTCGTGAACTTTACATGAATGAAATAATACAATTTATGGTCTTTTGTGTCTGGCTTCTTTCACTCAACATAATGTTTTCAATGTTCATCCATGTCATAGCACGTATTAAGTTTGTTCTTTTTGAGTATTACTTTATGGTATGAATACCACAATTTGTTGATTCATTTTTTTGTTGTTGTTGATAGACATTTAGGTTATCTCCAGTTCTAAGCTATTATGAATAATGTTTATAGCACCTGAATAAAGGTGCTATATGACACCTTTTTTCGTATATAATGACACATAAACATTCTTTTATGTGTCATTTTCTGGACACATATTTTCATCTCTTTGGGACAAATACCTGGAAGTAAAATTGCTGGGTGCTAGGGTAGTTACATATTTAACTTGATAAAGAATTGCCAAGAGTTTTCCAGAGAGATGTTACTACTTTACATTCCTACCCTCATTGTTTCTATTGCTTTTCATCTTCAGCAACTACTTTAGCGGGGGCAAGATGACACTTTATTATGGCTTTAATTTGCATCTTCCTATGACTAATGATGCTAAGCAGTTTTTTTATGTATGCTTAATGGCTATTTCATATCTTCTTTTGTGAAGTTTCTGTTAAGATCTCTTGCCCATTATAATTGGGTGATTGTCTTCTTAACATTGAACTGTAGTTATTTATATATACTGAATACAAGTCCTGTGCCTGATATATGTGTTGCAAGTATCAACTACTCTATAGCTTACCTTTAATTTTCTTTTTATTTATTTATTTTGTATTATACTAAGTTCTGGGGTACATGTGCAGAACATGCAGGTTTGTTACATAGGTATACACATGCCATGGTGGTTTGCTGTACCCATCAACCTTTCATCTACATTAGGTATTTCTCCTAATGCTATCCCTCCCATAGCCCCCCACCCCCTGACAGGCCCTGGTGTGTGATGTTCCCCTCCCTGTGTCCATGCATTTTCATTGATCAGCTCCACTTATAAGTAAGAACATGCAGTGTTTGGTTTTCTGTTCTTGTGTTAGTTTGCAGAGAATGATGGTTTCCACCATCATCCATGTCCCTGCAAAGGACATGAACTCATCCCTTTTTTGGCTGCATAGTATTCCATGGTGTATATGTGCTGCATTTTCTTTATCCAGTCTATCATTGATGGGCATTTGGGTTGGTTCCAAGTCTTTGCTATTGTGAACAGTGCCGCAATAAACAATGTGTGCATGTGTCTTTATGGAAGAATGATTTATAATTCTTTGAGTATATATCCAGTAACGGGATTGCTGGGTCAAATGGTGTCTTTTAAAAAGCAGAGGTTTTAAATTTTATATTAAGTCCATTTTATTCGTTTTCTTCTAGAATAGTTATACTTTCACCTTTTATGTTTAAGTATGTGATCGATATAAAAATAATGTCTGTAAATGGTGTGAGGTAATTAAGATCAATTATTTTTCATATATTTATCCAGCACAATTTCCTGAAAAAACTTTCCTTTCCTCATTGACATTTCTTAGTACTTTTGTTGAAAACTTTATTGACCATATATGATGGGTTTATTTCTGAACTCTATTCTGTTCTATTGACCTATTTTTCTATTCTTATACTAATATTATACTCTCTTAGTTATTATTGCTTTATACTATGTCTTGAAGTCAAGTAGTGTAAGTCCTCCAATATTTTTCTTTTGCAAGATTATTTTGTTTATTCTAGGTTTTTTTTTTCAAAAGAAAGTTTAAAATCACATTGACAATGTTTACCCAAAAAAAGAATAAAAGCCTATTGCTATTTTAAAAGGGGTTGCGTTGAGTTTAAATATCAATTTGGTAGAATTTACATCTTAAAAGTATTGAATGGTCTCATTCATAAAAATGGGCTGAACTTCCATTTATTTAGATTTCCTGAAATTTCTCTTAGAAATATTTTTTAGTTAGCTGTATAAAGTCATATATACTTTTAGTAAGGTTATTCATAAGTATATAATATTTTGATGCTGTTATAAAGCATGTTATTTTTGTTTTGTTTTTCAAATATCTGTTGCTAGTATACAGAAACACTAATATCTCCATTGTTCATCTGATTAAAATATTTTTTTCAGATTTACCATATGAATAAGATGATTTTAAAAGATAAAAAACAAATAAGTTTAACTCTGTAAACTACAAACCAAAATACAGTTTACATACACATAAAATTGATTTTTCAGAACTTATTTTCCACTAATGTCTTCATAAATTGATTGGCTCTTCATTTATAATAAAGCTATTTAGGGGACTGTAATAGATAACACTAGAAACAAAAACTCTTAAATAATTTAACCAAATTTAGTCTTTTCTTTCCATTTCTAGGCTCTCTACGCTAAGCCTAACAACCAAACTGTGTCCTACTAATGAATCCATGTTTAAAATTATGCTAGCTAATCCTGTAATTATCTGCTCTTCCTTCTCTTTTCAAATCTCTGAAGTTCTACTTCCATATGTTTTCCTTTTCTTTTATAATATCACTCCTCATGCACTGATTCTTTTTTTCACTTTTAGTTTATCCTCTCCTCATGCACCAATTTTTTTTTTGCTTTTAGTTTAAAGATAATTAGATTTTGCTTTCCTTGAATGAATCTTCATAAAGGTGGCTTCCTCTAGATCCCACCTTTTTAATCTGCTTAAACCAAATGAATGAATGTATAAATGAAATAAATCTAGCTTCTACTCTCACAACTTTCTCTAAATTCTCTAATTAAAATCCCAATAACCAAATTCAGTAACTGTTTCTCATCCTAACCTCTTTTTAAAAATTTTGCTGCATTTGACACTGTTGACTTCTCCCTCCTCAATGTCTTCTCCTGTACTTGCTTTAATGTCTCCCTTCTTTTCACATTATTACATTTCCATCAGATTGCCTTGTTCATCACCTTCTTCCCTCTCACTTATAATGGCCTTCTAAATCTCTCCCTTTGCACTTATTCCTCAAGAGTTCAGCCAGTTCCCACATTTAAATTACTCTTAGGTCATACAGCACATGTGTGAATGCAAAAATGACAAAACTTCTGGGCACCAGATGAAACACTATAGGTGCACAGACTCTTTCCACCTTGGTGCAAATTTAAACGATCTTCCCCTTCCTTGGGCTTACCCAAGTGTGAAAACTATTCACAGAAATCCTGGGAATTGTTTCCAATTTTTTAGCCAGGACACCATGCCTTATTTATTATAAAGAGTTCCTGTGAATACTCCAAGGTCATGTGGAATTCGACATGTCAAAAATCAAAGTTAGTTTTTCACACCCAAATTTCCTGTTATTTCAGATCCCAAGATCTCATAACCAGGCCCTGCATACTCAACTTTCTAACATGTCCCTTCATTTTTTTTTTTCAGAGACCACCACACTAAGGCAAGACCCTACCATCTGACAACTTCACTATTTCGGTAGTCTCTTGCTGGAAATGCTTATCTCTTCAGTATCTTTACCTGATAACTAATTATTGATTTCAAAATAAAGTCCACTAAAGGCTTACAATCCTTTGCATGATCTGGCTCCCACTTTCTTCTGTAATGTTAGTATTAGAATTAGTCTCCCTGACATTTCATAAACCTTGTGCTTTCCCTTGACAGTCTGTTAGCATTGTAATTAAACAACTGTTTATTTGTAAAATTATCTGTTTTATATTTGCTCCAGAAGAATCACATGAAAGTAAGAATCACCTGTGAAAATGAAGATTGTGTCATCTTATTCAATCTTTATGTCTATAACTTAGCACAGCATCTAGCACATAGTAGGCCATATATATATATATAAAGTGGAGAGCGAGAGAGAAATAAATGCAAATACTAGAATAGCATCATTTTAAAAATTGAAAGTGTCTGGTTAGTTATAGCATATACTGAAAAATCCATGAATAATAGAGGGCAAATTCTGCCATGTAAACAGAGGAATAATTAGTAACCATTAGTTATTCCCACAATTTTATAGAGGTCTGGTTTCCTTAGAGAACATCATCAATCATTGCTACTGTTACAGACCTTATACTTCAGTATCTCCAAAAGAGAACACTCCCTAATACTTACCATTTAACATTAACATTTTAACTAGTCCATCTCTCTTTATTAATGAGAGCTAGCATTGACACAAACAGCTGGAAGGAAGAAAGAGCTATTTTTAAATGAAACACGACTTTTATTCATCTGTTTAATATTTTAAAACGTGACATGGCAGAAAAGCTAACAGAAATATACATGAACAGAGTATATAACAGTTTTTCTATTTGTACCAATGGAAGAGAAAATTAATATTGATTTATTATTTGTTACTAAGTGTAGAAATAGAAATGCCAGAGTTAAAATTTCCATAGCCCATTTCTAGTCAGATAGACCTCCACCATGCCATTTCCACTGTGACCTTTCGTTAACAGAACTTTTTTTTTTTTAGTCAGAGTCTTCCTCTTGTCACCCAGGCTGGAGTGCAGTGGTGCAATCTCAGCTCACTGCAACCTCTGCCTCCTGGGTTCAAGCCATTCTCCTGTCTCAGCCTCCCGAGTAGCTGGAATTACAAGCACGTGCCACCATACCCGGCTAATTTTTGTATTTTTAATAAACACAGGGTTTCACTGTGTTGGTCAGGCTGGTCTTGAACTCCTAAACTCATGATCTGCCCGCTTCGGCCTCACAAAGTGCTGGGATTACAGGTGTGAGCCACCGCACCTAGCCAACAGAACTTTTTATATGCAACTTCATTACTTACTGAGTAACCATGTAACAACATATCTGTGCCACAGGATGATACTAATATTTAGCTTGTATATAATGAGATAATGCGTCTAAGACTTTTATCACAGAGTTTAGCACATAGAATCAATAGCTACTGACTCTCATTATTGTTAATATTGAATACCTATGGGGAGAGATTTGATAAATTTCTTTGACATCAAATTCCAGTGCCAATAGCCAGTTCTCTCAGAAGATTTTTTCCAATTAAGGATAAAATGTTTTGGTTTTTTTGAGATGGAGTCTTGCTCTGTCACCCAGGCTGGAGTGCAGTGGCATACTCTTGGCTCACCACAACCTCTGCCTCCCAGGTTCAAGCGATTCTCCTGCCTCAGCCTCCCAAGCAGCTGGGACTACAGGTGTGTGCCACCACTCCCAGCTAATTTTTGTATTTTTAGTAGAGACGGGGTTTCACCATGCTGACCAGGCTGGTCTTGAACTCCTGACCTCAGGTGATCCACCCGCCTCAGCATCCCAAAGTGGCAGGATTACAGGGGTGAGCCACAGCCAAGGATAAAATTTTTATCTACAATGTAAACTCATCAGAACCATTTGCAAAATCATCATTTAGTCCTATCCACACCAGTCACTGCCTGCTTGCTTATTAAGATCTTTGCTCAATGAGTTATATGATTACCCACAATTTGCATTTTTTGGCACTATAGTAAGTCCTCTACATTTGCAATCACCTGTATGCTACACGTCATTCAAAGATGAATGCCTGATATATGTCATCAGGACAGCAAATATTTCTTCTCTTATACTTATTTTGCACACAATGCAATTGATCTAACTCCCAAGTCACTTTGGGATGCGAATTTTATACTGAATATTTCTTTAGCACAGCCATTTCCATCCTTGCTTCTTTGCCATTTTTTCCCTACAACATGGACACCAGGTCAATGTCTAACAGAATTATAAAGTATTTCCCTCTGTTAAAAGAACCTTCAGAAGATACTCCAGCACAGCCAGTGCCAAGCACTAAGGAGACAACCCAAGAGGGAATGATATCTGCCTCTCCTCCTACTATGCTTATACTCCCTATCCAAGACAGAAATAGGAGACCCAACACCACAGGCCAGTGAAGACGATGTGTGAACTCCAACTAGCTCTCTTCATGACAATCACGCATATGGATCCCACTCCACAACAGATGATATTCCAAAAAGAAGAACATGAGAAGAAACCATCATTGAAGAGGCACCTGACCTTTGGTAATACCAAAGATTTTCTAGGACTCAGCTCATTGGGAATGACATGGGATAGCAATTCCTCAGAACTCACTGCCTGCCTCAGCAAGTACTATAACTCATCAAATTTTCTTTTTTTTTTAATTAATTTATTTTTTGTTATTATTGTTATACTTTAAGTTTTAGGGTACATGGGCACAATGTGCAAGTTAGTTACATATGTATACATGTGCCATGCTGGTGTGCTGCACCCATTAACTCATCATTTAGCATTAGGTATATCTCCTAATGCTATCCCTCCCACCCTCCCCCCACCCCACAACAGTCCCCAGAGTGTGATGTTCCCCTTCCTGTGTCCATGTGTTCTCACTGATCAATTCCCACCTATGAGTGAGAATATGCGGTGTTTGGTTTCTTGTTCTTGTGATAGTTTACTGAGAATGATGATTTCCAGTTTCATCCATGTCCCTACGAAGGACATGAACTCATCCTTTTTTATGGCTGCATAGTATTCCATGGTGTATATGTGCCACATTTTCTTAATCCAGTCTATCATTGTTGGACATGTGGGTTGGTTCCAAGTCTTGGCTATTGTGAATAGTGCTGCAATAAACATACGTGTGCATGTGTCTTTATAGCAGCATGATTTATAATCCTTTAGATATATACTCAGTAATGGGATGGCTGGGTCAAATGGTATTTCTAGTTCTAGATCCCTGAGGAATCGCCACACTGACTTCCACAATGGTTGAACTAGTTTACAGTCCCACCAACAGTGTAAAAGTGTTCCTATTTCTCCACATCCTCTCCAGCACCTGTTCTTTCCTGACTTTTTAATGATTGCCATTCTAACTGTTGTGAGATGGTACCTCATTGTGGTTTCGATTTGCATTTCTCTGATGGCCAGTGATGGTGAGCATTTTTCATGTGTTTTTTGGCTGCATAAATGTCTTCTTTTGAGAAGTGTCTGTTCATGTCCTTTGCCCACTTATTGATGGGTTTGTTTCTTTTTTTCTTGTAAATTTGTTTGAGTTCATTGTAGATTCTGGATATTAGCCCTTTGTCAGATGAATATGTTGTGAAAATTTTCTCCCATTTTGTAGGTTGCCTGTTCACTCTGATGGTAGTTTCTTTTGCTGTGCAGAAGCTCTTGAGTTTAATTAGATCCCATTTGTCAATTTTGGCTTTTGTGGCCATTGCTTTTGGTGTTTTGGACATGAAGTCCTTGCCCATGCCTATGTCCTGAATGGTAATGCCTAGGTTTTCTTTTAGGGGTTTTATGGTTTTAGGTCTAACATTTAATTCTTTAATCCATCTTGAATTAATTTTTGTACAAGGTGTAAGGAAGGGATCCAGTTTCAGCTTTGTACATATGGCTAGCCAGTTTTCCCAGCACCATTTATTAAATAGGGAATCCTTTCCCCATTGCTTGTTTTTCTCAGGTTTGTCAAAGATCAGATACTTGTAGATATTCAGCATTATTTCTGAGGGCTCTGTTCTGTTCCATTGATCTATATCTGTTTTGGTACCAGTACCATGCTGTTTTCATTACTGTAGCCTTGTAGGGTAGTTTGAAGTCGGTAGCGTGATGCCTCCAGCTTTGTTCTTTTGGCTTAGGATTGACTTGGCAATGTGGGCTCTTTTTTGGTTCCATACGAACTTGAAAGTAGTTTTTTCCAATTCTGTGAAGAAAGTCTTTGGTAGCTTGATGGGGATGGCATTGAATCTATAAAGTACCTTGGGCAGTATGGCCATTTTCACGATATTGATTCTTCCTACCCATGAGCATGGAATGCTCTTCCATTTGTTTGGATCCTCTTTTATTTCATTGAGCAGTGGTTTGTAGTTCTCCTTGAAGAGGTCCTTCACATCCCTTGTAAGTTGGATTCCTAGGTATTTTATTCTCTTTGAAGCAATTGTGAATGGGAGTTCACTCATGATTTGGCTCTTTGTCTGTTATTGGTGAATAAGAATGCTTGTGATTTTTGTACATTGATTTTCTATCCTGAGACTTTGCTGAAGTTGCTTATCAGCTTAAGGAGATTTTGGGCTGAGACAATGGGGTTTTCTAGATATACAATCATGTCGTCTGCAAACAGGGACAATTTGACTTCCTCTTTTCCTAATTGAGTACCCTTTATTTCCTTCTCCTTCCTGATTGCCCTGGCCAGAACTTCCAACACTATGTTGAATAGGAGTGGTGAGAGAGGGCATCCCTGTCTTGTGCCAGATTTCAAAGGGAATGCTTCCAGTTTTTGCCCATTCAGTATGATATTGGCTGTGGGTTTGTCATAGATAGCTCTTATTATTTTGAGATTCGTCCCATCAATACCTAATTTATTGAGAGTTTTTAGCATGAAGCGTTGTTGAATTTTGTCAAAGGCCTTTTCTGCATCTATTGAGATAATCATGTGGTTTTTGTCTTTGGTTCTGTTTATATGCTGGATTACATTTATTGATTTGCATATATTGAACCAGCCTTGCATCCCAGGGATGAAGCCCACTTGATCATGGTGGATAAGCTTTTTGCTGTGCTGCTGGATTGGGTTTGCCAGTATTTTATTGAGGATTTTTGCATCAATGTTCATCAAGGATATTGGTCTAAAATTCTCTTTTTTGGTTGTGTCTCTGCCCGGCTTTGGTATCAGGATGATGCTGGCCTCATAAAATGAGTTCGGGAGGATTCCCTCTTTTTCTATTGATTGGAATAGTTTCAGAAGGAATGGTACCAGTTACTCCTTGTACCTCTGGTAGAATTCAGCTGTGAATCCATCTGGTCCTGGACTCTTTTTGGTTGGTAAGCTATTGATTATTGCCACAATTTCAGAGCGTGTTATTGGTCTATTCAGATTGCACTTCTTCCTGGTTTAGTCTTGGGAGGGTGTATGTGTTGAGGAATTTATCCATTTCTTCTAGATTTTCTAGTTTATTTGCATAGTGGTGTTTGTAGTATTCTCTGATGGTAGTTTGTATTTCTGTGGGATCGGTGGTGATATCCCCTTTATCGTTTTTTATTGCATCTATTTGATTCTTCTCTCTTTTCTTCTTTATTAGTCTTGCTAGCAGTCTATCAATTTTGTTGATCCTTTCAAAAAGCAGCTCCTGGATTCATTAATTTTTTGAAGGGTTTTTTGTGTCTCTATTTCTTTCAGTTGTGCTCTGGTCTTAGTTATTTCTTGCCTTCTGCTAGCTTTTGAATGTGTTTGCTCTTGCTTTTCTAGTTCATTTCATTGTGATGTTAGGGTGTCAATTTTGGATCTTTCCTGCTTTCTCTTGTGGGCATTTAGTTCTATAAATTTCCCTCTACACACTGCTTTGAACGTGTCCCAGAGATTCTGGTAGGTTGTGTCTTTGTTCTCGTTGGTTTCAAAGAACATCTTTATTTCTGCCTTCATTTCGTTATGTACCCAGTAGTCATTCAGGAGCAGGTTGTTCAGTTTCCATGTAGTTGAACGATTTTGAGTGAGTTTCTTCATCCTGAGTTCTAGTTTGATTGCACTGTGGTCTGAGAGACAGTTTGTTATAATTTCTGTTCTTTTACATTTGCTGAGGAGAGCTTTACTTCCAACTATGTGGTCAGTTTTGGAATAGGTGTGGTGTGGTGCTGAAAAAAATGTATATTCTGTTGATCTGGGGTGGAGAGTTCTGTAGATGTCTATTAGGTCCGCTTGGTGCAGAGCTGAGTTCAATTCCTGGGTATCCTTGTTAACTTTCTGTCTCATTGATCTGTCTAATGTTGACCATGGGGTGTTAAAGTGTCCCATTATTATTGTGTGGGAGTCTAAGTCTCTTTGTAGGTCACTCAGGACTTGCTTTATGAATCTGGGTGCTCCTGTATTGGGTGCATATATATTTAGGATAGTTAGCTCTTCTTGTTGAATTGATCCCTTTACTATTATGTAATGGCCTTCTTTGTCTCTTTTGATCTTTGTTGGTTTAAAGTCTGTTTTATCAGAGACTAGGATTGCAACCACTGACTTTTTTTGTTTTCCATTTCCTTGGTAGATCTTCCTCCATCCTTTTATTTTGAGCCCATGTGTGTCTCTGCACGTGAGATGGGTCTCCTGAATACAGCACACTGATGGGTCTTGAGTCTATATCCAATTTGCCAGTCTGTGTCTTTTAATTGTAGCATTTAGTCCATTTACATTTAAAGTTAATATTGTTATGTGTGAATTTGATCCTGTCATTATGATGTTAGCTGGTTATTTTGCTCATTAGTTGATGCAGTTTCTTCCTAGCCTCGATGGTCTTTACAATTTGGCATGATTTTGCAGTGGCTGGTACTGGTTGTTCCTTTCCATGTTGAGTGATTCCTTCAGGAGCTCTTTTAGGGCAGGCCTGGTGGTGACCAAATCTCTGAGCATTTGCTTGTCTGTAAAGTATTTTATTTCTCCTTTGCTTATGAAGCTTAGTTTGGCTGGATATGAAATTCTGGGTTGAAAATTCTTTTCTTTACGAATGTTGAATATTGGCCCCCAATGTCTTCTGGCTTGTAGAGTTTCTGCCGAGAGATCTGCTGTTAGTCTGATGGCCTTCCCTTTGTGGGTAACCCGACCTTTCTCTCCAGCTGCCCTTAACAGTTTTTCCTTCATTTCATCTTTGGTAAATCTGACAATTATGTGTCTTGGAGTTGCTCTTCTCGAGGAGTATCTTTGTGGCGTTCTCTGTATTTCCTGAATCTGAATGTTGGCCTGCCTTGCTAGATTGGGGAAGTTCTCCTGGATAATATCCTGCAGAGTGTTTTCCAACTTGGTTCCATTCTCCCCATCACTTTCAGGTACACCAATCAGACGTAGATTTGGTCTTTTCACATAGTCCCATATTTCTTGGAGGCTTTGTTCGTTTCTTTTTATTCTTTTTTCTCTAAACTTCCCTTCTCACTTCATTTCATTCATTTTATCTTCCATCACTGATACCCTTTCGTCCAGTTGATCGCATCGGCTCCTGAGGCTTCTGCATTCTTCATGTAGTTCTCGAGCCTTGGCTTTCAGCTCCATCAGCTCCTTTAAGCACTTCTCTGTATTGGTTGTTCTAGTTATACATTCGTCTAAATTTTTTTCAAAGTTTTCAACTTCTTTGCCTTTGGTTTGAATTTCCTCCTGTAGCTCGGAGTAGTTTGATCATCTGACGCCTTCTTCTCTCAACTCGTCAAAGTCGTTCTCTGTCCAGCTTTGTTCCGTTGCTGGTGAGGAGCTGTGTTCCTTTGGAGGAGGAGAGGTGCTGTGCTTTTTAGAGTTTCCAGTTTTTCTGCTCTGTTTTTTCCCCATCTTTGTGGTTTTATCTACTTTTGTCTTTGATGATCGTGATGTACAGATGGGTTTTTGGTGTGGATGTCCTTTCTGTTTGTTAGTTTTCCTTCTAACAGTCAGGACCCTCAGCTGCAGGTCTGTTGGAGTTTGCTAGAGGTCCACTCCAGACCCTGTTTGCCTGGTACCAGCAGCAGTTGCTGCAGAAGAGCGGATTTTCGTGAACCGTGAATGCTGCTGGAGTACCTGGCCATGTGAGGTGTCAGTCTGCCCCTACTGGGGGGTGCCTCCCAGTTAGGCTGCTCGGGGGTCAGGGGTCAGGGACCCACTTGAGGAGGCAGTCTGCCCGTTCTCAGATCTCCAGCTGCGTGCTGGGAGAACCACTGCTCTCTTCAAAGCTGTCAGACAGGGACATTTAAGTCTGCAGAGGTTACTGCTGTCTTTTTGTTTGTCTGTGCCCTGCTCCCAGAGGTGGAGCCTACAGAGGCAGGCAGGCCTCCTTGAGCTGTGGTGGGCTCGAGATTCCCGGCTGCTTTGTTTACCTAAGCAAGCCTGGGCAATGGCGGGCGCCCCTTCCCCAGCCTCGCTGAGGCCTTGCAGTTTGATCTCAGACTGCTGTGCTAGCAATCAGCGAGACTCCATGGGCATAGGACCCTCCAAGCCATGTGAGGGATATAATCTCCTGGTGCACCATTTTTTAAGCCCGTCGGAAAAGCACAGTATTGGGGTGGGAGTGACCCGATTTTCCAGGTGCCGTCTGTTACCCCTTTCTTTGACTAGGAAAGGGAACTCCCTGACCCCTTGCACTTCCCAAGGGAGGCAATGCCTCGCCCTGCTTCGGCTCGCGCATGGTGCGCTGCACCCACTGTCCTGCGCCCACTGTCTGGCATTCCCTAGTGAGATGAACCCAGTACCTCAGACGGAAATGCAGAAATCACCCGTCTTCTGCGTCTGTCATGCTGGGAGCTGTAGACCAGAGCTGTTCCTATTTGGACATCTTGGCTCCTCACTCATTAAATTTTCTAACAGTAAACTCGAAATGGAAGTTTGGAGGAAAATAGGAGCCCCTTCTTTCTGGAGTCCTTAAATAGGACAAGCTCACCCAAAAATATGACAACAACAACATATAAAAATCTAGGATCAGGGGTATCCAAGAGACAGAATATAGTCATGGGTTCTTAGTTTCTGTTTCTGGTTGGGCCAGTAAATCCCCTTTCTCATCCCTCTTTTCTGCTTATCATTAGAGACAGAAATTAAAAACCATGGTTTCAGGCTGCTAAAAGCCTAAAGTAAAACAAAACAACAACAAAATAAGGTGGCTTGGATAAACTTGATAGATGTATTGTTTCCAGTATTTGGCCAGACTCACTTTTTCTCTTGTATTCCCTAACTCTCTGGTCTTTTCTGAATTCTGACTTTGGCTCCAATGGTCACCTTAGAAGAGCTTCACTAAGCATGCATTTCAGACACACTCCCTGGCTGGATCCTCTGCAGTCATTCAATTATGACCTAGTTTTTGCTCACAGGTTTTAAATACTATTGATGGTAAAAGTTGTTTCTGCCTTCTTCCCAGGTTAGCATGTCTCAAGTAATTCTCCTCAAATTAAACAAATCTAAATTTTTATATAATTTTAATTAAAAACCAAATGTATACTTTTAAAATATTTTCTTCTTAACTTTCGAATCTCTTTATAGTCCCTTTAAAATTTTCATAAAGTAATTTAGAGCCAAACAGTTTTACAAGGCTTGTGGGAGAAAAATATTGTCCCTTTACTATCCTATTTCTTGCCCTACTTAAGCAACTATTTTCAACTCTTTCATAATTTTTAACTCTAAATAGCAAAAATATCTTTGCTTTTCAGTTTTATCCATTTTTCTATTGATTTCTAAATAATCAATAATTGTACAATTTTGAATAAGGATTTCAACTAACATTGTAATTAGAATAATAAGTTTTCTATGAGAAATTTTTGAATCATTTTTATTACACAATAGAATGACATTATAATTTAATCATTTTCTCTTCTGTTGGATATTTATTTCCAACATAGAGGAGAGATGGCCATGTAAAGTAAAAATTAAAACACACTCCGGTTTAGAAATCCAGGTGGCAAGATGACATTAACATTCTCACAGAATGATGGTTATCCCCAGTGTGACAATTCCTTTTGGATTCTTGACAGATGAGCACCTACCTGAAGAACAGGGTTCCATGGAGTTGTAAAACCTAACAATGCATTCCTAAGAACTAACACTCAGTGTGCCAGCTAGCTGGGAAATGAAATCCCTGGTGTCTTGCTGGAAAACAAAAGCAAAAATAACTAAAAAGATGGCCTACTGCTGAACAATCCTTTTTGTATGATACCAATCAAAAGGCTTATGAAATGTAAGGTTTTCTATGTCAGCAGGAAGGCTGTAGAAGGTGATGAGTCATTTTGTCTAAAGCAATTCTTCATCATTTAGAACAGGATAAAAGTCATCTTAACACTGCCAGTCAGCTGCCCTGCCTTGACATCTGGACATGGATGTCCTACAGGGAGAACAGATGAGTGATGATGAAGATGACAAGCACTGGCATCACCATGAGTCTTGGGGAAAGCTCAGAAAAGCCAGAAGAGAAGCTATGGCTTAAATAGCCATCACATGGCAGCTGTCAGGATCAGTCATTTTTAAACTTTTTCTTTTCTTGTGAGAAGGATCTTTTACTACTCAAGTTTTAAAGAAGTCGTCATAATTCTTGTCATTGTTGGTATCTAGAACTATTTTTCAATTTGCTAACTAAAAATTAAAATACACAATGCCATAAATGATAACAGCAGTGTCTCTCAACAAGGACTGTGGAAATGCTTTCCCAGAGTGCACCCATAAGGTATTTTAAGTCTCAATGCCTTTGCATATGCCATTCTGTCTACGAGAGTCCTCCCTGCTCCTCTCCAAGCCTCCAATCTCCTTAGCCAGGGGAATACTTACCATTCAAGACACAGGATTCAACAATCTCCTCCCCCACAGCTTTACTAGGACCTAATTCTGTACGAAGAAGCTGTTCTACCCCTCCCTAAGGCACACAATGAGGATGCTGCCTTACCTCTTGCCTGTGTTTCTATTCCCCAGCTGTCCTAGCTCACCCTTGTCCCAAGACCATTGTCCCTGTCCCCACAAGTTTTTCCCACATCCCTGTGAATTTCTCTGAGAACCTCTTACCCTGGTGCTGGAGAGGGCCTAACCCAGAGACCTGTTCTGGGAGGCTGAGTGGGATTTTCCTGCAGCCTAGGTAAAGGTCCTACATTCTGAGCTCAGAACCACCAAAGGCTATGCCATCCATCTCCTTTCAACAACCACTTAGAAATGTCAGTTCAAAGACTATCCTAACAACCTAGACTCCACCCACATCCCAAGATATTTTAAGGGGAGGACTAAGAGAAAGAAGGCTACCCTTTTGAGTGCTTCAGGGTTTTTAAAGAGACTATTCCCATCACCACACAGCTACCCTCCCCACAGTGGTAGGAATGAAGAGGGGCTTCTTCCCCTTCCCAAAGCAAAGGAGGAGGACTCCAGGAGAATCAATACTAATATAACGTAAAATACAATTTTGGCTGGGAGCAGTGGGTCATGGCTGTAATCCCAACACTTTTGGAGGCCGAGGCTGGCAGATCACATGAGGTCAGGAGTTCGAGACCAGCCTGGCCAACATGGCGAAACCCCATGTCTACTAAAAATACAAAAATTAGCCGGGCATGGTGGAGCACGCCTGTAATCCCAGCTGCTCAGTAGGCTGAGGCAAGAGAATCGCTTGAACCTGGGAGGCAGAGGTTGCAATAAGCCAAGATCATGCCACTGCACTCCAGTCTGGGAAACAAAGCAAGACTCCATCTCAAAAAAAAAATGTGTGTGTGTATATATATATATATACACATGTGTGTGTGTGTGTATATATATGTGTGTGTGTATATATATGTGTGTGTATGTATATGTATATGTATATATGTATGTATATATGTGTATATATGCATGTATATACATATATATGTATGTATATATGTATATATGTTTGTATATATGTATATATGTTATGTATATATATGTGTATATATATGTATTTGTGTATATATGTATATATATAGAGAGAGAGAGAACAATTTTATTTTCCTAATTTAGGCTCTTCTAGAAAAAACACCTGAGCAAGAGCTCAAATGCAAAATTAATTTATTTGAGAGATACAGGAAGTATTAGTAAGGGAGAGGAGAAATGAGAAAGGGGAGGGTGGGCAACTGGAGGTTAATCTGTCTGGGGAAATTCAGAGTCAGTGTAAACCACATGTCTGAGAGTGTTCTTTAATATGCCAGGGAGCTGGGGCATTTATACATCAACTCCAGTGACTAATATGTTGAAGACTGCCTACACACGAGGGTGGTGGTGTTAGTAGGCCAGCACTCTAAGACTACTTCAGGTAACACGTGGATAAGAAACTGGACTCTGTTAGCAAGAGAGAAGGCTCTTAGACAAAGACATACAGATGCTGAAAGTTAGAAGATAGGCTTGGATGCACTAAGGTGGCAAGGACAAGGATATAGATAAAGCACTAAAAGCATTTGCTATGTTTATTATCATTTTGCCAGTAAATGGTAACTGTACATCACACTTTATATTGCATATTATCTACTGCATATAGAACATCAGTTTAAGTACAAGGTTAATACATATAAACCCAGTGTGATTCTGGATAATCCCTTTTGGTCTCAGTTACAATGTACATGTTATTAAGTACATGTTATTAATTTTTTAAATTGCCTCACCAGATATTTTCAAGAGAGAGACTACACGGTGTGAAGCATGTAGGGTGCCTGGTTGACTGGAGTCCCATTAAGGGTGTTATCCGGTAACTGAGCAGGAGTTCAATTTTTCTGTATTCTAGCAGTGCTTAAACTGTACCAATTTAAAACTTTTAACTCTCAATATCCATTGACTTATTTTATTTGACTTCCTCTCTGATATGGAATGACATTTCAATGAGAGAGGAAACTGAATCATATATTCGTGAATTTTTCAGATTCACAGCTAGTGACAGTTTAACCTAACATTCAAGACGCCTCTCAATTCAGTTTTCTTTTCCATTTGTGAACCTCCTGAGTTCTTCCTTGACTTTCAGTTCTTAAAATTATCCAGAGCCCATGGATATCAGTACAACACTAACACCAATATATGGCTATTGCTTTAAAGATAATGTTTATTTTCTTGTCAAACTGATGTTCATTTGATGATATCTCTACAGAAACAATACACACATACAATGTCTGACACATTAAGATAAAGTGGAGGATCTATATTCATATGTGCATCATCTTCTAAGTTTCTTCAAAAAATTCAGTACCAAAAAGATCCATTACATTTTTAGAGTAGGCTTTAGAGTTTTCTCTGGTAGTATACAAGGTAATAATTTCTTTTTATTTTCTGTGCTCTCAGATATCCCAATAATGGGAAAAACATGTTGTTATGAAACAAGTGGAAAAATACTGTCTGTACTGAGAGGCATGCAACAAGAATGATGACATTAGGTAGGCTTTCATCTAATCAAATATATTGCTATATTCCTGAAAAGGGGAATTTGGGGATATGAGAAATGGAGAAAAAGGCCCAGAGCACAATACAGTCAATAAAAGTTTTCCCTATGAGAAGGGGTATTCTTTTTCCCTTTTTGTAGGGAACTGACACAAATATTTTGAATGAATGGTTAGTTTAATTGATTTTTGACATTTTGGAGTTTCTCACCTTAGAAGTACCAAAAGTTCACATTGGTTTTCTGTTTATAAACATATATTTCATTTAGCCCTCCATTTAGATGAATACAATGATGATTAATGGTTGTTTAGTAAATGTATTAGTCAACTGGAGCTGCATAACAGAATACCATAAATTAGGCGGCTTAAACAACAGAAATTTATTTCACACACTTCTGAAGGCTGACAAATTCAATATCAAGGTACTGACTGATTCAGTTCCCCAGTGAAGGCTTTCTCTTCCTAGTTCCCAGTTGGGTGCCTTCTCACTGTGTCCTCACATAGCAGAGAGAGACAGAGAGAGAGAGAGATTGAGAACTCTGTTCTCTCATTTTCCTTATAAATACACTAATCCCATCATGAAGATCTGACCTGTATTAGCCCGTTTGCATGCTGCTAAAAAAGACATACCCAAGATTGGGTAATTTATAAAGGAAAGGGGTTTAATTGACTCACAGTTCAGCATGGCTGGGGAGACCACAGGAAACTTACAATCATGGCGAAAGGGGAAGCAAACACGTCTTTCTTCACATGGCAGCAGCAAGGAGAAGTGTGGAGTGAAGCGGGGAAAAGCCTCTTATAAAACCATCAGATCTCATGAGAACTTACTATCATAAGAATAGCAGCATAGGGGGAACCACCCCCATGATTCAATTACCTTCCACCAGGTCTCTCCCATAACACATAGTGATTATGGGAACTACAATTCGAGATGAGATCTGGGTGGGGACACAGCCAAACCATATCACCATCTTTATGAACTTATCTAAACCTAATTACCTCCCAGAGGCTCCATTCTCAAATACCATTATACTAGGGATTAGAGCTTCAACATATGAATTTGGGGCTTCAACATATGACACACACACACATTCAATTCATAACAGTAAGACTAGGACTCAAAAGAGTGATTCCTGGATGGTTATGTATTTTCAAGAATTTCAGGTATTACACATCTGAAAGAACAACAACAAGCACCATAGAGAGTTATGAGGCACAAACAAACACACACACACACATATTTTAGATTTTATTTTACTTTAAGTTCTGGGATACATGTGCAGAACATGTAGATTTGTTACATAGGTATACATGTGCCATGGTGGTTTGCTGCACCTATCAACTGGTCATCTAGGTTTTAAGCCCCACATGTATTATGTATTTGTCCTAACGCTCTCCCTCCTCTTGCCCCCCACCCTCCCACACGCCCTGGTGTGTGATGTTCCCCTCCCTATGTTCATATGTTCTCATTGTCCAACTGCCGCTTATGAGTGAGAATGTACAATGTTTGGTTTCCTGTTCCTGTGTTAGTTTGCTGAGAATGATGGTTTCCAGCTTCATCCATGTCCCTGAAAAAGACATGAATTCATTCTTTTTTATGGCTGCATAGTATTCAATGGTGTATATGTGACACATTTTCTTTATCCAGTCTATCATTTATGGGCATTTGGGTTGGCTCCAAGTCTTTGCTATTGTAAGTAGTGCTGCAATAAACATACATGTGCATGTGTCTTTACAGTAGAATGACTTTTAATCCTTTGGGTATATACCCAGTAATGGGATTGCTGGGTCAAATGGTATTTCCAGTTCCAGATCCTTGAGGAATACCCACACTGTCTTCCACAATGGTTAAACTAATTTACACTCCTACCAACCATGTAAAAATGTTCCTATTTCTTCACAGCCTCACCAGCATCTGTTGTTTCCTGACATTCTAATGATCACCATTCTAACTGGAGTGAGATGGTATCTCATTGTGGTTTGATTTGCATTTTTCTAATGACCAGTGATGATGAGCTTTTTTTCAAGTTTGTTGACTTCATCAATGTCTTCTTTTGAGAAGTGTCTGTTCTTACCCTTCACCCACTTTTTGATGGGGTTGTTTGTTTCTTGTTCCTTGTAGATTCTGCATATTAGCCCTTTGTCAGATGGATAGATTGCAAAAATTTTCTCCAATTCTGTAGGTTGCCTGTTCACTCTGATAATAGTTTCTTTTGCTGACATAAGCTCTTTAGTTTAATTAGATCCCATTTGTCAGTTTTGGCTTTTATTTCAATTGCTTTTGGTATTTTAGTCATGAAGTCTTAGCCCATTTCTATATCCTGAATGGTATTGCTCAGGTTTTCTTCTAGGATTTTATGATTTTAGGTTTTATATTTAAGTCTTTAATCTATCTTGAGTTAATTTTTGTATGAGATGTAAGGAAAGGGTCCATTTTTTGTTTTCTGCATATGGCTAGCCAGTTTTCCCAGCACCATTTATTAAATAGGGAATCCTTTCCCCATTGCTTGTTTTTGTCAGGTTTTTTGAAGATCAGATGGTTGTAGATGTGTGGTGTTATTTCTGAGGCCTCTGTTCTGTTCCATTGGTTCTTATATTTGTTTTGGTACCAGTATTGTGCTGTTTCGGTTACTGTAGTCTTATAGTATAGTTTGAAGTCAGGTAGCATAATGCCTCTAGTTTGTTCTTTTTGCTCAGGATTGTCTTGGCTATACGGGCTCTTTTTTGGGTTCCATATGAAATTTAAAGTACTTTTTTCTAATTCTGCAAAGAAAGTCAATGGTAGCTTGATGGGAATAGCATTGAATCTATAAATTACTTTGGGCAGTATGGCCATTTTCACGATATTGATTCTTCCTATCCATGAGCATGGAATTTTTTTCAATTTGTTTGTTTTCTCTCTTATTTCCTTGAGCAGTGGTTTGTAGTTCTCCTTGAAGAGGTCCTTCACGTCCCTTGTAAGTTTTATTCCTAGGTATTTTGTTCTCTTTGTAGAAAATGTGAATGGGAGTTCATTCATGGTTTGGCTCTCTGCTTGTTAATTATTGTTGTATAGGAATGCTTTTGATTTTTGCACATTGATTTTGTATCCTGAAACTTTGCTGAAGTTGTTTATCAGCTTAAGGAGTTTTTGGGCTGAGACGATGGGGTTTTCTAAATATACAATCATGTCATCTGCAAACAGAGACAATTTGACTTCCTCTTTTCCTATTTGAATACTCTTTATTTCTTTCTCTTGCCTGATTGCCCTGGCCAGAACTTTCAATACTATGTTGAATAGGAGTGGTGAGAGTGGACATCCTTGTCTTGTGCTGGTTTTCAAAGGGAATGTTTCCAGCTTTTGCCCATTCAGTATTATATTGGCTATGGGTTTGTCATAAATAGCTCTTATTATTTTGAAATATGTTCCATTAATACCTAGTTTATTGATACTTTTTAGCATAAAGGATGTTGAATTTTATAGAAGGCCTTTTCTGCATCTATTAAGATAATCATGTGGTTTTGTCACTGGTTCTGTTTATAGGATGAATTATGTTTATTGATTTTTGTACATGGAACCACCCTTGCATGCCAGGGATGAAGTCAGCTTGATTGTGGTGGATAAGCTTTTTGATGTGCTGCTGGATTCACTTTGCCAGTATTATATTGAGGATTTTTGCATTGATGTTTACCAGGAATATTGGCCTAAAATTTTCTTTTTTGTTGTGTCTCTGCCAGGTTTTGTTATTAGGATGATGCTGGCCTCATAAAATGAGTTAGGGAAGAGTCTCTCTTTTTCTATTGTTTGGAATAGTTTCAGAAGGAATGGTACCAGCTCTTCTTTGTACCTCTGGTAGAATTTGGCTGTGAATCCATCTGGTTCTAGGCATTTTTTTTTTTTTTTGGTTGGTAATCTATCAATTACTGCCTCAATTTCAGAACTTGTTATTGGTCTATTCAGGGATTCAACTTCTTCCTGGTTTAATATTGGAAGAGTGTATGTGTCCAGGAATTTATCCATTTTTTCTAGATTTTCTAGTTATTTGAGTAGAGGTGTTTACAGTATTCTTTGATGGTAGTTTGTATTTCTGTGGGAATAATAGTGATATCCCCTTTGTCATTTTTTATTGTTTCTATTTGATGCTTCTTTCTTTTCTTCTTTATTAGTCTAGCTAGCAGTCTGTCTACTTTGTTAATCTTTTCAGAAAACCAGCTCCTGGATTCTGATTTTTTGAAGGATTTTTCTTGTCTCTATCTCCTTCAGTTCTCTCTGATCTTAGTTATTCTTGTCTTCTGCTAGCTTTTGAATTTGTTTGCTCTTGCTTCTCTAGTTCTTTTAATTGTGATATTAGGGTGTTGATTTCAGATCTTTCCAGGTTTCTGATATGGTCATTTAGTGCTATAAATTTCCCTCAACACTGCTTTACCTGTGTCCCAGAGATTCTGGTACATTGTCTCTTTGTTCTCATTGGTTTCAAAGAACTTATTTTTTTCTGCCTTAATTTCATTATTTACCCAGTAGTCATTCAGGAGCAGGTTGATCAATTTCCATGTAGTTGTGCAGTTTTGAGTGAATTTCTTCATCTGAGTTCTAATTTGATTGCACTGTGGTCTGAGATACTGTTATGATTTCTGTTCTTTTGCATTTGTTGAGGAGTGTTTTACTTCAAATTATGTGGTTGATTTTAGAATAAGTGCTATATGGTGCTGAGAAGAATGTATATTCTGTTGATTTGGGGTGGAGAGTTCTGTAGATGTCTATTAGGCTTCATCCAGAGTTGAGTTCAAGTCCTGAATATCCTTGTTTATTTTCTGTCCTGTTGATGTGTCTAATATTGACAGTGGAGTTTTGAAGTCTCCCAGTATTATTGTGTGGGAGTCTAAGTCTCTTTGTAGGCCTCTAAGAACTTGTTTTATGAATCTGGGTGCTCCTGTATTGGGTGAATATATATTTAGGATAGTTAGCTCTTCTTGTTGCATTCATCCCTTTACCATTATGTAATGCCCTTTGTCTTTTTTGATTTTTATTGGTTCAGAGAACAGGATTGCAACCTCTGCTTTTTTTTTCTTTCCATTTGCTATTCCTCCGTCCCTTTATTTTGAGTTTATGTGTGTCTTTGCACATGAGATGGGTCTCCTGAATACAGCACACTGATGGGTATTGACTCTTTATCCATTTGCCAAGCTGTGTCTTTAATTGGGGCATTTAGCCCATTTACATTTAAGGTTAATATTGTTATATGTGAATTTGATCCTGTCATCATGATGCTAGCTGGTTATTTTGCACATTAGTTGATGCAGTTTCTTCAAAGTGTCATTGGTCTTTATATTTTGATGTGTTTCTGCAGCGACTGGTATTGGTTTTTCCTTTCCATATTTAGTGCTTCCTCCAGGAGCTCTTGTAAGGCAGGTCTGGTGGTGACAAAATCACTCAGCATTTGCTCATCTGGAAAAGGTTTTATTTCTCCTTTGGTTACGAAACTTAGTTCAGCTTGATATGAAATTTGGGGTTGAAAATTCTTTTCTGTAAGACTGTTGAATATTGGCCCCCACTCTCTTCTGGCTTCTAGGGTTTCTGCAGAGAGATCCGCTGTTAGTCTAGTGGGCTTCCCTTTGTAGGTAACCTGACCTTTCTCTCTGGCTGCCTTTAACATTTTTTCCTTCATTTCAACCTTGCAGAATCTGATGCTATGTGTCTTGGGGTTGCTCTTCTCGAGGAGTATCTTAGTGGTGTTCTCTGTATTTCCTGAATTTGAATGTTGGCCTGTCTTCGTAGGTTGGGGAAGTTCTGGATAATATCCTGAAGTGTGTTTTTCAACTTGGCTCCCTTCTCCACATCACTTTCAGGTACACCAATCAAATATAGGTTCAGTCTTTTCACATGGTCCCATATTTCTTGGAGGCTTTGTTTGTTCCTTTTCATTCTTTTTCTCTAATCTTGTCTTCATGCCTTATTTCAGTAAGTTGATCTTCAATCTCAGATATCCTTTCTTCTACTTGATCAATTCGGCTATTGATACTTGCATGTGCTTCACAAAGTTCTTGTGCTGTGTCTTTCAGCTCCATCAGGTCATTTATGTTCCTCTCTAAACTGGTTATTCTAGTTAGCAGTTCCTGTAACTTTTTTATCTGGGTTCTTAGCTTCCTTCCATTGGGTTAGAACATGCTCCTTTAGCTCAGAGGAGTTTGTTATTATGCACCTTCTGAAGCCTACTCCTGTGAATTCAACAGTCTCATTCTCTGTTCAGTTTTGTGCCCTTGCTGGAGAGGAGTTGCAATCATTTGGAGAAGAAGAGGCATTCTGGTTTTTGGAATTCTCAGCGTTTTTGCTATTTTTTCCTCATCTTAGTGGATTTACCTACCTTTGATCTTTGAGGCTGATGGTCTTTGGATGGGGTTTTTGTGTGATGATCCTTTTTGTTGATAATGTTGTTGTTGCTTTCTGTTTGTTAGTTTATCTTCTAACAGTTGGGCCCCTCTTCTGCAGGTCTGCTACAGTTTGCTGGAGGGTCCACTCCAGATCCTGTTCACCTGGGTATCACCAGTGGAGGCTGCAGAACAGCAAAGATTGCTGCCTGCTCCTTCTCTGGAAGCTTCATCCCAGAGGGGTACTGGCCTGATGCCAGCCAGAGCTCTCCTGTGTGAAGGATCTGTCCACCCTTGTTGGGAGGTCTCTCCCAGTCAGGAGTCACGGCGGTTGGGGACCCACTTAAAGAGGCAGTCTGTCCCTTAGAAGACCTTGAGCGCTATGCTGGGAGATTCACCCTTGTGAGGATCAGCTGCCCTCTTCAGAGCCAGCAGGCAGGAAAAATTAAATCCACTTAAGCTGTACCCACAGCTGCCCCTTCCCCCAGGTGCTCTATCCCAGGGAAATGAGAGCTTTATCTGTAAGGCCCTGACTGAGGCAGCTGCCTTTCCTTCAGAGATACACTGCCCAGTAAGGAGGAATCTAGAGAAGCAGTCTGGCCACAGCCGCTTTGCCACGCTGTGGTGAATTCTGCCCAGTCCAAACCTCCCAGGCTTCCTTAGCACTGTCAGGAGAAAACTGCCTACTCAAGCCTCAGTAATGGCAGATGCCCCTTTCCCCACCAAGCTCAATGGTCCCGGGTCGCCTTCAGACTGCTGTGCTGACAGTGAGAATTTCAAGCCAGTGGTTCTTAATTTGCTGGGCTCCGCGGGAGCGGCACCTGCTGAGCAAGACCACTTGGCTCCCTGGCTTCAGCCCCCTTTCCAGGGGAGTGAATGGTTCTGCCTCACTGGGATTTCAGGTGCCACTGGGGTACAAAAAAATTCCTGCAGCTAGCTTGGTATCTGCCCAAACAGCTGCCTAGTTTTGTGCTTGAAACCCATGGGCCTGGTGGTTTAGGAACATGAAGGAATCTCCTGATCTGCAAATTGCGAAAACCATGGGAAAAGTGTAGTATCCAGGCCAGGTACCACAGTCCCTCAATGGCTTCCCTTGGCTAGGGGAGGGAGATCCCCCAGCTCCTTGCACTTTCTGGGTGAAGCAACTCCCTACTCTGCTTCTGGACCCTCCATGGTTTGTACACACTGCCTAACCAGTCCCAGTGAGATGAACTGGGTACCCCAGTTGGAAATGCAGAAATCACCCGCCTTCTGCATTGGTCTCGCACGGACCTGCAGACCAGAGCTGTTCCTTTCAGCCATCTTGGCCCCTCCTCCTTGAGGCACACATATTAATGTGTACAGATTCTTCTTAATATCTAGAAAGGAAATAAAAGAATTATTGAGAAGATTATCATTATGTCCATTAGAGATTTTTTTACACTATTAGAACATAATTTGAACATCTATATAAGAGTGGGACAGAATGTGAGCTGTTTTTTGTGGTTTAGTTCAGAATAACCTCCTAATCAAATCTGAAAGGCAGCTCACAATTACATCTACAAAGTGTGAGTTTTCTGGGAACAATGTGGTAAATCGTTAATCCAGCAAATATTATTATGAGAAACAAAAGATACAACGGTGAATATTTTACGGTATTTGACTTCTTGGAGATTGAACTCAAATGAGGAAAGCACTAAACTAAACAGACAAGTATAATGCAAAATAAGTATGAGTATAATGCAAAATAAGTAGTGGGAATACATAAGAGGGACAACGAACCCAGATTTTGGGATTCAGGGAAGACTGGCAGTTGGCCATGAGGGAGACATGGAAGAGCTATAAATATATTCCAGACAAGGGCACTGAGGCAAAGGAATGCACAGCACCTTCGGGAAACCAAAACTAGTTTGCTGGGCTGCAGAGAAGTGAGTAAGGACTATACATGGTAACAAATGGGCCAGGTAGGTGGGGACCTGACAAGTCATATTAAAAAGTTGGAAATTTGTCTGAATATAATAATAATTATTTAAGGGAGCTTAAGGGAGAAAATTTCATAATCTTGTGCACATTTGAATGATCACTCTGGCTATGCCATGGATACTGTTCTTGGAAAATGTTAGACTTGCAGGCAGGGAAATTCTGAAGGGTGTTCTAGCAATAATTCAGATGAAAAAGAATGGCGACCTGAACTAGAGTAGTGATGGTGGGTGTGGTGAGAAATAAATGTAGTTGAGATATTGACAAAGTAGATTTTGTAGGCCCTAGTGATTGGTTGGCTGCCAGTAAGGAGGAGAGAAATATTCAATACTTCTGGTCTGGGCAATTGGACAGATACTATGCCACTTACTACTGATTGGAAATTGAGGAAGAGGTGCAGTTTTGGTGTGTTAAGCCATTCCCTGTAAATGAAATTAGTATTTACATAATAATATTTATCATTTTTTAAATTGTCTCATATAATATATATTTACAGGTAATGAATTCAAGGCTTAAAAACATTAAATATCTTGCCTAAGATTACACAGATCATAAAAGATAACACCTGAACTGGGACCAGATATTATATGTTGAGCACTTTTGCTTATTGCACTCTGCCTGCCTCCCCTAGAAACTGCATTAAATCGTAAGAGGGATAATATCTTTAGTACTAATATCACTGACTTCCGGAATGATGTTCTCATGACCTGAAAGGGATGATGTTACCTTCCAAGCTATTCAATTTACTCATTCAGCAAGGCAATTTCAACCCCCCAGAGTATACTATCTTCACTGGCATCTTTATTTTTAAAATAACTACCTTGAAATAGCTTTTCTACTTTTCCCTTCAAAGTATTCCACAACAAGTTGGAAATGCAGTTTGAAAAAAAAAAAATCAGAAATAGGTTCTCTTCAGATAATTAAATTATCTTATTTTTGTGATCATTGCATGACAAAAATACCAAGAAGTCTATTTCTCTGACTATAGATAAATCATTTACCATGGGCAGTTTTAATATATTCCCTTTTCTGCAGCAATTTTCCCCATATTACTGTCTCAGCACCACAGAGGCTTTCTGAGATCAATATCTAAAGGGGCTTTGCTCATATAAATCAAGTAAAATCTAATTTTTCCACATTTGTAAGATAGTAATAAGTAACGGATACAATGTTTTCAGTCATCTTTTTCTTTCACACATTTTTATTAAACTTGGTATCGGCTACAAGTTATCTATATCAAAATCTAGTAAAAGGGATTCTGGGAGGATGGTAGCAGCAACAAGCTTTGAATTCCTACATAAAAATAGATAGAAAAACTACATAGAATCAACCATGGCAACATTAGGGAACAGACTATCCTCAGGAATGTCAAAAACACAAGCAGGTGAAGACAGACTATACAGCCACAAGACTTGATGATATGAGCATTTGAGCAGGAAACACACAGGAGAGAAACAGAGCATCTGATGGACCTGATAATAAGAAAATTACAAAAGAGCCAAAAACTAATCACTGGAAAGCACAATGGGCTGATTTGGAAATAACTTAAAATTTGGAGAGGTTTTGCTTAACTCAAAGTTGAATGAACACAAGGAGTCCATGAGGGGAGCTAAAGGATTAGTTAAAAGTCTGGCCACTAAACCATGTGTACTCTTGCAATTGACTTGCCATGGCTTCCTCTTCAGATACTGCTCACATTCAGTAGCAACTCCTGGGAGCAGAATAAAAATCAAGTAGAGTATGTGAAACAGAGATGAAAAAAATAGAAGCTCCAGATAAAAGTGGGGAAGGGGAAGAGAGTCAAGAAATCTCAGAAAGCAAGTCGTCATATTTTTGAACACTATGCAAAAACAGGAAATGAATGAGCACTGTGAAGGTAGAAAACCTATCTGAGCAAAACCTCCTTCCAAAATGGCAGGAAAACTAATTTATCTTAAAAATGAGCAAAGATTAAGTATTGAGGTTAAATCTCATATGAAGCTATTATAAGAAAACAAATTGAAAAAAGTGTTCAAAACAGTATCCTATTTTACACAGAGCTAAAAGATATTAATAAAACTATAAAAGAACAGTGAAAGAATAATATAAATCAGTATCAGAAAACCTCAGAGATAAAATGACAGTGCTCAAAAAGAAAAAAAACACATATAAAATGAAGATTAAACCAGAGGGAATAAAAGAAGTCAGTAAACAGATGATGAGAAAATCACTTATGAGAAATACATGGTGAAAAAAGGAGAAAAAAATTTAAACAAATAAACGTGATGAAGATATTTAAAAATTTGAGAGAAAGTGATAAATATTTAAGATAGGTTTTTAAAATATATACAAATAAAAGGAGTCTCTGAAGAGAAAAACCAAAGAGAACAGAACCAATACAAAAACTATAATTCAAAAAAACTTTCCTTAAATAAAATAAATTTGAATCTGTATATTGAGAGAGAAGTCCATATACTTGAATCTGTATACAACTTAGAAAAACCAATACCAAATCATATTTGAATAAAACTACTGGATTTTAATGAAAACAAAAAAAATTTGGCTATCTAGGCAAAAGAAACAAAAATAGCAAATGACTTATAGATATTACATTGTTAGCAGACTTTTCAAGAGTCACACTTTCTTTCACAACAAAATGGAGGATATTCTAGGAAAGAAAATGTGAACCAATGATTTTAGATACAAACAGTTATCAACATGAAAGACTGCAGTAAATATTGTTTCCATAAGTCCTTACTAAGGAATGTAGTAGAGAATGAACATCAAACAACCAAATGACTGAAGAGAATTAAACATGTAGAATATATAGTTACTTTTAGAACTAAGACTAAATGAGGGTTAAAAAAAGAAAGACTGCAGTATGCAATGGTATTAAGTTCAGGCAATGTAGATATAGTATAACTCTAAAAAATGGTGGAGCATGGGAAGAGCATATGCAAACAATACTTTAATTGTTCTTGTTAATTATGTTGAGGATGATAGTATAGTAGTGTTATTTTAAGACAGATGTGTGTATGATGTAAGATAAAATAAATAGGCTCTTCAAATTTTACTATCTCCTGTGCATTTGAGACTGATTATTTGTATAATTTAAATGAAGCTATGTAGAAATCCTGTAGTCTTGAATTTGAATTGCAAATATCTGGATGAAGTCATGAGGAATTCTCTCTTTAAAATTATATATGTATTCTGCCCACTAAGACGCCAAGAAGTAGTGACCTACTCAGTAGCAATTAACATTACTTGCACCCAGATTGTAGTCTTCAATTGTCATTTCCTGATAAAAGAAACCAGAGCTTCTTGAAGAATTGGTTGATTCCAGGCTTGGGACAGGAAAGGCATGTGATGAACTAGGAAATCTTGTCAAACCGTATAGTGAGCAAGTTCTCACGAATGTCTAAGATCATGTTGAAAGGACTCAAGAGACCACTTGAAGATCACTGCCATTACCACCTCTAACATGAGAGATGAGCAGACACCGCATGCCATCTGAAGGAACATACCACCACCTAGAGTCTTGCCAAAAGGATCCAATCTGAATTTAATTGAGCCTCTGGTTCGAGGTACCAATTCGCAAAGGACAAAGGTACATGATGAAGTTTGCCATGAAAATGCAGTCAGCCAAATCTAGACAGTGGGAAACTCTGCAGGTCAAATATCCTGGGTCTTTTAGCAGATGTAATGTTAGAGGGGTAGAGGGGTGAAAGGGGAAACTGTGAATTAAAAGAGACTTAAAAAGCATTTCAAATAAAATTTTTTAATGACAAGACTAAACTGTATTTTAAACTAGAGATTCACACCTCAGTGATAACACTGTAAATAAGGCAAAGTTATTACTTTAGAAGTTGAGATAGTAGTAGCCTTTGTGGGGGCCACACACATGAAGGGACATCTGGGGACACTGGCAAAGTTTCTTAACTTGCTGATGATTGTATGGATGTTTACTTCAATATCTCAAAAAGTTATCTTTGTTTGTGAAGTTTTTCTATATCTGTATTTTATTTTAAAATAACATGTTTTTAAATTCAATATAATATGTAATTGATCCAAGAGAAATAATACATATATTTTATTATTGTAAATATTTAAAACTCTTTTTTAAGATTTTTTTAAGTTCAAGGGTATATGTACAGGTATGTTACATAGGTAAACGTGTGTCATGGGGGGTTATTGTGCAGATTATTTCATCACCCAGGTATTGAGCCTAGTACCCATTAGTTGTTTTTCCTGACCCTTTCCCTCCTCCTACCCTCCATCCCCTGGTAGGTCCAGTGTGTGTTGTTCCCCTTTCTGTGTCCATGTATTCTCATCACTTAGCTCCCACTTAGTGAGAACATGCAGCATCTGGCTCTGTGTTTCTACATTTAGTTTGCTAAGATAATGCCCTCCAGCTCCATCCATGTCCCTGCAAAGGACATCATCTCATTCTTTCTATGGCTGCATAGTATTCCATGGTATATATGTACCACATTTTCTTAATCCAGTCTATTATAGATGGGCATTTAGATTGATTTCATGTCTTTGCTATTGTAAATAGTCACAGTGAACATATGCCTGCATGTGTCTTTAGAATAGAACGATTTATATTCCTTTGGGTATATACCCAGTGATGGAATTGCTGGGTCAAATGGTATTTCTGCCTTTTTGTCTTTGAGGAATCACCACACTGTCTTCCACAATGATTGAACAAATTTGCACTCCCATCAACAGCATGTAAGTGTTCCTTTTTCTCCACAACCTCGCCAGCATCTGTTATTTTTTGACTTTTTAATAATAACCATTCTGACTGGTGTGAGATGGTATTTCATTGTGGTTTTGATTTACATTTCTCTAATGATCAGTGATATTGAGCTTTTTTTCATATGCTTATTGGCCGCATGTATGTCTTCTTTTGAGAAGTGTTTATTCATGTCCTTTGCCCACTTTTTAATGGGGTTGTTAAAACATTTTCATAATGAAACTATGTTTCATATGATCCACAGAGACCTCTGTCACTCTAGTTTTGAGTTAATCAATTATCTGACAGTTGAAAACTACTGTAACGAGCAATCACTGGTGTTTCCCCGCTTCATGTTGATATTCGCAGAGCCTGGCATGCAGTAAATTGTCAATAATATCCATTGAAAGAACAATGGCTGCTTTTCAGATGGCATATTTGGTCTTGAATTTTAAATTGTCATCTTTAAATAGACACTCCTTCATTTGCCAGCCTTTATAAAACTACTATGGTATAGGGAAGCCAGCCCATTCTTAGTAACCTCATCATTAATCTGGGGATAATTCTATTTTTTAAAACAGAAATTCTAATCACTTGAATAATAAATATTAGTCTTTTTTGTATAAAAATTTTTCTAGAGAAATAACATTTATCTACTTTAATACTTTAATCTCTTTAAAAATATAAATTAAAAAGTAAAGAAATTATAGGTGGCTTTGTACTTTTTCATAAATATCAAGTCCTTGACACTAGCATTTAAAAAATTAAATTCTAGTTGGAGAATAGGGAGTAAAATGAAAGTAATATTTCATTTATCCCCAGAAAATGTACATCAATATTTTGTAAAGTGAAAAAATAAAAACCAATATCAAAAGTTTAGGAAAAAGAATGTGAGCTTATAGCTATTTGATGCTCAAAATGTAGGATCTATTTCAGGTATAAATTTATTTTTAATTATGACCTGAGATTCTTCCAGTAACTTTAATCAGGGTTATTTAACTGCCTTCTGCACATTTTTTCCTCTCCTTTGTTCTTCCTCTTTAGAATTCTGGTTTCATTTTCTAAAGTGCAAAATCTCTCTCTCCTTTCTAAATATGACTATTACGTTTAGATCTTTAAAAAGAGAGCCATTTTGAGCTGTTACATTTACTTTCCAAAATCATTACCTTTGTCTTGGACAGAGAACTCCAGAATAGGCCAAATGTCTAAAAAGTAATTATCCTTGATTTTTTTTTTCCCTGAGAATTCAAAGCCATTTTTATCTGATGCCCTAGTTGGACCTATGTAATATTTCCCTGATCAGTTCTATGTTGCTCTTTCTGGCATTGTTTGTTACTAACATTTGGCAAATTTATACCACTCCACCTAGAAATAGCCTGGAAAATTCCAAAAACATAAAGATATTATTAAATTTGTAATCAAAACTTTGCTAGTCCTTAATTTTGCCGACAAAGTCATTTTTTTCATACCCTTGTGTTTGTCATCACCAACTATCAAATCATCCCATGCAGAACTCAGTAAACAGTGATCAGTCAGAACAGGCAACAAATTTACTAACTTTTTAATTAGTATCATTAAATTAAAGCTATTAATTTTATCCAACCATGAAAACTTTAAGAAAATCTGGAGCTTAGAAATACACAAATGGTGTACATGTAGGTACCATTTATTTTATGTCATTACTTGGCATCATATAGATAGAAGGCGACAGGGAGGGCTCAATTCTGTACAACAATGGAACATATTCAATGGAAAAAATTACTCAGAAGTTCAGGTTCTCTGACACATATGTATACAATGATCAGAGAGGAAGAGGCCTATAGGCAACATTCACTTAAGAAGAACACTTAGAACAATGACACAACTAACAATGACAAATGGAGAGCAGTTTTCAGATGTCCAGACCCAGCTCTGCTGTTGGGCCTTGCATAAATGTGTCTGAGCAAAGGAGGAAAGAGGGCCAAAATCCATCCTGCGCTCCATTCGCCAAGCTCGCACCCTGGCATGGGACTGCCTATCTCAGCATGTCATCTGATGGCCAAGTCATACTGTCCAAGTAGTCACACTCATCAGAGGGATGCTAGTCCTTAACACTGACAAGGTCCTGCTTAGACCAGTGTTGGGCCTACCTCACATCCACCTTAGAGCCACTGAATGAAAATACGCAGGAGTGGTCCCAGTCATTTTCCCAGGTCCTCTAGTGATCTCTAATGATGCTCCATAGCTTAGGGCGGTTTTAGAAACAGGGCTCTTTCTTGTACAGCATTCTTTCCATACATATGAATCAGAGTTTAGGCTGTGAGAAGGCACGAGTCCTTCCAAGCTGAATGTTGTCTGGAAGCACTCTGTAAAGCCCCTCCCACTTTAGTTGTCTTTGTTCTCTTTGTCTCTCGTGAAATATGTAATATATTTTGTGAAGACAAAATTGAGTCTGTCCTGCATTGTATCCGCAGTGTCTAGCATAGTCCCTGGTGTGGATTCATTAGACATTTCTGAATGAGTATATGTATGAATGGATAAATGGGTAGTTTGATGCATGGATGAATGAATAAATATTTTCTGCCAAACCAAATGTTTTCTATTAACTGCTTTAACCTCATAATAAATAGGTCGAATGCAGGAAGTGCAAAATCAACCCAATGATCTTTTAAAAATCTCATTGCTCTACCTCATGCTAGGTATACATATGATTAAACAGTTAATTTTATTTTCCCTCCATGGATTTCATAATAAACTGGTCATTTTGGCACTATATGGAAACAAACTACAACTTATAGAAATTATAACACTGAGAAGAATAACAGAGAGAAAATGACAAAAATAACTTTCAGATATTCAGGTCAGGAGGATTTGGGGAACACTTTATTTGGATAGTCTCAAATTTGCTTAAAATTGAAATTGCTGGTTCAGGGAAGATGGATACAGAAGGAAAAAAAGAAAGAAAAATTGCCAGCTGATTTAATAAACTACAACAAAATTAAATAAGGTTTATGTTTCATGTTATCTAATAGCATGAGTGGATTTCCCCACGGAGCCATGAATAGCAAGACTTAGGCTTGCATATAAATATATCCTACAAATGGTATAAATACGACTCTTGGCCTAGGTGACAGCATGAGAAAATCAAGTGTTTATACTCAGAACTTTTAAAAATTTCCAGCGCCATCAGGTACCGCCTATACTTCCCTAATCTTGTTCATTTCCCTCTTCAAAATAAGCCTATTCATCTATATTTCACACAATTGTGTGTAAAAGAGACAAAAAGTGCCAGATATTTCAGAGCATAGAGCAACACAAAGTACATGTTAATTCTTAGCCACTGTTTTACTAATTGGCATTATTACTATTTTATAACACTAAGGGGGCATGGGTCTTTCAAATATAAAAGGAAGCCAACTACACACTTCAGGAGGACTCAGAGGCAGAGAAATGAGAAGAGCCCATGTGGAGTGTTAGGTGTGGAAACAGAAAGGAGAGAGTCGAGAAAAGTGGGGCTGATTACAATGTCAAAATTTTAGAGTTTAATCTTATAAACCTCCTTAGAATATTCACTTGTGTCTCACTCCCTTAAATCATAATTTGTGTCAATTTAGAATTTTTTTATTAGAATTTTTTTCATTCACTCTCTCTACTTAACCTCCTCCATTTTATTTCCTGTAGTATCCCTAATTTTACACATCTCATGTACTTTATGAAAACAATATCCTTTGACTCCACCACTGACCATAACACCCTTCATGTTCTTTTTTTTCTCTTTCTCCAGCGAATATTGAAAGTTTATCTTTAGTATCAGTCTCATACTTAAACCATGAATTCCCTTACTCCTCTCTCCCCTCTCTCCTCTCTTCCTTCACCTTCCTTTTTTTTTTCTTTTGAGACAGGGTCTCACTTTGTCACCCAGGCTGGAGTGCAGTGGCACTATCTCAGCTTACTGCAGCCTTGACCTCCTGGGCTCAAGCAATCTTCCCACCTTAGCCTCCCAAGTAGCTGGGACTACAGGTATGAGCCATCATGCCTGGCTAATTTTTGTATTTTTGTAGAGAAGGGGTTTCACCATGTTGCCTAGGCTGGTCTTGAACTCCTGAGCTCAAGTGATCCACCTACCTCGGCATCCCAAAGTGCTGGGATTATAGCGGTGAGCCACCGTGCTCTGCCCACCTTCCTCTTTAGTAAAGGCCTAACTCTGGTTAGCTCAACTCTTTACTTACTCTGCACCTGTATACAAGCAGCTGAACAGAGCGGAAGGAAGACTCACAACTGTGGTCTCTATTCAACTTCGAAAATACAAGTGGCTACTCAGTACTGCCCTGCAATCTTGCTTCATTCTCCTAATAAATTAGCTTTCTTCTTCTCTTAGAAAACTAATTCACACCTTCTTTCTTATACTCAAATTTTCATTATCTCTCTTGCCACCGCCACCCCTTACCCCCTCCCCGTTCTCACTTCCTCCTGATGACCTTGCCTTCTATTTCTCTCAGAAAACTAGAAGCAATTAGGGAAAAAAATCTCCAATTTCCAGCACCAAATCTGCTAAAGTCCCTGCCTCTGTGCCCATACTCTGCGCCTTCTTTTCTGTTACAATGTGTGTTCTTAACCTTTCTGTGTGCCTCGATACCCTTTAGCAACCTGGTGAAGCCTGTGGACTCTTTTCAGAATAATGTTCTCAATGCATAAAATGAAATGCCTATGGATACAAAGGAGAGTGATTTTATTTAAATTCAGTTATCTAAATATTTTTGAGCTGTGATTTAGTAATATATATACTTCTTTATTAATGTATAATATAAACTGACTTAGCAGGCAGCCTAATAGCTATCTGTTTTAATGTAGTGAGCATAGTAAATGATATTTTAAGATATTTCCAACAGTTGTTATGTGATTTGAAAATATTTGTATTAGTACCTAATTCTGATTTGTTGACAACATTTAATATTGAAGGAAATGTTAAATTTCAGTTAGAGATTAGTAAAAATAAAAATGTCATATTTTGCTCATTCAAGTTCACAAACTTTATGTATCCTGTTTATGGGTTTCCAGGAAGTCAGTGGATCTCAAGTTTAACATGCCAGATAAGGCCAACCCCTCTATTTGTGCATTAAATACCATTTCTGTAAAGTATTCGTAGACAACTGTGTAAGGGTTACATTCTTGAAATAATTCTGAGCTCCTTACCTGTCTACCTAATTATTACCATTGGCATACAACTGTTTTCTAATATCTTCCATCTCAAAGCAAACAAACAAACAAAAAACAAAAATAATTCTGTTATCTTGTGCCCCTCACTTCTTTGTTTCCATTTATGGTAAAACTACTCAAAGGAGCTTGTTAGAATCATTGGTTCTTGCTCCACTTTCTCATCTCTATTTCTCTTATTGAAGCTAAAATAAACTTTTCTAAAATATAAATAATACATTAAAAAACTTTGATTAATCATGCAGAAGGAAAGACTACATTTATTTTTTACTCTCTCAATCAGAAATGCTATTACCAAATTGTTGTTACATAAACAGAAAGTGGCTTACCAAATTGGTAACTAAGAAAATCCAAAATGGACAGAGGAAAAATATTATACCAAAGTCAGGCAGTTAATTAATTAGTATATTTTGAAGTTTTAAAAGGTCTTTGTTGTATTTTGAATTTTTTTGGAATTTGTTGAGATTTATTGTATTATACTAAATGAGTAATACGATTTGTACCCAACTTTTGTGTTAGTCCATTTTCATACTGCTGTGAAGAAATACCCAACACTGGGTAATCTATAAAGGAAAAGAGGTTTAATGGACTCACAGTTCCATATGGCTGTGAAGGCCCCATGATCATGGCAGCAGGCAAGAGAAGCATGTTCAGGGAAACTGCCCTTTATAAAGCCATCAGATCTCATGAGACTTATACACTAGCATGAGAACAGCCCAGTAAAAACCTGTCCGCATGATTCAGTTACCTCCCACCAGGTCCCTCCCACAAGTGGGAATTATGGGAGCTACAATTCAAGATGAGATTTGGGTGGGAACACAGCTAAACCATATCAACTTTGTATTCTTAAGTGTTATTATGAAATTGTAAAAAGTTTTAGGTCCCAAAAAACCCAGATCCATACCTAAGCAAAAGCAATATTTAAAGAGGTAATGGCTGAGAATATTTCAAAACTAATGTTGGACATCAATACACACATTCAAAAAGGCCAGCAAACCCTGAGAAGTATTAAAAACAAAGACAAAACAAAACACATAGCTATATTGCAGTGAAACTATTTTTTTAAAAAGTGAAAAAAGATACCTTAAGAGAATCTAAAGAGAAAGGACATGTTACTCTAAAGCCAGAGTTTCTCAACCTCAACATGATTGACATTTGAGACTGGATAATTCCTTATTGTAGAGGGATTGCAAGATGTTTAGCAGAATTCCTGTCTTTTGTGCACCCAATGTCAGTAACATACCCACCCACCAACTTGAAGCAACTGAAAATGTCTCCAGACAATCAAATATTCATTGGGGGGAAAATATCACACCTGGTTGAAACACAATATTCTAACTGACAACTGACTTTTCAACAAAAACAATAAAATCTGGGTGACAGCGGAATACTTAACAGGAACCTAACCAACCCTTTAACTTCCAGGTTAACACAAAATATAGGAGTTAGAGAAACAAGTCAAATAATAACACAGACAAATCTATAAGTAACCTTATCTCTTAAAAAAACTCAACATTATAATAGAAAAGCTAGGTTGGGAGAGGTTCTTCTAGATTTTAAAGACAAAAGAATAAAAAGACATAATAGCCAAATAAAGTATGGATATGGATTGAATTCTGATTTGAAAAGAAAGCTATTAAAGAGTTTTGGGGACACTGGCAGAAATTTGAATATGGACTAGATATAGATAATATCAGAAAAATGAGTCACTTTTTTAGATGTGATAATAGTATTATGCTTAAGTAAGAAAATGTCCTTATTCTTGGGATGTGAATAAAATATTTAAGGATGAAGTAGCATGATGTTGACAATCATTATTTTGAAATGGGTTGAAATAAAATATTAATAATATATATTAAACCACAAATATGGGTGCATACGTATGTGAAAACGCTAACATTCTGTGTGATGAAATTTTTCATTAAAAACTTTTTAAAACTTCTGAAAAGATTTTCATACTGGATAACACATACATACATACACATGCACACACACAGCTGAAGGTTGTTTATAAGACAGACATGTAAAATATAAAGATATGTAACAATTAAAATTAACAAAATGAAAAATTATATGCCAGCAAACACTAATCAAGAAAAAGCAAGTGTATTTAAGTATTAGACCATGCATACTTTAAGGCAAAAAAAATTACTATAGATGAAGATAGTTTATAATAAAATGTTCAATTCATCAAGAAGTAACATTTTAAAATTTCCAGGACTACTGGCAGAACTGCAAATACATTTAAAAATCCACAATTAACATAAAAATTTAACCCATCTGCCTCAATATGTGATGATACAAGAAGAGACAGGATCAGAAAAGATATGAAAGATTTGAAAAACATGAATAACAAATATGGACAAACAAATATATATAGGACACAAAAACTAACAACTGCAGAAAACATTATTTTCAGGCATATTGCTTATTAACATTGAACTTATGCTGAATCATAAGGCAAATTTCAAAAAATTAAAATCTGGCTTCAGTGGAGTTAAGCTAGAAATCAATAACAAAAAGATTACTAGAAAAGACCTACATATTTGGAAATTAAAAAATACTAAATTACCCATGCATCAACTAATGAATTACAATAAAAATTAGAAAACACTTTTATCTGAATTATAACAGAATTACATAATGAACTAAATATTAATATTTATGTGATGCAGATAAAGAAGTGTTAAAGAAAGTTTATAGCCTTAATTGCATATATTAGAAAAGAAGGGTTGAAAATTAATGAACTAAGCATCTATCTCAAGATTAAGAGAAGAAAAGCAAAAGTAAACTCAAGGAAAAAAGAAGAAAGATAAGAGTAAAAATTTAAAAATTTTAAAAACATATTAGAGGGAATTGACAAAGTCACAGCTTGATTACTTAAAAAGACTAATAAGTTGGTAAAACTGTTGAATAAAATAATCAAAAATATCCAAAAGAGACAACACATAAAACCAAGGAAATATTACTACAGATTCTTTAGACACTGAAAATGTATGAGCATGTTATGAATGACTTTATGCTGATAAAATATTGAAAATTTAAGTAATATGAAAAAATTATAATAAACAATATCTAGCAATATGAATAAAGTAGAATTTTAAAATATAAATAGTCCTGTGATTATTAAAGAAATTAAATCTATAATTTAAAACCTGTCTTAAGTAAAACTCTAGGCCAAGATAGCTTCCCTGGTGAATTTTTCTAAACCTATAAGAAATAGTAATAGTTATCTCTAATCTTACAAAAACTCTTAGAACATGGAAAAAGGGTAAGCACCATTCCGTTTGTTTTATAAAGTAATTATAATCTTGATACTACAACCTAACAAGAAAACCACAAGGTAAGAAAATCAAGTCCAACCTCATCCATGAACATAGACACAAAAATTCTAACCAAGATGTTAACAAATCGAATTCAACAAACAGAAAATTAATAAAACATAATGAATAAATAGATTTATACTAAGAAAGCAAAGTTGTTTTAACACTTGAATATCAATTTGTATAATTCATCACACATAAACAAAATAAAGTCATGTGATCTCAGCAAATACAGAAAAACAGTTTTGTAGAATTTGATATCCATTTATAATCATTGAAAAGTACTCAGCAAGCTAGAAGTTTCTTGAATAAGATTTTTTACATATCAAAAATAATCTGCAAAATATTAAATAAGTTTGGTTAGGTTAATGAGTATGAGATCCACCTTCCAAAAACTTTTTTTTTTTTTTTTCAGAAAAGCAGTAGCAACAATTTATAAAACAGTACCACTCACAATAGCATCAACAAATGTCACATAGGCCTCTTTGCTTCCATTTTCTGTGTGAGTGAAAGCCTAAGGAGCCCCAGGAGAAATGAGTAGGCAGCAATAAAGGTGGAGTAGAGAAAGGCATGTGAGTTACAGAGGCGAGAGGGAGGTTGCAAGTATTAATGAGAAAGGGTCACATACTAAAAATGCAAATATGAGGTCCTGCAAAGATGGAGGCAGCTGTGGCAGGGTTTCCACTGACATTTTGGGTTATATTTCAGACACTTGAAATAAGAATAAATGCAAGTTTATGAAAGCAATGTGCAAGGACAGAATTATACACAGCTGTGTGGTTCACAAAATCTCATATATCAAAATATTGCACTGAGAAGCACTTTGTAAAAGTGGGGTGTACTTAGCTATAATATAGATACAATACAATTTACTCTTCTTTTGTATATGAGTTTTACAAACACATTCAATCACGTAGCCATCACCACAAGATATAGCATCTTGCTATCACTCGCAAAAGCTTCACTATGCTTATTTGTAGAAAATTCTCCCACTCCCCACAAACTCCTAGCCTTTGGCAAAGATTGATATGTTTTGTGTTCTTATAGTTTAGTCTTTCACAAAATGTCATGTGCCTCTTTGCTTCCAGAAATATATTTCAAAAGAGTGTAGGTATTTCTAAAATACTTCAAAGAGGGTTCATTACAGCATCATTTTAATGAAAGAATTTCTAATGGCTTCATATTCTAAGCACAATTCTAAGTAAAATTCCCATGCATATTATAGTCATGTTTATTCAATTAGACAAAACATAGCCCTGATAAAAATGTGTTAAAATAATTTAAGACACTTATATAGTCTTTCCTATGTGCCAGATAGCCTTTTAAACACTTTAGAATTTCATTTCTATTATAGTTTCACATGTAATAACTCATTCAATCCAACAAAACTATAAGAAAATTACTATAATCCTCATTTTATGGATGAGAAAATTGACACTCAGACAAAACAATTTGCCCAAGGTCATATGGCTAGTAAGTGGCAAAACCAGAATTCAAACCCAGGCAAGTTGGTTCTATATCCATGCACTTAAAGAAAACAGAATATAATGTTCAACTGTAAAAAATTAGATCATAGCAAGCTGGAAATAGAGGCTGACCTAGTCATGTACCTTTGTATGTATGCTAATGAATTAGATTCATCAAGTCATGGCACACTGCATATGGAAAGGAACTTAAAGCTCATCATGCCAAATTCTCTCACATTGTCACTGAGGAAATGCAGGCCCAGAGAAAAACAAAAATTTGTCCCATATCACTAGTCTAATTTATTGTGAATTTGGCAGTAAAATACAGGCATTCTTTTCTATGCCATTTCAAAATATCTTTAATCACCTTGAAGCAGATACTCCATGCCAGTTGTACGTCATATAGAGTGGTCCTTTCTGAACACCCACAAGTGCCTTCATTCTCACAGACCCCATCTGAATAAAGATACATGAGGTGCCTTACACATAGGTAATTATGTTTTATTCTGTGTGGCCTTGCTAGTGCAGCATTTTTCCATGACCAAGAGGACCTCTGTGAGATATCTGTTATGAGAGCTGTACCTTACAGAGATACTGTCTACTGAAGAGTGATTAGAATATCTAATCCAACCCTTAAACTCCCCAGGGGAATGCAAATAAGAGACACAGACATAGTCAGCAGGCACAAAGTGGCACAACGGCAGGAGTCACAGAGAGCAAAAGTAAAAAGCAGAAGTCACAAGGCACTACATTTCATAAGGAGCCAAAGACTTGAAATTAAAAATGAGAACTGGTGTTGGAGGATCCAACAGGAATATGGAGGCAAGCTGAAAAAACTAAGTCAATAGGCCTAGAGTGGCCCAAGGTCAATGAAGTGGCTTTTATACTATGAGGCCAGGGTGCTCAAAGTGTGGACCCTGGTTGATCTAGCAACATGAGAATCACCTAGGAACCAATTAGAAATGCACATTTTCAGAGCCCATTGAGAGTTACTGACTTTAAGACAGGAGGAGGCTAGGCAAACTGTGTTTTTAATAAGCACCTGGGTGATTCTGATACATCATTACAGTTTGAGAACTACTGTACTAGGTCAGTGACAGCATCCTACTGACCTACTGTACTAGGTCAGTGACAGTAGTCTCTATGACATCCCCTTCCCATGAGCAACTCCTGGATGCCCGCACAGATTGCTTTTCTTCTTCCTTACTTCCCCCTCAGTCTGTTAAAATAATTCCTGGAGTAACCCAACAGTTTTTGTTCCTTGCAGTAATCTAATTAACAACCAGCTTCAAGTTCTGGAGAATTATAAATAATCAATTTTAATGAATTGTTTGAAGTTCAATTATTCAAATTATGCTACGCTTTTGCATATTAATTTCTTCTTTCATTCATTAATTAATTTAATAAATATTTATTACGTACTTACCTACCATGTGCCAACAGTACCTAGCAGTGAACATACAAAAATACTTGTCCAAAATGAAAAAATTAATAAGTAAATTATGAAGTATGTCAGATGGTCATAAATGCTATGGGAAAAACAATAAAGAAACAAAGGAGGTAGAGAGTGCAGAGCAAGGTTTTGTGATTTTAAACAGGGTGGTCAGGAAGATGTCTCCGCTAAGGCAACATTTGAGCTAAAACCTGAAGATAAATGGGAGCAAGCCTTGTGTTTTCCTGGGGTTAGGGCCTCTTGGAGGATTATAGGAACAGCAAGGAGGCCAATGTGGCTGGGATGAAGGAATGATGGGAAGAGCACTAGCCATAAAACCAGAGAGGCCAGTGGGAGGCTAGATGTGTGAGACTTCACAAGTGGCTATAACCACGGGTTTTGATTCATTCGTTTTATAAGGCATGGATATTTTAGCTCTCTAATCACATAAACATTGGGATTCTTCACTTAATAGGAATAAACTACCCAGTCTTTTAACCTACGAAGTACAGTCATGCCATTTGGGAGCGCCAGACTGACCTTCTAGCTTTACGATCGTAACTCCAGGCTGACTCTGGAGAGAGAAATGTCAAAACAGCGTTCTAAATTATCTTAACCACTTTAACAGGGAGAATCAAAAAATAAATCTGTCTTCTGCTTCTCTGGAGATAGATGAATTCTGTGCAGCATTTTGAGTATAGAGACTTTATCTGACATGAAAATGACTCCACAGAGAGAACCATTCTCTTTTGGATAAGATTTGCCATCAGGAATGAGTTGCTTTCTGAAGACCTTTTGTTACTGAACACATAGAAAGTTATATGAAAATGTTCAGCTTGACATAGCTGCAAGACCTAAATTCATATGAATAGGCACGTGTGAAAACAAGAGTGATTGTGGAGAGCACATGTCTTCATTGCAATGTCCCAGACACTGGGAGTCAGCAATGAATACACTAAACAACAGTCTCTGCCACGTGGAGCTCACATTACAGTATCGGGGGACTGGGAAAAAAAAAAAAAAACAAAAAACCTCATAAATGAAAAGTAGGTTAATTTTGGATTAATTTTATATTGTTATGAATGGTATCAAAAAGGTAGCAGGCAGGGAGTAACTGGCAGAGGCTCTGATTTCTACTTTCGATTAATTCTTCAGGGAAGCCCTCTCTGAGGAGATGACATTTAAATTAAAACCTAAATGATGAGAAGCAGCCAGGCTTGCAAAAATTTGGGATCAAAAACAATTCAGATGGTTTATGATCCACAACAGTCCTTAAGATTTATGTTGTGTTCTATGGTTTTCATTTCTGTTTCACATACATTAATTTTTTAATCCTCATAATAATATTGTGGAAAACATACAGTTGATATTAGAGAAACTAGGCTTCAGAGAGGTCAAAGGGTTGCCAAAGACAGGATTTGCAGATGGCTCCTTGGCAGCCATTCCTTCTTGACCCACTTTGTTGTTACTGTGATTCCAAAGAAAATGAGTATCCTCAAGTCTGGAAACATCGATATCATACACAGGACAGAAAACAAGAAAAAAAATTATATTTAGGTTTCAGTTATTTATAAAAGATGTAAATAATTTATTTGTAATTATTTAACTATAGATTTTAACTGCTCTCTATTTTTCATTTAAGGGTTTTGGTTTGGGTCATCTAGATTTGAGGGTTTATAGTACTCTCTTATGCTAATTATTGACTTGCATTTCTCTCTAAATTTGAACAACAATAGATAAATATCATTTTGTGAAAGCCAAAAGAGTAGAACTTACTTTAAAAATTTTTTGAGCATATATATTCCCCATATCTAGGAATTTTCAGAATAAATCTATGTACAATTTTCAAAATCTAGGGTTACCTAGGACGGAGAGATAGTTGATGATCCAATGAGATTAGTACAAGAGTTTTGAAAGATATAATACAAACTATTATGCTCTATTATTGATATTGGTATTAAGAACTACATAAATATAAGTTTTTCTTCAATTCCCAGAGGCCTATACCACAGGAAAGACTATCTGTATTTTTCCTAGGATTTCTTTACTCCCTAGCATTCTGACAATATCAACTATATAAATAACAAGAAGTTTTTTCTAGCTTTTCTGGAAATGTGTGGTTCTCTGTGTCATTTTACAATGATAAATTTCAGGGAACAGGTTAAGAAATATTCCTGTCATCTTTTCATGAAATGAGAAATCCTTTTTTGCCTCATGGATCTCAGAAGACTACAATAATATGTTTAGCTACTATACACCACAATTACGTGAAAAATATTGCTAAAATGTACTGAAACATAGTATTTTGAAAGTATTAGATAAAATGTTTCCAGTTTAACATTAAAGCTGATTTTATCATACCAATCTATATCAGTATATAATAAGCCAGTATGTAATTTCTAGGCTTTTTGAGAGTAAATCCTAGGCAATGACTTTGGGTCACAGCTCAAGGCAGGAAAGCAGAAGGGTAATGGCAAACATCGGTGGTGATAAAATTGAACAGTAGATGCAAATTGTGCTTATAATTGTAGTATAATAAAAGACAGTATTTGCTACTGGTTATAATGTGCTAGGTGCCAGGCTAAGCACCTTACTTACACTATCTTATTTAAGTCTAACAACTTTTAATATAGTGACTACCAGAATTATTGTATCTATTTTATATATGAAATACTGATTTGCAAAAGATTAAGTTTACAACTTTTAATATAGTGACTACCAGAATTATTGTATCTATTTTATATATGAAATACTGATTTGCAAAAGATTAGGTTTACCCAAGATCACATGTTTATTGAGCAGTAGAGCCAGGCTACCATTCAGAGAACTGTGAATATAAAGCTATCTTCTATGGTAATCTTATAATAATTCTGTGATATATATATATATGGCACATTTATACTAGTAAAACATTGTTCAGTTGGTATCCCATAAAATACTACTGTAGGATAAATAATATCCCACATCAAAAAGATTTCATAACTGAATAATCTTAAGAAGGCCAGCATATTAAATCCCTTTCTTACAGATTCATAATGCATATTATTATATAAAGGCTCAGAGAATATCTACAGTAAAGAAATATATTTAACCAGCATTTTCCAAGGGGTATGTGTGTGTATGTGTGCAATGTAATACTTCATGAAATCCTGTGGGAAACATAATTGGAGAAAATACAGCACCAAGTATTTTTTAATAATATTCAGATATATTCATTCAGGATAAGAATTCAAATCTATGTGAGTGTAATTTAAAGCTTGCCATTTAAAAAAAAGCTTCAGAAAATTTTCGACTGTCTTTTACCCACAGCTATTGTTCCTATGTCACCCACTTCTCACTCATCAGCATGCATGTGAATGTGTAATATTCTAGAGGGTGTCTGCAAAATTGGGAAAAATGGGGCAAGCTTATTGTTAAGTAATTTTAGTTTAATTGTCAAATCATGTGCTCAGCATATTTTCAGGTGATACACTCTTGCAAAGAAATGAGAAAGACCAGTAGGATTTGCATAACGGCAAGCTGATTATATGGCACTCAAGTATCTAAGGAGGCAGAGCAGAGAGATTGGGCAGATAGGCTGAAAACAAATTTTGCTGGTCCTCATATACAATCCTAAAGTATTTGGATTTTATCCTATAGTATATAACAGAGGTAGGCAAATCTTTTTTGTAAAGAATAAGATAGTAAATATGTTAGGTTTTGTGGGCCATATGGTCTCTGTGACAATACGTAATGCTGCCATCAGAGTGCAAAAGTAGTTATAGACGATAGGTAAACAAAGAGATGTGCCCGTGTTCCAATAAAATTTCAAAAACATTTGGCAGGCTAGATTTGGCTCATAGACTGTAGTTTGCCCCACTCCTCAGCCCTAGTACAGATCTTTGTCTTTCAAAGTTTGATCTGAGGTCCAGCAGCAGCAAACTTAGAAATTTGGAATATCAGACTCCACTGCAGACCCACTGAATCTGAATCTGCAATTAACAAGGTCATCAGTTTAATTGTAGGCATACATTCAAGTCTGAGAAGCACAACTAAAAAACATGAAAGGGTTTTAAGCATGGGAATAACATAGACAGCTTTGTTCCATATGCAGTGTGAATTTTTCTGAATATTCCCCATCCAATGTTTTCCATATCTGCAAGCTGTCTAAAGTATTCAAGCCTCAGCTTGAATCTAACTCACCCACGAAACCATTTGCCACCAACCTGAAATAATTACTTCCTTATCTGACTACTTGGAACACAAATACATGTTTTATCATGTAATTGTTTCATTGTTTCTCTGACTTCTCATAGGTAATAATCTGTTCAAGAATAAGAATTATCCATACATTTTTCTGTATTTCCCTTAAAACCTACCAATGCAATATTTGGAGTAAATAATGTATTCCAAAAGGATCTGCCAGTTAAGTAATTGACCATTGTAATTTAGACTGGGGCTACAGAGTTGTTCACTGTGGCATTGGTATTGCCTTAGGAGAGCATAGCTTCATATCCCATATAAGCCAATTACAAGATGGATGTGGTGAAAAGTGCCTGTAGTCCCAGCTGCTCAGGAGGCTGAGGCAGGACAATTGCTTAAGCCTAAGAGTTCAGAGCAGCAACATAGTGAGATCCCTGCACTTTTTTTTAAAGCCAGGTACAGTTGGGCTGGGTAATTCTCTAAAAAGTATACTTCTAAGCCATGAGGTTCTTTTGGCTGCTAGAGGACTAGGTCAGAAAAATTGAATGGCTCAGGACAAATTGGTCTAAAGTTTGGAGGAAAAAATAAACATTCAGTAAGAACATCATCTTTAAATATGTCCTCAACTCTTGCAAGTTTGATCTTCAGAAATATCCATCAAAACTTTGTTTCACCATATGAAGAGGCTTGTACAGTTCCAAACCAAGGCTCAAAAGAGTAGACTCAAGCTGGGTCAACCTGCAACATCTGTGGTATTTGTAACACTCTTGTAACCTCAACCAGGAAAGGTATCCAGCCTCCCAGGGTCAGCTCTACTTTACTCCTGGTTCAGAGCCTAAATGATCTCTGGACGCCTTATTTACATAACCTTGGGTCACTCTGCAGAAAAATGAACTTGAGCTTTTAGTTCTCCAGGACAATCTCTAGTCTGGGAATACCCAAGATTCAGGGTACTTACTGACTCCGTCTCCAGACAGGGACCTTAGGGTGGGGTAGAACATCCCAAGGTCCCTGTCTGGAGGAACATAAAGCCAAAAAAGGAAAAACTGAAAGACAGATTGTCTAAGGGTGAAACCAGAATTAAGCTGAAAGACTGTCTGTTACAAATGATCTGAATAGTTACAGAAGAGAGAAACCAGAACCGTCAAAGAAGAGCAAGCACTTACGACGGGAAAGTGGAAGGCACACCCAGGAGTGATTCACAGAGGTGTGGGAATGTGACGGCAGCTCTTCAGGCTGTGCCAAAGACCTTGTTCTTACAAATAACCCACAAATTAAAAAGCAGAATAGAAGTCTGTTCTAAGTTTCATATATTTTTCAACTTAGGACAGAGCCAAGCGCAGTGACACATTCCTGTAATCCCAGCTACTCAAGAGGCTGAGGTAGGAGGTAGGAGGATCACTTGAGCCCAGGAGTTTGAAACCTGCCTGGGCAACATAGTGAGACCCCATCTTTAAACAAAACAAAACAAAATTTAAAAAAACACACATACACAAAAGGAAGTTTTACAATACAGAAAATTGAAAGAATGACAGTCTATTTACTAGATAGCTTCTTTTATACAATGGACATCACAATACTGTTTTAAAATGTCTGCATGAATTGTTTTGGGAAGGTTTAGATTTATTACCTTTGAAAAGGAAACAGCTTGAATATTCCCTTCCTTGGCCATCTAAGCCCTTCCCCAACCTCATCTAGAACGAGGATTGGCACTAAAACATAGTGAAATCCCATTATAATTGAGGCCTGGCAGCCATAGTTCAATTTAATGCCTAAATATTATCAGGTTTTCTTGAAAGAAATGCCATTAAGGAGGCATTAAAAAAGCAATGGGTTAGCATTCCAGGAATTGCCTATGAAAATGATACCATGAGTTATAGTAATGGAATGAAATTAACCTTGAGCGCTTGTAACAGGGCCTGGGGACTCCATACAGATTATTTCATTGTTTCCTTACAAAACCCTTTTAAGTGTCAATGCATTCCCCATTTTATAGATGAGAAAACTGAGGTGCCAATCTGACCCTCTGTTTTTAACCACCACACAAGATGGCACTGCACCATGCTGCGTGCTCAGCAGGCTATAGACTCCTATCTTCGGAAGTGATCACTTGCCTAACATAAAAGACCATCGTTATCAGTACAAAAATGTTTGAGACACTCTCATTTTATGTATAATTTTACTAAGACAAAATACTTTAAATGTACAAACTTTTCAAATATCAATGACAGCATTTTTTCTTACAAATTCAGCCTTAGGACTCCCAAGTTTTTCTATTTTTATAGTGCACATAGCCCTAAGTGTGTCCCCAAATGTAACTTGTCCATCAATTATCTTTAGATAGCTTCATGTAAAAAGGAAACTAAAAGATTCCAATAATACTGAATTTAATTAGCATACAATGATTTACACACATTTCAGCATTTTAGTCCACGCAGTTTCCATGTGACTGTTTCAGACTGGAGTATGACAAAACCTTCATGAAAAATAAAGATGAATGTTCTGAAATATAGCAATTAATTGACTTAAACATGGCAAATGATAACTAAAGAACCTCTTCAGAATGAAAACTTTTATGCCTGCTTTAAGAAATCTACAGAAAAAACAGTTCACTAAAATAAATGAGTCATGACCATTTTTAAGAGCATATGTGTCTTTAATATTTATTTAATTTGTCCTCCAGAAATGTGGGAGCTACAAAATTCTCTATTTTTATTTATATTTATTTATTTATATATAGTTTTATTTACACATCTAGTTGCCAGAATTTTTTCAAAAAAATACTTTAAAATTGCTCATTGTCTAATTCCTTTCAAATCAAACTCCGTTTAATTTTATAATCCGTCTTTTACAGCCTGTTTTGCTGTTTCCATAAACTCTAAATGCAAGAGAAGCATAGACAACTTCAGAATTTTGATGATAAGTATGTTAACAATAAATGTTAACCATTATTACTATCATTAAATGTCTTCAAGAATAAGCTAACCACAAATAATAATAATAGCAAGATGTCCTTTTAGTGGGCGTAAGGAATCATTTTAATAAACGTTTATTGAGGGCAATGTGTCAGATGCTATTCTGAAAAGGAAGGTTACAAAGATAAATGGAGCATGGATACCTACCTTTCATGGAGTTCATAGTTGAATGGGGAAGAAAAGCCCTCGAAAATGCCTTTTGGTGTAATGGAAACAGGTATGAGATTCAATAGGGATATAAAGCAAAGAACAAATGGTCATTTAAGGATAAAGTGTGCCAGGCACAGTGGCTCACGCCTGTAATCCGAGCACTTTGGGAGAACAAAGAAACTCAAGATGAGATTGTGCTGGATTATTCAGGTGAGCCTTAAATCCAGTGGCCACTGTCCTTATAGGCAACACACAGGTGATAGACACAGGGAGAAAGGGAGAAGGTCGTATGAAGGGAGAGGTAGAGATTGGAGTGGTACAGCCACAAGTCATTCTTTGGAACCATCAGAAGCTATAAGAGGCGAGGAAGAATTCTCCCCTGGAGACTTCGGAAAGAATACAGCCAGTACTACACCTTCTTTCATACTTCAAGCATCCAGAACTGTGAGAATACATTTCTGTTATTTTAAACCACCAAGTTTGTGGTAATTTGTTATGGTGGCCCTAGGAAATGAATACGGAGGATAAAGCTCCCTCTGATCAACAACCGGCACTCATATCTTAGATAAAGAAACAATTCTAAGAAAAAGGAATTAGATTAATCAGATAAAAAACTGTTAAATAAAAACTTCTTGATTATCGCTAAAGGACTATTACTATGCATATATTTTAGAGAATCAAAGGCACTTGTTTCATTTGAATTTAATGTCTATCACTGATGTAGCAAAATCTCATAATAAACCATCAAAACATGGCTTTCAATTAAAACTTTTTGATTACAACTTATAACAAATGCTTTTGAAAAAGCAGAATGTTTTCTTCTAATATTTCAGTACCTTACAAAAGTAATCGACTGTGTCTTTTTTTAGCAGATCTAATCAAGACTTTTCCAGAAAAAAAAAAATCATTGTGTTCAACAACATTGAGATATTCTAGCATCAGGTAAAACTAACTTTAGTTTGACTACTGGAAAATATGTTGATGATCCAAATTAAGAAGTATTATGTGGTAATCCTCAACTAGTATTTTCCCAGTGAGTCAAATTCAAGATTTTTAGCCTATAAAGGAAAGAAATTTCATTTTTAATTTTTAAACATCAATATTTACGATTTTATCAATGAGTCACCAAAGATAATGCAAATTTTTCTCCAAAGGTATTTTATGGACTTCACAGTACTCGTTTCTCAGATTAATAAAGGATAAATGAATTTTGCCTTGTATATGTGGCTTCATTTCCTTTTCTTATTTGACACTTTGACAGATCCTGCTTTTAGATACTATAACTCATTCAATATAATTGTGCTCTATTTTATAGCTTGCTACATTGTGTTTGAAAAGTACATTAAGTATTGTGATCTGATGGAACAAATGTGAATGTATTAATTTAGTTAACAATGGTTCATGCAAAGTGCAGATAGTATTAAAATTGATGTTTTCTTTGACTGCTAGTGACACACACATTATGGCAAATATAAAAGTAATTACTTACTTTGAAGTTTAGTCATGTTATACTAGTATAAAACAACTAAGATAAATACCAGAAATGAGATTTTATTTTAATGCAAAGTACAGTAAATAAGAATAGGAAATGAGGTTAAGGCATAAGAAATAAGTACATTTTTAGGCTCTTAAGGCAATTTTGAGATAATATTGTGTTATGGAAATATTATGAACTTTGTACTCAAGCAAACATGATTTTCAGTTTCTGTTCCACCACTAACAGACTGAGTGATAAAGCATGTAGTAATTACTCTCTGAGATGTTACTCTGATCTGCATAACAGAAGAATATCTACTACCTCTGGACCATTGTGAAGATTAAATCCAGTAAGTGAGAAAGACATCTAATAGCAACTGACAGATAGTAAATGATCTTTCCACGATCGACATTCTAGGATGTCAAGTTTTAAAAGGACATTTGCATGATTTGAGAGTCTTCTTAGACATGAAATCACTTCTTTTCTCAGCCACTCTTCTCAGACTCTGCTACCATTTCTTGAGGAATTTGCCTTGTCAAAGATTCTTTTATGGGAAATAAATCATGATTTTTAAACCTGTCTTACTTGACTCATTATTATGTGACTTCATAATATTTTTCTAGGCAACTAAGCTCAAGCTCACTTCAGAGATATGCTGTCCATGATGAATGAAGAGATATATACTTAGGAAAATATTTGACCCATGTTTTACTTTTACCTGATATAAGAGAATGATAAAATTTTCTGGCCCCCCTTGGATATAGACAGGAATGTAACAAAACACTGGAGTACGATAAAAGCCACAGCAGAATTACACAGATGGAGCATCTCTCCTTTAAAACTGGTAACTAAGTTGAAAGATTTTAATTTAAAAGATTTCCTTTTTATGTGTTAAGAGTTATTCTTCAGAAATATCTGGGGCCAGGCACAGTGGCTCACACCCATATTCCCAACAGTCTGGGAGGCTGAGGCAGGAGGATCACTTGATCCCAGGAGTTCAAGACCAGCCTAGGCAACATAGTCAGACCTTGTCTCTACAAAACTTCAAGAAATGTAACCAGGTATGGTGGCATGCACCTGTAGTCTCAACTAACTTGGGAGGCTGAGGTGGAAGGATCACCTGAGCCCAGGAGATGGAGGCTGCAATGAGCTGTGATCATGCCACTACACTCTAGCCTGGGTGACAGAGTGTCACTCTGTCTCAAAAAAAAAAAAATCCAATCATATGTTATTAGTCCAAAGGTGGTATCTTTCTCCTTTCACAAAAACCTAGAAGAAATTATCGTGATATCATCTTTTCAGACGTATTACTGATTGTGAATTACACTATTGAGAAAATTTCAAGCTCCTCTTTAAGAATAAGAAAGGACAAAGTACTGCCTTGGCTGAGGTCCTGGGAGACTCTTCTGGGCAAGGAGTGAGGTGGGGTCAGCCCACCCTGTGCAGCAAGAAGCCTAGGCAGAGGGAAATGATAACATTCATGGAGGAGGGCAGCTCAATGCCAAATAAACTACTCACAGAATCAAGCTCAAAGGGGTCAGGAGGAAAGATGAGAAGTTGTTCCAAGGCACTATGTCTATACATAGAACTAAACATGTTAGGAGGACAGATGAGTCTGAAAAGCCTCCAGTAAGCAGAGCCAGGGACCACCTGTGACATTATGTACGGAGATGAATGGAGCCACTCAATGTAATTCAGTCCAAAGACTACAATCAGTAGAGGTCATCAACACTCAATAGCTCACTTCCCAAATGATGGTTTAAAATAGAGTCACCAGTAATATATTTCTTCCCCAAATATTCTTTGGCCATTTGTGTTGCAGGATTATCTATTATGTGACTTTATCAGTCACATTAAGCTGACCTTGAAACTTACCTTGACTAAAAAATAATTCACTGCCAGTTTGGGTGTAGCAAACATGTAAAATGGGCCTACAATATTACTTCTTATCACACCAAAGAGAGAGGAGGCAATTAAAGAAATACAAATCCAGTCTAGATAATTGTTTTTATAAGAACTTGTTAGTATTTTTATGTGTCATGGTATGATTTTAAAAAGCAATGTTTATCTTTGAAAAATACAGTACATTCTAAAATATTTCCAGATGAAAAGACATGGTATCTGGAATTTGCTTTAAAATAATCTAGAAAGAAGTAGTGGAGCACAGATGAAACAAGTCTGACCACGAGTTAAGCACTGTTGAAGTTGGGTAATGGGGATTCTTTATCCTCTTCTTTCTACTTTTAAAAGTATGTAATTTTTCATAATAAAAACTGTTTTATTAAAAATCCTTGACCTTGACCTTGTTGCCATTTATTTGGATTGATTTTTTATGGTTGGAATCACAATTCAAAACATGTTAGAAGTTATTACAAGGAAAGAATATTTCTATGACCATTGCCTCACAGAATAGACATGAGGTTATAAACAATAAACACAAAAAATTCCTAGCCATTTCCTTACACATCAAAGATGTCCAATAAATAGTGGTTATTATTATCATCTATTTGACTAATGTAGTCCAAAATGAGTATATCTGAAAATACAAATTGGAATCTTCCTAGAAATATGGTAAATTGAAGTTATGCCAGAAGCTTCTTTCTCCACCCCTTGCCTCTACCTTAGCTCATAAAATTTGTTGACATGTATTGAGAGCTTACTACCTACCAGGTGCTGTTCTAATACTTTGCATACATTAACTCACTTAGTCCTCATAATAGCCCTACGGAGTTACTACAGAGTTAGAAAAACTGAGGTACTGCTAACAAATACAGAGCAGAAATATGAAGAAAGAGCTTGTGTTCCTAACCTTGGGTTAGATTGTCTCTCCTATATGAACATAACTGAAGAAACTAGAATATAGCTAAATGAAAGTAAGAAATTATTTCACATTATGCTGAATTTGGATATTTTCCCAACAACAACAAAAAGTATTGAGGCTACCTTAGAATCATGTGATGTCAGACAGAGTCAATCATAGTAATCCCACTTGCCTTGTCATGATTGGTTTAGGAATGGACCTACAAGGCAATTTTGGCCAATAATACATGACAGAAAACCTAGTGGTAAGATTTTGTAAATAGTGTTCTTTGATATTACAAAGGAAAATTAACTTTTCTACATTTAGACATTGTCTTGTGATACCTGGATGCATGGCAGCCATCTTGAGACCATGAGGTAAACCTGGCTGTTAGAGAAGTCTACACACTGCAGAAACTAGATGTCCAATAAAACAAGGTAAACCCTAGTTCTTTGAAGGCATGTTGCACCGCTGATTAACCAACGCTTGGTACTGCCATTTAGATAACTTGGCTTCAACAATTTTCTTCCTCATTTTCTCAGGTTTCAAAATTACAGGAGGAAGCAGCCAATGGGCTTAGCTTGGGCCACATGCCCACCCCTTAGGTGATGGAGAATGGAACACCTTGAATGATATTATCATCACAATGCTAGTGTGCTTTACCACAGGTAGGAGAGCTGATTTTATCCTATGGAGAAAATAGGAAGCTTCTGCTTTTAGCCCAGTATGTGATTTTTATATAAAGATTCAGTATTTATACAGTAACGTTGGCCTTTAATAAATTTCAGTTCATCCTAAATCCAAACTAAATTTATATGCAAATATTTAGATAATACATAATGGTGATTAACATTACAATCAGACCTTAAAATTTATTTAGGGTTTCAAATTGAGTTCTTTTAAAAATACATTATTATCTTCTTTTCAATTTCAATTTGAGAATATGTCTACTCCCCACAATTTATGTAAATGGAGTAAAATGTCACCATCAAAGTTATAGAATAATGTTTTGAATGATATGCCTATTACTGTCATAAATACATCTCATTAATGTAGGATCACAATGTACTCTGCTATACAATTACAAAAAGTACCTGACTATGATGAAAATCAAACCCTAAACATTTTAAATTATGTTTGTGTAATAGCTTACAATATTTTGTCCGGAAGAAATATTGAAATTTTTAGATAGTTAAGATTTCAAAGCTCTTAATTTCTTTCAAAAAGCAGTCTGGGACCGGGCGCAGTGGCTCACACCTGTAATCCCAGCACTTTGAGAGGCCGAGGTGGGCAGATCACCTGAGGTCAGGAGTTCAAGACCAGCCTGGCCAACATCGTAAAAACCCATCTCTACTAAAATACAAAAATTAGCCGGGCATGATGGCGGGTACCTGTAATCCCAGCTACTCAGGAGGCTGAGACGGAAGAATCGCTTGAACCCGGGAGACGGTGGTTGTAGGGAGTCGACATCATGCCACTGCACACCAGCCTGGGTGGCTGAGCAAGACTCCGTCTCAAAAAAAAAAAAAATGCAGTCTGAGTGAAAAAATATCACTACAGTGCCACTGTACTTTAGCCTGGGTGACAGAAGCAAGAAAGACCCTGTCTGAAAAAAAAAAAAAAAAAATGTTGGAGGAACTTGGAGTAAATGACTTTAAAAATGCAACCCACTCACTCGGCAGATATTTATTGGACTCTTCCTTTTTCCAAGTACCACAATGAATCTGTGGTATATAATGATAAGCAAGATACATTACCGTACCTCCTTCCACAGTGCAGAAAGGAGGACTCCTGTCTAAATAACCACTGTAATAAATGCTACGTCAGAAGTCTATGCTCAATTCTGTGCAAGATGGAAGAGTGCTAAGATTCTCCTGGGGACCAAGAAAGAATGAGCTGGAGTTGGGGACAATATGGAATAAGTAGTAGAAATGCAGTTTGACTATAAAATTCATGGAATTTCACACTTAAAATTAATAATTCAAACCTGTAGAGTCACAGTTATATAATATACATATTTTTAGAAAGATCACTCTGGCAGCAATGTAGAAATGGATTAGTGTGGGGGTAAGACTGGAAACAAGAACACAGGGAGGAAGAAATTTCAAGAGGGGAGAATTAGGACAGAGGCAAGTAACTGAAGAGGAGACTTGTATATGAGGATATTTAGAAGGTAGGATTCAGGACATTTTGTGAGTGATTAGAAAGCAGAGGAATGGAGTAAGAAAGGTTAGACCAGTGGTTCTTAAATGGTACCTGGGACAGCAGCATCAGTATCACCTGGGAACATGTTTGAAATATAAACTTCCCAGGCCCCACCCTAGACTGTCTGAATCACAAACTACTGGTTTTCAAATACATACGCACCTTGGAATAACCTGGGAAGCTTAGAAAAAGAGTATCCTCATCCTAGAGATTCTGATTTAATTGGGCAGACTCTCTAATTGGGCAGAAAGGGGCTGGGGTGTGGGAGACCTAAAATATCAGAAAATCATTACTGAAACACTTTGATTGCCCAGCAGAAGAGTAAGGAAACTTCATCTCAAAAATGCTGCCAGAAAACTAAAGCATTATCTGAGGCTTGGTGGACTTGGAATCAAGGCCAGCTCTGCCATTAGCTAGCTCCTGAGATTGTTTGAGTCACTTAGCCTCTCTGAGCCTCAGTTTCCTCCTCTCCAAAATAAAGCACTGACTAATAATCTGAAAGGTTCTTTGCAGTTCTTTGATTCTAACAGCAGATTGAAATTTTAAGCTCTTTCAAGGACAAATCAAATACTTTCTTTTTAATTCATTGAGCTATTGCAGGGACTCTATATCTCATTTGTGTGTAATAATACGTCTACTCTTAAAATTCACTATGTGTTTTATACTTTTATTTATAATAATACAGACTGATACCAAGTTTAGGGTAATTACTAACAAATACAGCTAATGCACTAGATCAATTTATTTTTAACCTTGAGCCACCCAACTCAATTTTATAATAGCAAAATACTATGAAAATCCTAACGGTCTCTAAAGGGTCATTGTAAAAACTAGCCTGAAAATATTATAATGCCTATTTAGTTCTTGAACAATTTATTAGTAAAATTTTAAAGGTTGCACCCACTATCTGAGTTATGATTATTCTCTAAGCCCACAAAAAAACTCAACTACTAACTCTGAGGTGGGTAGATAAGAATAGTGAGCCACAAGTCTATGATTTTTATGTTTAGATGCAATTGCATATATCACATTTAGGGATTTGTGTCAAACTTGTGTTTAAATGGTGACAACTTATTTCTCTATTTTGAATTGATTCACAAAATGTCAGAGCCCCTCAAAAATCAATCTCTTTGCAAAAAGACATCAAGTTATTTGAGATTTTTACTACAAAATCTACTATGCCTCAGATATGCTATCTTCTTAAATGAAATCTTAGTTGGCATAAAAGTTCATCACAGCAGGACTCTTGATGGCTTCAGAGAAACACTTTATTAGATTCTAAAGCACTCAAGTCATACCTCCAAAGAACAGGCTAACCTACAGAGTCTCCATAAATTACTCATAGGCCAGCCGCTACTGGGGCCATAAAAGACAACCTCAGGCCGGGCGCAGTGGCTCACGCCTGTAATCCCAGCACTTTGGGAGGCCGAGGCGGGCAGATCACGAGGTCAGGAGATCGACACCACAGTGAAACCACGTCTCTTCTAAAAATACAAAAAATAGCTTGGCGCGGTGGCTGGCGCCTATAGTCCCAGCTACTCGGGAGGCTGAGGCAGGAGAATGGCGTGAACCCAGGAGGCGGAGCTTGCAGTGAGCCGAGATCGCGCCACTGCACTCCAGCCTGGGAGACAGAGCGAGACTCCATCTCAAAAAAAAAAAAAAAAAAAAAGACATAGCCTCAGAACCACATAATTAAGACAGAAATTAGTTATTTATTCTGCTACCTTCAAAAGGAATCTTTTTCATGTTATTAAGATCTCTAAAGCACTGTAGAATATCATGTTCCTGTCAATATTGACTTTAGATAAACATTCTCAACGTGAAATTAGTTCCCAGCAACTTAAAGTCCGTTCTTTATTTGACATATAAGTAGGGCTTACCATTCCCAATGAAACGTTCTTCACATTGAATATTTCTAACCAATGTAGAAGGTTCATGCTATCCATTAATCTATCAATATTTTTGCCTAATTTGTACATGCCAAGTCTTTTGCACAAAAGTGAGAAATTTAACTATTAAGTGAATCTAGCTGAACACACATCGTCTTTTTTTTTTTTTTTTTGCCTTCCTAATCTCAGTCTTCTTTTATTAACATTTTTTTAGTTCTATTGAGGTATAACTAACAAATAAAATTTGTATAGATGAATAGTATACAATGTGATGTTTTGATATACTACATAGACACAGTCAAGCTAATAACATATTCATCAATGTACATGGTTTCCATTTGTTTCTGTCATTAGAACATTTAAGATCTACTTTCTTAGCAAACTTCAAGCACATAATACTGTTTTTTTATTTTTAATTTTCTAATTTCAATAGATTTTTGGGGAAGAGGTGGTGTTTAGTTACGTAAATAATTTCTTTAGTGGTGGTTTGTGAGATTTTGGCACACCAATCACCCGAGCAGTGTACCCTGTACCCAATGTGTAGTCTTTTACCCTTCGCCAGCCCCCACCCTTTCCCCCGAGTCTCCAAAGTTCAATATATCATTCTTATGCCTTTGTGTCTCATAGCTTAGCTCCACATATAAGTGAGAACATACAATGTTTGGTTTTCCATTCCTGAGTTACTTCACTTAGAATAAGTGAAGTCGCCAATTCCAGACAGGTTGCTGCAAATGCCATTATTTTGTTCCTTTTTATTGCTGAGTAGTATTCCATCATATATATATATACCACAATTTCTTTATCCACTCATTTGGACTGGTTCCATATTTTTGCAATTGCAAATTGTGCTGCTATAAACGTGCGTGTGAACATGCAGCATCTTAAAAAATGTTTTTTTAATCTACTTGCAATTCTCATGAAACCCTAAGAAAATTTTTTTTATAAAAATGGCCTCTAAAAGAGAGTCAAATGCTCATGATGGTGATTAAAATGCAGAAGAGTCGTAAGCTGCCCCAAAACAGATAGTTCTTGACTGGAAAAAATTCTATGGGGGAAATTATATACCATAGGAAGTCATTGTATTGTACGTTCCAAAAATTTTGGAATATAGCTATTGCAAATGTTAAAGGTCTGTTGTCATATAAAAAAAACAAATAATAAAGAATCCTAAGTATTTGTTAAATCAACTACACTGTAGTAAGAATAAACAAGATCACAAGGTGAAATTACATAGTAAACTGTATCATGTTACAGATCTTAAAAAATGGCAGGAGCTATATAGATAAAAATAGTAAGATGCATCATGATTTTAAAATGCTAGAATATAACAAAAGACAGAGACCACTTCTGTAGTCCAGAGAAAACAAAAAGTTCTGGGTACATTTTGCCTCTAGGCATTTATAATTCCACGGGTTTCTAAAAGAGAATTCTGTTTGGAAGAACTAAATGAGAAACAAAATTAGAAGCTTTGGGGGAGATGGAGAAAGAGAGAGAGAGAGAGAGAGTGCAATCAATCTAAACTAGAGAACTAGAAGATTTGTGTATTGCATGTGTTTAATTGTGGATAAGTGGAACTACAAAAAGAATATTTTGTAGTCTTGTGTCATTCTTGTCTTTTAAATAAACTGGTGAGAGTTGTACATTGGGTATTGGCTATGTCAACAGTAGAGTAAACTCTTCTGGAGATATGTTTAAGAGACAAGTGTCTTTTGTTGGTTTTATTAATCAAATATTAACTAGCCTACAATTTTATTACTTTAATATGTGTCTCAAAGTCTTGTAGAATAATTTAAATCTAGTAATAACTGCAATATCTCATTATTAAAAGCCTATATTTTTATTCCTAAAGATGCATTACCTTCTTTAATGAGATCCAAGAAATGGATTCTAGAATCACAGAGTTTCAGACCTTCAACTGAAATCATGAATCATTTCTAAAACTTCTCAAGCCAATAAGAATCCAGGTGCTCTTTGGACACTTCCAATAATAGGAAATCTCACTACTTCAGGATATCTTCATTTGAATTTCAGTGAGTTCTGGTCTTTTTTTCATTCATGTATTCACTTTAAATCTATCCCTTTCTAATTTCCCTTAGTTCTAATTTTCCCATTTGGAGAATCAAAGAATAAATCTAAGTTCTCTATTCTGTTCCATAAGCCATTATCCTCAGCAAACTAATGCAAGAACAGAAAACCAAACACTGCATGTTCTCACTTATAAGTGGGAGCTGAGCAATGAGAACACATGGACATAGGGAGGGGAACAACACTCACTGGGGCCTGTAGGGGGAGGGCAGTGGGGCAGAACATTTGGGAAAAGAACTAATGCATGCTGGGCTCAATACCTAGGTGATGACTTGTTAGGTGCAGCAAACCACCGTGGCACACATTTACCTATGTAACAAAGATACACATCCTGCCTGAAACTTTTAAAAAATAAAATTAATTAACTAAATAAAAAAGAAATAAATCTAATATCATTTCTCTAATAAAAACTCCATAAATGTTCAGAGATAACTATCACAAGTAGAATCCTTGGAAGAGACTCTAGTATGAAGTAACCGCTCAATAAATGCAAGCTATTATTATTTTTATCACGAAACCCCGATTTTTTTTATTTCTCTGACCTCTATAATGACTTTATTCAAAATCCCCTTATTTAGACTGTCTTAAAGACCTCTCTCTCTCTACCTCAACCTGACACCATGTTCAGGACACTCAAATTATTCACAGAGAGTTTGAGAACCTGACCTGAGCTGACAAGATGCTATGTTTTCATCTTTATTTTTTTGCCTTTTTTTTTTTTTTTACAAAGGCAGGTTAACTCAAAAAACAAATATTTACTGAAATATTTACTGAAAAACTTATACTCTCACATACTTCTTGGCTTTCAGTATATCTTCTTTCATAAATTGCCTGTTCATACTCTTTTCTTATTTTTCCATCAGGACAGTTGTCCTCCTATTATTGATTTGGAGCTATTCCTTTCAATAGACACTAATCATTTGTTTTTCTTCAGTTCTAGCAACTGCAAAAATATTCTTTCCTTTTGTCATCTCTCCATAAACCTTGAGCATGGCATTTGCTTTTTAGCAAAAATTCTGAATTTTGATGAAAAAAGTTTCATCAATATTATTGCTTTGTAGTTTATGTTTTAAGTTTTAATCAATGAGATCTTCACTGTACCAAATTACAAAGAACTTGTTTTAGTTTTGCTTTTTATATTTAGGTCTTTAATCCATCTAAAATTACACTTACTTGTGTTACAACATCAGGAGCCATTTTTATTTTTCTCCATAAAGTAAGTCAATTTTCCCATTATCATCTACCCTACAGCCTGTACTTCATGGGACCATGTTTGAAATACAGTAAGTTAAGTCATCATATACATTCAGTCCTGTCTCTGAACTGTCTTCTGTTGTATTGGTAGTTCATATGTTCTTGTACTAATACCATACTACCTTTACAACAATAGCTTTATTGCATGTATTGTTGCTTTTTTATAATACTGACTTAGCTTTTCATGGACCTCTATTTTTTCCAAGTAATTTAAGTTCATTGAACTTCTCAAGAAATTCAACTCGAATTTTTATGTGGATTATATTTAGTATATAGATATTTTTAGAAATAATTTGTATCATTTTAATACTAAGTCACTTTATCCAGAATCATAGAATCTCTCTATCTATTTAGATCATCTTCTATACCTTTTTTATTAAAGCTTTCAAATTTTCTCTAAGTAGAGCTTGAGTGTTACTGGTTAAATTAGTTCCTCAAATACTTCATAACTTTTAGTGCTTCAAGGAATTAAATTATGAAAATAAGTATTTCATTAGATTTTTAAAGTTGTTTGTTCCTGCTGCTGATTTTTGAAAATTGATCTTATACCCAACAATTGAATTCTCTTTGTAGCTGTTATAATTTATCTATAAATTCTTTGGGTACTTTTATGTTTATGATAATTTCATCTGCACATTATGATAATTTTTTTATTTACATCTATCCTTTTCAAACTCTGTTTGTATTTTTCCTCATAGCACTGGGTAATATTATTAATGATATATTAAACAGTAATGCCAATAGTGGACAACCTTGTCCTATTCCTGTGGGGAGACAATTCTCCATGGGTCTCTCATGTTTCTGCATGTTTTGCAAGAAAAGACACCGACTGCCTTTTTTCTGGATTCTCTTTTCAGTGCAGTTTGTATACCAAACAGCCTGGGAAGAAAAAGAAACTGTCTCCTTCCAAAGTAAAGGGCAAATTTGCTTACAGCCTTGGAAGACAGGGATAGTGTAAGGGGCAGGTATTCTCATTATAAACTGCCATCAGATGTCACTTAACAATAGGGATATGTTCTAAGAAATGAGTCCTCAGGTAATTTTGTCACTAGATTACACTAATATCATAGCGTGTGTTTACACAAACCTAGATAGTATAGCTTACTGCACACCTAGGCTAGATGGTCCAGCCTATTGCTCCTAGGCTGCCAACCTGTACAGCATGTGACTGTACATGTTACTGTACTGAATACTGTAGGCAATTGTTGACACAATATTTGCCTAAATATTTGTGTATCTAAACATATCTAAACATTAAAAAGATACAGTAAAAAGGTGATATAAAAGATAAAATGGTATACTTCTACAGGGCATTTACCATGAATGAAGCTTGCAGGACTAAAAGTTGCTCTGGACGATTTAGTGAATGAATAATGAGTGAATGTGAAAGCCTAGAACTTTACAGTACACCATTGTAGACTTTATGTACGCTGTACACTTAGTCTGTCCTAGATTTATTTTTAAAAATTATTTATTTAATAATAAATTAATCTTAGCTTACTCTGAGTTTATAAACTTAAAATGTTTTTCACTTTTTGACTCTTTGTAATAATACTTAGCTTAAAATGTAAACACATTGTGCAGTTAAACAAAAATATTTTCACTGTTTATATAGTTATACTATAAACTTTTTATATTTTTAATTTTTAATTTTTTTTACTTCTTAAATTTTTTTTTAAACTAAGACCCTACACATTAGCCTAGGCCTATGCAGGATCAGGATCATCAACATCACAGCCTTCCATGTCCACATCTTGACCCACTGGAAGCTCTTCAGGGGCAATAACATGCATGGAATTGTGATCTCTTGTGATGACAACGTCTTCTTCTGGATTACCTCCTGAAGGACTTGCCTGAGGCTATTTTACAGTTAACTTCGTTTTGTAAGTACAAGACGCAAAATCTAAAATAACAATTAAAAGCATAGTACAGTATATGTGTAAACTAGTAACATAGTCATTTATCATTATTATCAAGTATTATGTCCTGCACCTAATTGTATGCACTAGACTTGCATTGGACTGGAAGCACAACAGGTTTGTTTACACTAGCTATTTATTAAAGGGAGTTCCAGTCAAAGATGGTGAAAACATAATTTTACCCAACTCTTCTCTAATAATTATATTAATTACTATACTCTTCTCTACAAAATCAGCCATCCTTCCTTCCAAAAATAGAATTAAAAATAGAGATGAAAACTCTAGCATCACCACAAACATGTGAGTAATGCATTGTGCTATGATGTTATAACAGCTACAGTGTCACTAGGCAACAGGAATTGTTCGGCTCATATGGGGCCACCTTTCTATATACAGTCTGTCGTTGACTGAAACTTCATTATGACCAAAATGTCATTATGTGGCGCATGACTGTGTTTGCATTCTCTAAACTCAGGGTTCCTCTTCTCTAACATAACCCTTACTGTATGTATGGATGTTACCTGACCCTCTCCACCTATTTCTTTAGGAATTTGGGGTTGGGAAACTGGCAAAAGAAAATGATAATATTTTGACTACTGGTGTTGCGGTCTTTTATTTCTGAACCAGGAATTCTATGTCTTTTGCCAAGAAATTGTAGCAAGTTCATTTATTAGCTTTGCAAGTTAGCTTGCAAAGGTAAAATGTACCAGCATTTCTTTGCAATATCCCCCAACTGGCAACAACATAGATGTTCATCTGTGATGAATTAATAAATATATTGTGGAAGATTCATAAACTTAAATGCTATACCTCACAGAGAAAGAACAAACCACTGTATTCCAAAACATGAATAAATTTTACAAACATTATGTTGAACAAATGAAGCCAGACATACAAAAGTACGTTATCATTCCAAGGAAACCTAATCAATAATTACAGATTAAAAATCAGCATAGTGGTTGTGGGAGGAAAGGTAGTAACTGGAAGGAGAACAACGTGGCTTCTTACACTCTGCTAATGTGTTTTTCTTCAAGGTTAGTTCACTCTGAAAACTTATTGATCTGCACACTTATCATTTGCACACTTTTCTGTATTCATGCTATACTTCAATTGAATTCATTGAAAAATATTATTTCTTTGGATGAATCAACAGAAAAGAATCTGTAGAACAGAAAAGAAAGTCTCAAATAGACCTAATTCATATGGGAAATTATTATACCTGTATATTAAAGTTGTCATATCAAATCAATTGGGAAAAGATAGAATACGTAAAATTATGTTGGTACAACTGAATAGCTTCTTGGGAAATAAAAATAATGTTATTTTCTAAGCTCTTATGCCAGAATAAATTCAGCAGGTAAAAACTTAAATGAAAAAGTGATAACAAAGACTACTACCAAAAAAAGACAATAGCAAGTGTTGGCAAGGATGCAGAGAAATTGAAACCCTTATGTATTGTTAGTAGGACTATAAAATGGTGCAAACACTATGAACAACAATATGATGATTCCTTTAAAAATTAAAAATAGAACTACTACATGACCCAATAATTTCACTTCTGGCTATATATCCAAAGAATTTAAAGCAGAATCTCAAAGAGATATTGCACATGAATTTTTATAACATCACTATTTCCAATGACCAAGAGGTGGAAGCAACCCAAATGTCCATCAACAGATAAACTGATAAACAAAATGTGATGCACACATATGATGGAACATTATTCAGCCTTGTATTTTTTCTTTTTTTTATTTTGGTGAGGCTGACTCTCGCTCTGTCGCCAGGCTGGAGTGCAGTGGTGCAATCTCAGCTCACTGCAACCTCAGCCTCCCAGGTTCAAGCAATTCTCCTGCCTCAGCCTCCTAAGTAGCTGGGATTACAGTCACGCACCATCATGCCCGGCTACTTTTTGTATTTTCAGTAGAGATGGGGTTTCGCCATGTTGCCCAGGCTGGTCCTGAACTCCTGACCTAAGGTGATCCACCCGCCTCGGCCTCCCAAAGTGCTGGGGTTACAGACGTGAGCCACCGTACCTGGTCCAGTTTTGTATATTTTCATGGTCTGATATTAGATGCATAAATGTTTTTTATTGTTATGTATTCTTGTTGTATTGACACTTTTATTAACATACAATGTCCTTTTTTGTCTGTTGTAAGCATTTTTTTTGTTTAGTCTCTATTGTCTGGTACAATAATCTGCTCTCTTTTTTCTTGCTATTTGCGTGAAATATCTTTTTCTATCCTTTCACTTTTACCTACTATGTCTTTGGTTCTAAAGTGAGTCTTTTGTAGACAGCATTTGGGTTTGTTTTGTAAAGCAAAATAATAGGAAAAAAACTAATACATACTTCAGTTAGAAAATAATTAAATAACTTATAGTTTATCCATAAAATAAAATACAAAATAGTAATATAAAAATAAGTGATGATATGATGCAATCTCCAATGAAATTTGATTCATGAAAGAACAAGATATTGAAACATATGTAAGTGTAGATTTCATTTGTATGTACACGTGAAACTGCTGATAGTCATAACTTCTGCAAAAGGAGAAGATAGTTTTCTTTTGTACTTTTGTGACTGTTGTTGTTTGCCATATCTTTAGTTATATTTAGCCTATTTTCAAATCTGACTTAATGGCATTCATCTCAAATCCTTTTTGAAACAAATAAACTTTAAAATATGTAATCTTTGTCTATTAACTTGTCTATATCCCTAACCTTTCTGGGCTGACCATATTTCTTTAAATTCCAGTGCCTTGACACAAGCACCAGAATACATCTGCTTGGACACCTCAAATCCAAGTCCCCTATGTATTCTCTTTCTTCCATCCCTTTTCTCTCTTCTCCCCTCTCCCTCTCTCTCTGTCACTTTCCTCTTCCCTTTCTCTCCTCTCTTTTCATTGCAAAGCATATTAATCTGAGCATCAAATGGAGAATTTAATTGTATATACAGTGACCCTTGTTATTCTGATCTGCTTTTCATCTGAGCTTTAAAAGTTCTTCAAAATAGATATTATTATGTTTATGAAGATAGTGGAATTCAGCAATAGATTAAGTGACTTGATGAAGGAGTCAAAGAAATCCACAATGAGACATTTAGGTTATCAGATTCCAACTTCTCCACCACAGTAACTAGAGAATTGATATCACTTTTCACTTTTGCAGGGCTCTTATTTTCAAGCCCGCACTATGTTTTTCTTTCATTCAAAATTTTAAAAAATCCTTCATAAATGCTTCACTTCAAATGCACCTAAAGTTTGGGCATGGTGGCTCATGCCTGTAATCTCAGAACTTTGGAGGCCAAGGCAGACAGATCACTTGAGCCCAGGAGTTCAAGACCAGCCTGGGCAACAGAGTGAGACCTCGTCTCTACACAAAAATCAAAAAACGAGGTGGGAGGATGGTTTGAGTTTGGGAGGTCGACGCTACAATGAACCATGATTGCACCACTGCACTCCTGAATACACCCAAACTAGGGGTATTTCTCACTACATATCTTAAAGAACTTCCACCTTTGTGAGTAGACAAAGCATGAGGAAAATGAGGGAGATCAATTTAATTTCTAATTGTCACTGAACTGCAGTGAACAAATGATTTTGTTTGCATGCTTTAACATCTCAAGTGTAGAGCTTGGACAAAACCTAACTTTTTCTTAGGAAACTAAAAGCTACTGAGGTAATTTTTGTAAGAATTTGGAGCTCAATGATACTAAATGGAAAGAAAGAACAGGAGGCCATCTGCTGATTTAGGAACTGTAAAATGTGTATTGCCTCAAGAAGTTCTCTTCCCTAGCAATCACTCTGATTTATTGAGGCTCACAGTATGTTTGGAAAGGCAAGAAATCTAGAGAATAGGGCAGAAAAATAAAGCACCTACCATCCTGTCCCAATAAGCCAGGGTTCTGTCTCTGAATAATCAGGTTCAATCCTAACCTCTTCGATTACCAGCAGTGTGGCTATAGGTTGGTTATTTAACCTCTGCTTCAGTTCCTCTGTCTGGAAAATGGGGCTAAACCTAATACCCATACCATAAGACTGTGAAATTAAATTAGTTAATACATGTAAATAACTTAGAAGAATGCCTAGCACATTATAAGAATTAAAATATTAGCCACTGATATTGTTGCCGTTAATATTATTAATAATTATACATAATTTATGTATAAATATATTTTATTACATAATATAGCATATTATTATGTATTTTAGAATAGACAGGGTGTATGGATATGTCTAAATCTCACAAATGACCCAAACATTCTACCAATCAGAGATAATTTTACATTGAAATATTCCTCCTTCATATAAACTAAGAATCAACAAAATGTTTTTTGAAAAGGGCCAGATAGTAAATATTTTTGTCTTTCTTGTTCACATAGCTCCTTTCAGAGCTACTCAGAGTTAAACTCTGTTGTTGCAGCTTGAATGCAGCCATTTAAGAAAAAGTAAATGAACGGGTGTGACTGTGTTCTGATAAAACTTTATGCACAAAAACAGGTCATAGTTTGCCAACCCCTAAAATAAACCAAGAAATGTTTCAAAATCCTTGTTTTAACCTAGTGAGGAAACCTTAGACCTCAATAACACAGTTACTTTTCTGATGAAAGACATAAGATAAAACATATTTTCCATTACATGCTCCAGATATCACCTCAAGACAAGATAATTATGCTTAAAGAGTGCACAGAGTGCTCAGGTTAAAAAGCAAAGCTGTAGCACTTGGCAAAGAGAGAAATTACTTCCAGGGCAATGTATGTCATTCATTTTGCAAAGGATTGGAAAGAGCAACCATCTTTGAGAACATGGTTGATTAACTTTTGGTACTTAAAGTAAACTTTGAGCAATTGTAGGTGTAGAAAGTGAGGTATTTCTGAAAATGCTAAGAAAGGCATTATTTTAAAAGGAGCAATATCCCAATACATCCTGGTATGGGACAGAAATAATGAGGGTGTAGGGGATGGTACATCATCATCAAGGATTAGCATAACATAAACCATACAAGATGAAGAGAAAGGGACTCTATCAGAAACAAAAACCATTGTCATAACTACATAACAGTTTTCACCAGCTCTCAAATAAAAAAGAAACTAAAAATTAATAGCAGAACTCCCTTGCATATCATTTACAGTGATGATAATTAGCTCAGGGTAATATTCTATTCTTGAAATACTGAGCTGTTTGAAAGAATTTCTGTGAAATCTTGTAACTCAAGTGGACCTCATAATAAGGCACAAGGGTTCCCCCTGCATTACCTCATCACTAACTTAAGGCTTAGTCAACTTTATTTTTTTGCATCAGAACATTCTCATCCCAAGCATTATTTATTATATTGAGTCCCTTGGGATGAGAGGTTATTTTCAAAAAGAGGAATTTAAGGAAGGTGATAATATGAAAAATGATTAGACTGTAAGATTCACAAGAACAGTAACTACAATGTTCTGTTTACCACTAATGTACATTGTCTGATTGCTAGACACTCAAATAGTTGTTGAATAAATGAATGAATGAATGTTTATAGTATATTATTATGTTTAGGATGGCAGTATATTATTTATATTTTTATTCTACGGGATAGGTTGAGTCATTCCCAATCCATTTAACAGCTTCACACAGCTCTATATGAAAGCTCTCTTCCAGATATGTTTATTATACAGCTAAGTAGATGTTACATAACTACTATGGTTAAGATCCATGTCCAGAATAGGTATTATTAAAACTGAATAAATAACACCCCCTAATGAGAAAGCTTTTTCTCTCTAGCTGTTCTACTTTTACACATAAACACACATATCTTTAACATTTTTGTGTCTTATCCACGGAATCAGTTAAAAAAAAAAGTAATTTCCCATTTGAGAGACCTTTAAAACAATCCCCACAAATGTCAAGTACTGTCTTTGAGCTGATAGCATATTAATCAGGTTTCTAAAGACTATATTCACAAAAAAGTCTCTCTGACTTTGAGCCATGTGAAATTGTGTCCTTAACTCATAGTTATTAGATAGTACTAAGATGTTGTAGGTTTTTAATGATACATTGAAAAAGAAGAAAATAAATCAGAGCATTTGTGTTCTCCTATGATGCCAAATTACTAGTCACTTTCTTGGAAAGCTATCAGCTGAACAGAGTATGCATGTATTTTATATAATGTAGATATATATACAATTATATAAATTATAAATTTATATACTCATATCTATTTGTATTTATAAAATATGAATTTTATTTATATGTTTTATGCATGAAATTGAATAATTTATGGACCTTTCACTTGAGATTTGTTGATAAGTTTGTAAGCGTCTTATGCTAAGCCAGTACTCTAAAATGTTTTGGGTGCATAGCACTCTATTTCTAAAAACAAAACAAAAAAAATACCTTCATGATTAACTTTATCTATGATGCTTTATTTATTTTTATAAAACTAAATTATTTCATTTGGTCCTGTGGTAACTTTTTTATTGTCAAAGCCCCACATTGCTAAGAATGTTATTTTATAATATTCAACTATAACTTTTTACACTATTTCGTAGTCTTTGAGGATTTTCAGATATCATGCTCTGAGAATTTTTAGATATAGTGTGGACTTTTAGAGAAATAAATTGCCTGTAGTGCTTTGCAAAGATATAATTACATCAGGGCTTCATAAACTACAAGCCTAATGGAATTATTGCCATGTAATTTTCTGTAGGTTGTTTAAATTGTCTGCAATTTATTCCTGTAAAATTTCTGTAATTTAGCACTCTGTAGGTTGTTTAACAGTTTATAATACTATATTACATATAGTACATGTTTTAAATTAGCCAAAGAAGCAGTGAGATAAAAATAAGTGTCTTCACCTAAGCTATTCTGGCAGAACCATAACTTTTATTTAAATTAATGTAAATTTGCATTAACAAATTTAAAGACAGAATTCACAATCATTGAAGATATAAAGTTCCATTATAGGTGAGACAGATGAACAAAGCTCACTCACAGGAACTGAGTAAAATTTTTTAAGGCACAAAGAAGCTTCTTAGAAATCTTTCTTCATGGTCTCCTAAAAGTTATTCTGATTATAGAAAATGCACTGGGGTGGAGCCAAGATGGCCGAATAGGAACAGCTCCAGTCTACAGCTCCCAGGGTGAGCGACGCAGAAGACGAATGATTTCCGCATTTCCAACTGAGGTACCGGGTTCATCTCACTGGGGATTGTTGGACAGTGGGTGCAGAACAGTGGGTGAAGCACACCAAGCATGATCCAAAGCAGGGCGAGGCATCGCCTCTCCCAGGAAGTGAAAGGGGTCAGGGAATTCCCTTACCTAGCCAAAAAAAGGGGTGACAGACGGCACCTGGAAAATCGTGTCACTCCCACCCTAATACTGTGCTTTTCCAATGGTCTTAGCAAACAGCAAACCAGGAGATCGTATCCTGCACCTGGCTCAGAGGGTCCTATGCCAACGGAGCCTTGCTCATTGCTAGCACAGCAGTCTGAGATCAAACTGCAAGGCAGCAGTGAGGCTAGGAGAGGGGCACCCACCATTTCTGAGGCTTGAGTAGGTAAACAAAGCAGCCTGGAAGCTTGAACTGGGTGGAGCACACCACAGCTCAAGGAGGCCTGCCTACCTCTGTAGACTCCACCTCTGGGGGCAGAGCATAGCCAAACAAAAGGCAGCAGAAACCCTTGCAGACTTAAATGTCCCTGTCTGACAGCTTTGAAGAGAGTAGTGCTTCTCCCATCACGCAGCTTGAGATCTGAGAACAGACAGACCGCCTCCTCAAGTGGGTCCCTGACCCCCAAATAGCCTAACTGGGAGGCACCCCCCAGTAGGGGCAGACTGACACCTCACACGGCTGGGTACTCCTCTAAGACAAAACTTCCAGAGGAACGATCAGGCAGCAGGATCTGCGGTTCACCAATATCCGCTGTTCTGCAGCCTCCACTGCTGATACCCAGGCAAACAGGGTCTGGAGTGGACCTCCAGCAAACTCCAACAGACCTGCAGCTGAGTGTCCTGACTGTTAGAAGGAAAACTAACAAATAGAAAAGACATCCCACCAAAAACCCATCTGTACGTCACCATCATCAAAGACCAAAGGTAGATAAAACCACAAAGATGGGGAAAAAACAGAGCAGAAAAACTGAAAATTCCAAAAATCAGAGCGCCTCTCCTCCTCCAAAGGAACGCAGCTCCTCACCAGCAATGGAACAAAGCTGGATGGAGAATGACTTTGACGAGTTAAGAGAAGAAGGCTTCAGACGACCAAACTACTACAAACTAAAGGAGGAAGTTCGAACCCATGGCAAAGAAGTTAAAAAACTTGAAAAAAGATTAGATGAATGGCTAACTAGAATAACCAATGCAGAGAAGTCCTTAAAGGACCCGATGGAGCTGAAAACCATGGCAAGAGAACTACGTGACGAATGCACAAGCCTTAGTAGCCAATTCAATCAACTGGAAGAAAGGATATCAGTGATGGAAGATCAAATGAATGCAATGAAGTGAGAAGAGAAGTTTAGAGAGAAAAGAATAAAAAGAAACGAACAAAGCCTCCAAGAAATGTGGGACTATGTAAAAAGACCAAATCTACGTCTGATTGGTGTACCTGAAAGTGACAGGGAGAATGGAACCAAGTTGGAAAACACTCTGCAGGATATCATCCAGGAGAACTTCCCCAATCTAGCAAGGCAGGCCAACATTCAGATTCAGGAAATAGAGAACGCCACAGAGATACTCCTCAAGAAGAGCAACTCCAAGACACGTAATTGTCAGATTCACCAAAGTTGAAATGAGGGAAAAAATGTTAAGGGCAGCCAAAGTGAAAGGTCGAGTTACCCACAAAGGGAAGTGCATGAGAATAACAGCCAATCTCTCGCCAGAAACTCTACAAGCCAGAAGACATTGGGGGCCAATATTCAACATTCTTAAAAAAAAGAATTTTTGACCCAGAATTTGATATCCAGCCAAACTAAGCTTCATAAGTGACGGAGAAATAAAATCCTTTACAGACAAGCAAATGTTCAGAGATTTGGTTACCACCAGGCCTGCCTTAAAAAAGCTCCTGAAGGAAGCACTAAACATGGAAAAGAACAAACAGTACCAGCCACTGCAAAAACATGCCAAATTGTAAAGACCATCAAGGCTAGGAAAAAACTGCATCAACTAATGAGCAAAATAACCAGCTAACATCATAATGACAGGATCAAATTCACACATAACAATATTAACTTTAAATGTAAATGGGCTAAATGCTCCAATTAAAAGACACAGACTGGCAAATTGGATAAAGACCCAAGACCCATCAGTGTGCTTTACTCAGGAAACTCATCTCACATTCAGAGACACACATAGGCCCAAAATAAAGGGATGGAGGAAGATCTACCAAGCAAATGGAAAACAAAAAAAGGTAGGGGTTGCAATCCTAGTCTCTGATAAAACAGACTTTAAACCAACAAAGATCAAAAGAGACAAAGAAGGCCATTACATAATGGTAAAGGGATCAATTCAACAAGAAGAGCTAACTATCCTAAATATATATGCACCCAAAACAGGAGCACTCAGATTCATAAAGCAAGTCCTTAGACACCTACAAAGAGACTTAGGCTCCCACACAATAATAATGGGAGACTTTAACACCCCACTGTCAGCATTAGACAGATCAACGAGACAGAAACTTAAAAAAAGATATCTAGGAATTGAACTCAGCTCTGCACCAAGTGGACCTAATAGACATCTACAGAACTCTCCACCCCAAATCAACAGAATATGCATTCTTCTCAGCACCACACCACACCTATTCCAAAACTGACCACATAGTTGGAAGTAAGGCACTCCTCAGCAGATGTAAAAGAACAGATATTATAACAAACTGTCTCTCAGACCACAGTGCAATCAAACTAGAACTCAGGATTAAGAAACTCACTCAAAACCACTCAACGACATGGAAACTGAACAACCTGCTCCTGAATGACTACTGGGTACATAACGAAATGAAGGCAGAAATAAAGATGTTCTTTGAAAAAAACGAGAACAAAGACACAACATACCAGAATCTCTGGGACACATTCAAAGCAGTGTGTAGGGGGAAATTTATAGCACTAAATGCCCACAAGAGAAAGCAGGAAAGATCTAAAATTGACACCCTAACATCACAATTAAAAGAACTGAAGAAGCAAGAGCAAACACATTCAAAAGCTAGCAGAAGGCCAGAAATAACTAAGATCAGAGCAGAACTGAAGGAGATAGAGACACAAAAAACCCTTCAAAAAATTAACGAATCCAGGAGCTGGTTTTTTGAAAAGATCAACAAAATTGATAGACCGCTAGCAAGACTAATAAAGAAGAAAAGAGAGAAGAATCAAATAGACCCAATAAAAAATGATAAAGGGATTTTACCACTGATCCCACAGAAATAAAACCTACCATCAGAGAATACTATAAACACCTCTACGCAAATAAACTAGAACATCTAGAAGAAATGGATAAATTCCTCAACACATACACCCTCCCAAGACTAAACAAGGAAGAAGTTGAATCTCTGAATAGACCAATAACAGGCTCTGAAATTGAGGCAATCATTAACAGATTACCAACCAAAAAATGTCCAGGACCAGATGAATTCACAGCCGAATTCTACCAGGTGTACAAGGAGGAGCTAGTACCATTCCTTCTGAAACTATTCCAATCAATAGAAAAAGAGGGAATCCTCCCGAACTCATTTTATGAGGCCAGCATCATCCTGATACCAAAACCTGGCAGAGACAAAACAAAAAAAGAGAATTTTAGACCAATATCCCTGATGAACACCAATGCAAAAATTCTCAATAAAATACTGGCAAACCGAATCCAGCAACACATCAAAAAGCTTATCCACCATGATCAAGTGGGCTTCATCCCTGGGATGCAAGGCTAGTTCAACATATGCAAATCAATAAACAATCCAGCATTTAAACAGAACCAAAGACAAAAACCACATGATTATCTCAATAGAAGCAGAAAAGGCCTTTGACAAAATTCAACAATGCTTCATGCTAAAAACTCTCAATAAATTAGGTATTGATGGGAAGAATCTCAAAATAATAAGAGCTATCTATGACAAACCCATAGCCAATATCATACTGAATGGGCAAAAACTGGAAGCATTCCCTTTGAAAACTGGCACAAGACAGGGATGACCTCTCTCACCACTCCTATTCAACATAGTGTTGGAAGTTCTGGCCAGGGCAATCAGGCTGGAGAACGAAATAAAGGGTATTCAATTAGGAAAAGAGGAAGTCAAATTGTCCCTGTTTGCAGATGACATGATTACATATCTAGAAAACCCCATCTTCTCATCCCAAAATCTCCTTAAGCTGATAAGCAACTTCAGCAAAGTCTCAGGATACAAAATCAATGTGCAAAAATCACAAGCATTCTTATACACCAATAACAGACAGAGAGCCAAATCATGAGTGAACTCCCATTCACAATTGCTTCAAAGAGAATAAAATACCTAGGAATCCAACTTACAAGGGATGTGAAGGACCTCTTCAAGGAGAACTACAAACCACTGCTCAAGGAAATAAAAGAAGATACAAACAAATGGAAGAACATTCCATGCTCATGGGCAGGAAGAATCAATATCATGAAAATGGCCATACTGCCCAAGGTAATTTACAGATTCAATACCATCCCCATCAAGTTACCAATGACTTCCTTCACAGAAGGGGAAAAAACTACTTTAAAGTTCATATGGAACCAAAAAAGAGCCCGCATTGCCAAGTCAATCCCAAGCCAAAAGAACAAAGCTGGAGGCATCACGCTACCTGACTTCAAACAATACTACAAGACTACAGTAACCAAAACAGCATGGTACTATTACCAAAACAGAGATATAAACCAATGGAACAGAACAGAGCCCTCAGAAATAATGCCACATATCTACAACTATCTGATCTTTGACAAACCTGACAAAACCAAGCAATGGGGAAAGGATTGCCTATTTAATAAATGGTGCTGGGAAAACTGGCTAGCCATATGTACAAAGCTGAAACTGGATCCCTTCCTTACACCTTATACAAAAATTAATTCAAGATGGATTAAAGACTTAAATGTTAGACCTAAAACCATAAAAACCCTAGAAGAAAACCTAGGCAATACCATTCAGGACATAGGCATCGGCAAGGACTTCATGTCTAAAACACCAAAAGTAATGGCAACAAAAGCCAAAATTGACAAATGGGATCTAATTAAACTCAAGAGCTTCTGCGTAGCTAATAAAACTACCATCAGAGTGAAGAGGCAACCTACAGAATGGGAGAAAATTTTTGCAATCTACTCATCTGACAAAGGGCTAATATCCAGAATCTACAATGAACTCAAACAAATTTACAAGAAAAAAACAAACAATCCCATCAGCAAGTGGGCGAAGGATATGAACAGACACTTCTCAAAAGAAGACATTTATGCAGCCAAAAGACACATAAAAAAACACTCATCATCACTGGCCATCAGAGAAATGCAAATCAAAACCACAATGAGGTACCATCTCACACCAGTTAGAATGGCGAACATTACAAAGTCAGGAAACAATAGGTGCTGGAGAGGATGTGGAGAAATAGGAACACTTTTACACTGTTGGTGGGACTGTAAACTAGTTCAACCATTGTGGAAGTCAGTGTGGCGATTCCTCAGGGATCTAGAACTAGAAATACCATTTGACCCAGCCATCCCATTACTAGGTATATACCCAAAGGATTATAAATCATGCTGCTATAAAGACACATGCACATGTATGTTTATAGCAGCACTATTCACAATAGCAAAGACTTGGAACCAACCTAAATGTCCATCAATGATAGACTGGATTAAGAAAATGTGGCACATATACACCATGGAATACTATGCAGCCATAAAAAATGATGAGTTCATGTCATTTGTAGGGACATGGATGAAGCTGGAAACCATCATTCTCAGCAAACTATCGCAAGGACAACAAAACCAAACACCACATGTTCTCACTCATAGGTGGGAATGGAACAATGAGAACACTTGGACACAGGAAGAGGAACATCACACACTGGGGCCTATTGTGAGGTGGGGGGAGGGGGGAGGGATAGCATTAGGAGGTATACCTAATGTTAAATGACGAGTTAATGGGTGCAGCACACCAACATGGCACATGTATACATATGTAACAAACCTGCATATTGTGCACATGTACCCTAAAACTTAAAGTATAATTTAAAAAAAAAGAAAATGCATTGAGAATGATTTTTTTCCCTCAGGAGGATATTTTAAAGAAAATGAAATTATGGCTAAGGAGAGAGTTTACAATTTTCAAAAAACTCATCACTCATATATAATAATGTTCATGAACTCAATTTACAACCTTTTACCAACCTTTATGTTTTATAATACATATAATGCATTATAAATACATATATACATTTATAATACATGTAATGCATTCTAAAACATATTTATGTATGTTGTACATACATATATAATACATTATAACACATAAAGGCTGGTAAAATATTGCAAATTAAAATTTTATAAAATGAGACATTTCAAATATTCTTTGAAAGAAAGAAACGCAGAAATAAAACTTTATGATTATCAGTATCCATTGAAAGTGTTCCCAAGGATGGAGAACTAAAAAGGAGTTACTAGCAAATATGTATCTGTTGTGATTAAGAATGCAGAACTGGAGGGAGGAGCCAAGATGGCCAAATAGAAACATCTCCGGTCTACAGCTCCCAGCGTAAGCGACGCAGAAGACGGGTGATTTCTGCATTTCCAACTGACGTACCAGGTTCATCTCACTGGGGAGTGCCAGACAGTAGGTGTAGGACAGTGGGTGCAGCACACCGTGTGCGAGCCAAAGCAGGGCAATGCAACGCCTCACCCGGGAAGTGCAAGGAGTCAGGGAATTCCCTTTCCTAGTCAAAGAAAGCAGTGACAGATGGCACCTGGAAAATCGGGTAACTCCCACACTAATACTGCGCTTTTCCAACAGGCTTAAAAAACGGCACACCAGGAGATTATATCCCGCACCTGGCTTGGAGGGTCCTATGCCCACAGAGTCTCGCTCATTGCTAGCACAGCAGTCTGAGATCAAACTACAAGGTGGCAGCGAGGCTGGGGGAGGGGTGCCCGCCATTGCCAAGTTAGTTGTTTGATTAGGTAAATAAAGTGGCCCGGAAGCTCGAACCCAGCCCACCAACGTGGCACATGTATACATATGTAACAAACCTGCACATTGTGCACATGTACCCTAAAACTTAAAGTATAATAATAATAAAATTAAAAAAAAAGAATGCAAAACTAAACTACAATTCTAAAATCTAACTTAATAATTGTGTGACTTTGGGCAAATCAATTAATCTCTCATGCCTCTGTTTGCTCACATATGAAAGAGAAGCAATAATATATCTAACAATATTGGGATGAGCTGGGATATTATCCATTATCAGTCAACTCCACAAATTCAGTGATTTACACAACAAATTTTACCTCTCATTCATACAAAATTTGCTTTTGGTTCATACAGATCTCCAGAGCAAGCCTTAATCTCTCAGTTGGCTCAATATTTCAGGCTGCTTGAATCTTATACTACCTTCATATAAACAGGAGCCTCCATGCTATCACAGAGAAGGAGAAATCATGCAGACCCAAGCATTAGTTCTTGCTGGCTTCCACCTCTTATTAGATGACAATGTTGATTATTGTAATGTAGGCAGGAAATAAAACAGAGATAAGGTTAACCTGAACTTTTAAAAATTGTATCATTTAATTTTAGAACTGGAAAGGTCTCTAAAAATAATCCAGTCAAATCCCTCACTATGCTTTGAATGTGTCCCCCAAAGCTCATGTGTTGAAAACTTAATACAGGTGCAAGAGTCTTGGAAAGTGGGGCCTAAAAAAAGATGATTCGATCACGAGGGTTCTGCTCTTATGAGTGAATTAAGGCCATTACCTCAGAAGTGGGTTAGTTACAGAAGGTGGGCTTGTTATAAAAGTGAGACTATGTGCAGAGGCTCACACCTATAATCCCAACACCTTAGGAGGCCGAGGTAGGTGGATCACTTGAGGCCAGGAGTTTGAGACCAGCCTGGGCAACATAGTGAGACCTTGCCTCTAAAAAATACAAAAAAAAACATAACTGGGCATGGTTGCTCAAACCTGTATTTCCAACTACTTGGAAGGCTAAGGCAGGAGACTCACTTGAGCCCAGGAGTTGGAGGCTTTGGTGAGCTATGATGGTGCCACTGCCACTCCAACCTGGGTGACAGAGCAAGACCCTGGCTCTTTAAAAAAAAAAAAAAAGTGAGTTCAGCCCCCTCTTTCTCTCTCTCTTTCTTTCTCTCATGCTCTCTTGCCCTTCTACCTTCTACCATGGGATGATGCAGCAAGAAGGTCCTTGCAAGATGCTGGAAACTTGATATTGGATTTCCCAGCCTCCAGAACTATGAGAAATATTTTTTTCTTTATAAATTTCACAGTCTGTGGTATTCTGTTTTGGCAACACAAAATGGACTAAGACACCTCTTTATTTTACAGATGCAGAAACAGACACCCAGAGAAAGTACAAGAATTCTTGTCCTAGGTTACCTATCCTGCAATAGCAGAGTCTAAAGTTAAATTCAGATATCTCTACTAGCTCTCTCCTGGCTGCAGTTCTACTACCAACCTTTGGAAATGTGCTAAAGCATTCTTGTTTCTTCTGTAATAGCCCAAAGAACAGTACAACATGGTGATTAAGTATCACTTTTCCAAATTTATATTTAATGGAAAACCCAGAAATGATAATAATAATAGGGGAAATGTTCTCAGACCTGAAATGGTACTACAGTAGCTATTATTAATTTCTATTCATTGTATATTAACAATCTGAGACTTATTGTCCAACCTAACTGAAAATGCAGGATTCAATACCATATTGAAGAATAATATTTTTGCTATGGCAAGGAAGAATAATGTTTGTGAGAAGAGGCAGAATGGCATGTCATGGAACTTTGAAGTCTTCAGAAATAAGATTTGTTTTTCATCATACTTTCTGAATCAACATTATTTTAAAATGAATGTACTCCCAACCTTTCCTACTCACACAGCCCTACACAGTCTATACTATCAGTAGGGAGAGCTAGAGTGCTGAGCTAGCTGTTACATGTGTTTTTTGTTTCCATTTGCTGAGTGAGGGGGAAAATCAAACAATCAACATATCAAGATAAGTGAAATACCTGCTGTGTTTATTGAAGGGTGTGGCTGGTAATGACTAATGCAACCATTTTCTACTTGAACAGATTCAGGTTCAAAATGATACTTCGGTTATTTCTAAAATGAAAAGAATGATCGCAGGTCTATTACCACTTCCAGTTATTAAATCATTATCATATCAACTGTTTCCTTTCCCTTCCCCTGTTTCCATTTAGACCTCCAGCACTATATGGGAATGCAGCCATCTGGTCATGAGGTTAAGCTGAGAAGAATGCTGCCCTAAAGCATCCTGGGAAATGCTGGACCAGAAGTACTTCTGTTAGTTACTTCTTTGCTAAATCATGCATCTTGCAAAATTGACCATTAAGAGATACAACTATTGTATGTCCCAAATACTCTGGTTAAAAATGTGGGGTGATCTTCCTTTTAGGCCCTATGTAATATCTTCCGACTTTATGGATACTTAGACATATCATTTATTCCAATGACAGCCTGCTTACTTGATGCCATTGACAGAAAATAGTTATAAATAAATGTCTAAAGCTAGTGTGGCTCTATCCAAAGATTCTGTATAATCCCGTTTAGAGTGATGAGGACTGTAATGACAATCTTAAGTACACTATTTTTTTTTTAAAGAAATCTGATACATCTTACTCTTATACATGGGATTGATGATATTCTTCCTCCAACGGATTATGAACCAGGAAGTCTAGGTAAGAATAAAAGCAGTCCCTTAGTTACTGGAGTAGCTTAGACCTCTCACAGGTGATATTTGTAGTTCACATCAAGCCTGAGCAAGTATTTGGGCTAGTTTTACATGTTGAAACCAAAGGGGAAGCTTAGCAAGTACACCGTTTCTTGCTTTGAAAGAGTCAGTCTAAGATATACGTATATCATTTTGTTCACACACTGAACTCCCCTCCCTTTTTTTCCTGCTTCTCTCCTGCTTGGAGCTGACTCCTCCTTCCTGCAGCTCCGAGGATCACAGGCTGATTGAAGAACACAGCGGTTCAGATGGGATTCTGTGCACCAGCTCCCTCTGACTGGCTCGCGCTCGCCCTCTCTCTCTCTCTCTCTACCTTCAAAGCTGAAACCTACCTGACAATCTCCTGCCTTTGAATCCAGCTCTGGAACCAAATGCATCATTTTACTGCTCTTAAAAGTGAACAGAGTTTGATTATCTCAAGCTACAAGCTGCTTTGCTCCATAAGAAGGACCCCAAAGGATCCAGACATCATTGGTTTTTAATGTACCTGAAGAGTTTTTCTTTTTATTTTTTTTTTTGGCTTTCTTCCCTGAAACTTGATGGTGGGAAGGAGTTTTTGCTTTGTTTTTAATTGGAATGTTGAAAAGTTGTTCGGGGTTTTTTTTTTTTTATGCTTGAAATGGAACATAATTTTTAAATATAGCTTGAGTCAGAACTAAAGGAGACATGCCTAACCATTTCCTGCAGGACTGACCAGAAGAACATCTAGAGGGGAACTTGGTAGGAGGAATGAAATCTGATTTGCAGCAGCCGGTCTTTCTTTTGAGAAAATTATCAGACTCATTGATAAGGGAAATTAAATATTGACCAAGGACAATGCCTTTATTTCTCAGTAACTTATCAACAAATGACTCTAGCCTGTGGAAAGAGAATCATAATTCTACGGACCTTTTAAATCCGCCAGGAACCCTGAATATCTATCTTTTTTGCTTGACATGTCTCATGACTTTTGCAGCCTTGGTGGGCAGCATTTATTCACTAGTTTCCCTGCTGAAAATGCAGAACAGAACTGTTGTGTCCATGCTTGTGGCTTCCTGGTCTGTGGATGATCTCATGAGCGTCCTGTCGGTGACGATCTTTATGTTTTTGCAGTGGCCAAACGAGGTCCCCGGTTACTTCCAATTTCTGTGCACCACCTCTGCCTTATTGTATTTATGCCAGGGCCTCTCTAGCAACTTGAAGGCGACTCTCCTAGTCTCTTACAACTTTTATACGATGCACAGAGGTGTGGGGAACCAGACAGTCTCCAGAAGATCGGGCCAGGTGCTCGGCGTGGCGGTAACCGTGTGGACAGCCAGTCTGCTGCTCTCGGCGCTCCCGCTGTGCGGCTGGGGCGCCTTCGTGCGCACGCCCTGGGGCTGCCTGGTGGACTGCTCCAGCTCCTACGTGCTGCTCCTCTCTACCGTGTACGCTTTGGCCTTCGGACTCCTCGTGGGCCTCTCAGTCCCACTCACTCACCGATTGCTGTGTTCGGAGGAGCCGCCGAGACTCCACTCCAACTACCAGGAAATTTGCCGTGGAGCTTCAATTCCTGGGACCCCTCCTACTGCGGGGAGAGTGGTTTCCCTGTCCCCAGAGGATGCTCCGGGCCCGAGTCTGCGGCGCTCTGGGGGATGCTCTCCGAGCTCGGACACCGTGTTCGGACCGGGTGCGCCCGCTGCCGCTGGGGCTGAAGCCTGCAGGCGTGAGAACCGGGGGACTCTCTATGGCACCAGGAGCTTCACCATGAGCGTAGCGCAGAAGCGCTTCGCTTTGATCCTAGCGCTTACAAAAGTCGTCCTTTGGCTGCCCATGATGGTAAAAGTGCAGTTTCTCACAAAGCGCGAGTGTGTGTGCCAGACAGTGTAAATGAGTGTTGGGACCGGCTTGGGGAGTCACCAAGAGACACACAGTGAAGTCCGCTTCCAAGTGTATCTCGCTGGGTTTTAGACATGCACTTAGAAGAAGGCAGTTCGGGATAGGGCTAGTTGGCTTCGAAACCTTTCAAATGCATTTGAAATGTTTCTCCTTTCAAAAGTCAGGGGCGTGTGGATCGCTTTCCGTCGCGAGCGACTTAGTTTTCCCTATCGGTGGTGGCCAAGGATATTGTCTCACACAGCAAAATCTGAGAGTATTCAGAAAAGGAGAGAGGGAATTAAAAGGTTTTTTTCTCCTCAACCTTCTGTCATCCCTTTCTCGCCGTTCCATTCCCGCCTGGAGAGGACGACGCCCATCTCCAGCAGGGCGGGATAGAGGGGAAGAGAGATCAGTTGTGGAGGGAGAAGACAGGGGACAAAACAGGCTTTTGTTCCTCCTTCCAGGAGGAAGCCGATTAGGAGGTGGCAGAGTGGCGCCCCGCTGTGACGAGCGCGCATGGGCGGAGATGAGGGTCCAGGGAGGCGACAAAGGCCATTCGGAGAATCAGATGCGGGTTTCACGGACGGCTGTTTCTCAGCTAGCGTCCTCCACGTTGTAGACTGTGCCTTTCTGGTGGAGTCTTGAATAGGCAGCGGGCGCAGATCCGGCGCTCAAAAGCTGAAACCCCTCCCAACCCTGGGGGTGTGCCCCGCCGTTCCCAGGAGCCCATCACCAAGGACAGGGAGCCAGCTCCGTAGCAGAGGTCCCCGCTGTCCATCAGGAGAAGGAACTGGAAAGGGAACTGAGGCAGCGTGCGTGGAGAAAAGGCTTGAGAAGTACAAAGTATAATTTTAGGTTAGGTCTGAAGTTCTCTTGCCCTTGCAGATGCACATGGTGATCCAGAACGTCGTGGGGTTTCAGAGCCTTCCCTTGGAGACATTCAGCTTTCTACTTACCCTGCTGGCCACCACTGTAACCCCAGTGTTTGTCTTGTCCAAACGCTGGACCCACTTGCCCTGTGGCTGCATCATCAACTGCAGGCAGAACGCATATGCAGTGGCGTCCGATGGGAAAAAAAGTAAGTCCTCAACACTGCAGTGATTGGCAGCAATATGCATTCAGTGACTTTAAGAAAAGTGGTCTATTAACTAAGTTGCCTCAGTAGGGGATGGACAGTCCAAGGATAAATGTAAGTGGTAAATAGTGAGAAGAAATTATAACATGAAACAATCACTGCAACAGTTTGGGGGTAGATTTTAAATGCAGCTGGTTTTGAAAAACCCCATGAAGTGCTTGTGGCACTGAATAACTATTTTAGGTAGAAAAAAAAAAGGAAAGACTAGAATTCATTCAGCACACCATGTCAACAAAGGCACTTAGATGATACATTCACCATAGTTCTTAGTCCAGAAAAGAAAATATATTCCCCTCCCAAGTCTAGAATGAGACGCAGCATTGCTATAAGAAGCTTGCATTTGAAAAAGGATTATTAACCCTCCGAAAGAAGTTGAAAACTCATTATATTATAACATTATTATGCAATGGAACAGTAAAGAAAGGCATTTTTGTTGTTTTACTGCTAGTATTCTTCCAGGGTTTTGGAAAGTTTTCAGAGTAAGGAATCAGAGTGCTTGAAAACAGTTCCAAAACAAATTGTAAGTGTAGGCCTCTCTCTCTCTCTCTCTCTGTCACACACACACACACACACACACACACACCCTGGTCCAAACATAAAAACAAGCAAAACCCTCAGTTTCAAAAAAAAGCCACAAGTGACAGTTTGTTACTGTGTGTTCATGTATGAATCTAGCCAAGTTATTTACTTAAAGAAGATTCTGTGTTCTGAAGAGTACACCTAGAATGAGAGTGGAAAGCAGGGTCCCTTCCAGAACTCCCTACAGTGTAATTGTTCCCATATGCTAAGACAGGAAAAGTGTTGACGAATGAGTTGTATATTTTGACTCTGCCAGGAAGAAAAAGGAGATTATTGTATTATTCCAGACAAAATATAGGATGGTCTATCACTTAATAAATCTGAGAATGCATTAGTGTATGCTGCATTAACTGTCCTATTAATTGTCCTTTGCTCAGAGTATGTAAGTATATTATTCTTTAACAGAGATGAAGGTTAAATAAAAACAGTCCATCTCAGGCTATTTTAGGGTTGCAAAATCCAGAGGATATCAAAGTGTACTCTGCAATCAATTCAACGACAAAGTTATTTTATATAATTAGCCATGAATTGGCCATTTTTTCCATGTCATAGTGATGGCATTTAAAATTTAGAATGTCTAGATATTTTTCAAATGACCAGAAAATTTTTTTTGTTAAGAATGCCATTAAGTTTTATTAGTAGTAGATGGCAGATGCATTTGTCTTTAAAATAACCTTAGAACTTATAATAATGATGTGTCTCTAAAGATTAATATCCAGAGCAACAGTGACAGAGAAAATTAATAATAAACCCTTATGGGCCACTTATAAAAACATATAACATAAAGGAAACAATTCACAAACCTCAAAACTCTAACATTCTAATAAATCTTAGCATTTTGCCACTAAACTAGTGAACCAGCCCGGTCTTACAACATCTAAAATTGTGAGAGGGATGAGTCTAGTGCCAGTGAAAATGAAAAGTCATAATGAATTGGTTGAAGGCAGTCATTTTTAAGAAGTGGGGACCAGCCATCTCAGAGCTGAAAACAAAGCAAACGACAGACTTATTCTTGTAAATGACCTATGAAATATTCTACTTTCTGTACTGCACAGACAAAAGAGTCTTACGGCAGGCTAGCAGAATCAACAGTCACACTCATATCACAGGTTTGAAATTAAAAATATGTCTTTTGAGATCAAAATAATATTTTTTTCTAAAATTACCATTGCTTTTATTTGTGTTTATTTTAAAATTCCAAAGAAGGACTTGAAATATGAAGGCTTATGAAAAAGAAGCATGGCTTCACAAATAAAACATTGTGAGAAACTTTAGTTTAAGATGCTTATAGTTCAAATGGCTCCATTCCCACTTATGATCCAGGCTGTGATATCAGAAAATTCTGACAATAACAATGATGTGTTTCTACTGTCTGAGAAGCCACCATCAATTTTCCTATTGATAGTGTAACACAACAAAATTTTAAAACCCCAAAGGTAGCACATGCTTAGGTGGACCAGGTGGTTGATCAGCTAGAGTATCTTAATTCTTCGATGGTTCGAGTTTTATGTTTAAACTTTTTGTCCATAACAAACTAAGATTCCCTCTCTTTACATCCTTTATCAGTCAGTGAACTTCAGAAGAAAGAGAGAGAAAATATTTTTTTCTAACATATTTATCATAGGTTAATGTTGAAGATGTAAATATAATTATACATCTCAACTTCACTAAATGGGAACTGACAGAAGTGCAACCAGAAAATGAATGTGAGCAGTGGAAAATAATTTGCAGAAATAATAATCCTCTCCTGTTTCCAACAATCTGTATTACTAGTGTCTCAAAAGTGTTTTGTTGTTGTTGTTGTTGTTTTGTTTTGTTTCTCAAATGATTTTAACATAGAGATCTCAGGCAGTAGACATACTGTTTGGATATGGCTTTCAGACTCATTTTGTTTGCCTGACATGACATTTTTTAAATTAAACAGCTAAATGTCAAACACATTGTATAAAAAACAGATTTTTGTTCTTTATTTTTTTGACAAAATGATAGTATCTGGTAAGTGACATTACTCTGAAGAATGATTTGTTTTTATAAGTTGATGTAATTACTCACATCTAAAATTGTAATTGGCAAGATGTGATTAAAAGCAGAAGACTAGAGCTAATTCATATTTTATCAAGGATTTTGGAAGAATAAAGATTTTGCTTTTAAGAACAAAAAATTATATTTATTTTTAAGATGTTTAGTATAAATTTCAAAAGATTCTGGACAATATTCTGATGGCTTTTAAGTTTCTTGCAAATTATTAATCAATGAAAGATCTCTGACTTTCACAGACACACACACGAAATACAAAAAAAAGTTTTTAAAAAATCTCAACTATGTATTTTTTTTAGTGATATAAAAGTAGGAGTCAGGAACTGTAGCACTGTCAAGGCCTTCCTCCTATAAATAAATCAATATTATAAAGATACCATTTTTTTGAAATCATATGTTATTCAGCTAGCATCATTGAGTCAAGGCTAACCTAACAAACCATTCCTGTCACAACAAGCATGATTCCTACAGGTTGCTTCACTCATTCATTAATTCACTCACTCAATAAATAAATATTCATTAGGGAAAAAGTCACTATGTGTCTAGCACTGTGCTGCATGTTCAATAAGGAACAGAAATTCCCAACCCATGACCCATGAGCTGAATTTGGTTCAAAGATCTGGTTTTTAACCAATTTTTATTGTTACTTAAAACTAATTTTAATTATGGACCAAAATTTTAAGATCAGGATATTTTACATCAAGTCTATGAACCTGGTTTGTCTGAAAAATTAGAATTATTGACAACACAACCCCTAATCTCCCCACAACTGGCTGGAGCTGAGAATCCTCCTTAGATGGAGGAAGAACTTTCCCATTTGCCTTTGTTAATAATTAAAGCATAGGAGATATACCTAATGTAAATGACAAGTTAATGGGTGCAGCACACCAACATGGCACATGTATACATACGTAACAAACCTGCACGTTGTGCACATGTACCCTAGAGCTTAAAGTATAATAATAATAAAAAATAATAATAATAATGTTACCTAAATGGCCCCATAGACACTTTTTATTTTATATTTTTGGTTCATTTAAAAAAAGACCTAGTCTTTACCCTCAAAGAACTTAAAAATGATTAGTTTTGACTCTGATTCTCATATTTTCTTCAACATAATTTTGATTATTAACTATATTGTTTTAATTTGTTTTTATAGGGATTTGCCCCCTTAAAACCAGCCTCTCATCTTACATTGTCAACTTTATGATATTATAACCTATTATCTCAAGTTCAGGTACATTAGTTATTTCAGGCAGAATTTGCCATTGAAGTGATAAGTCACTAACAAGAAATGTTTTCATTGATTATACTTTGTAATTACTGTATTTCCTCTGACTTAAAAACAGCACATTGTGTAATTCTGCTTCCATTAACATAATTCTTTCATGGGTCTGATTAGCAAGAAAGCAATTTCAAATAAAGACAAATAACTCCAATTCTGAAAACAGCTAGCTTTAAATTCATATCATTTTACCTGTAAGCAATCTTCAGTAGCTTTCGTCTGTCACCCCCTGTTTTCTCCAGTGTAAAATAGAATCAATACGTTTTTTACTATGTAGGGTTGTTGGTGTGTTAAATGAGATAATCGATGTGCAAAATGGCCTCAGAATGTTCTATCACATCATGGTCTCTTGATAATCCTCCTTTCTTTTCATAGCCTACCTCACACTGCCCCTTGTCCCTTGTGACATGGAGGTGAAGTCTCCTTTGACACATTCTGCACACTCCTTCAAAAACATTACTCATTTTTGCTTTATATATTTGAGATTACAATGTGCAACTAATAAAATTATAGTCATAGACATCAATTTTATCATGTTATATCACAAAATTGGGATTTTTTGACAGCATTTGTTTTCTTAATGGCCTTGAAATGACAATTTGTCACTTTCTATCTTTTTTGGAGAAAAAGAGAAACCCATCAATAATTTAAACATCCTTTTAGTTCCTTCACCTTTCACATTCTTAAAGCAAGTTAAACAGTATAACTTAATTTTACTTGACTATGTTACTAGAAAAGGTCAGTAAAAATCTAAATGAGACAGTATATAAAATATGAACATCTGTTTCTACTTTTAGTTTTTCTTTGAATCAAACTTGTTCTTGTTTGTGTTCTGGCTCAAACAACAATGAATGATACTAATAAATTCTATTTTTCAGTCAACAGAATTGGTTTATAAATCTTAGATTCTGAGAAACATTTCAGTAATAGAATCAGCATATGAATGACACTTGGGTATATTGCAAAATGGATCAAATTTTACTTATCTTTTCCATAGAAAGATGATAGCTTTTCATACATTTTTTCTATCAAAGATAGCTAAATGTCTCAGTATAAAACACAGAGCTATCAAAGTAGAAAATATGTTTAAACAAACCATGTTTTGACAGATGAAAGCACAAACATTAAATTATATCTTGTCTACCACCTTGATATAACTTCATTCTTAATATATAAAACTTATCTAGCATTTAATGACATTCAACATAAAAATTGTATCACTTTCTGTCACTTTCTTGCTTTTTATTCTAAGACTTTGCATCACTCCACCAACTAATAGTACTATAATTATGATTTCATCATATTTCACCTGATTTAAATCATAAAAAGTTTTATGCATTCCTGCTAAACTCTTCTTGTAATAATCAGCTTTATAGACATTGTAAAGTGCTTCAATTTACAAAAAATATTAATCCATCTAATTTTTTACCAGTTCATTTCACATTTATTTGTATCAGAAATGTACATGTTATTTTTTAAAATTTAAAAGCTGTTTTGCAGCATAGTCTAATTTTTAATGTATGCATTTATAGACATATAGATGACAAAAAATTATATACCAAAATATTTAAAGACGTTATATTTATTGGTGGTATTCTTAGCTGAATAACTCACATAATATTAAGGCTACTTGATAATTAATTTCTAGCAAAATAAAATGTATAAATAATATCTCTTATCCCAAAATATAAGGAAATGTGCAAAATAATTGGTAGACTAAGAAAAGCTAAAACAATGTATTTGAGAATTTCCTAATGTATGGCTAAGTTTTTGTTATGTAAGGCTTCTTTAGAGACTGAAAGAGTTTTTAAGATTGTATGTATTTCAAGACCCTCATTGTGTAAATGAGAAAAATTAGACACAGGGTGATAAGATAATTTTGTGAGGCATAATTTCTTTGCATAACTGACAAAAAGTAAATGAAGATAGCTTTAAAATGTATAATAATCAAGTTGAATGCTTTCTATTTTTATTTGCTATATATATCCAATGTTGTCTTTATCTACCTTACTAGCCATAAACTGTTGTTTTTATTTTTACTCAGTCAAGAGAAAAGGCTTTGAATTCAATCTATCATTCCAAAAAAGTTATGGGATTTATAAAATAGCACATGAAGATTACTATGATGATGATGAAAATTCCATATTCTATCACAACCTGATGAACTCTGAGTGTGAAACTACAAAAGACCCTCAGAGAGACAACCGTAACATCTTCAATGCTATAAAAGTAGAAATCAGCACCACGCCCTCTCTGGACAGCTCCACACAAAGAGGCATCAACAAATGCACAAATACTGATATTACAGAAGCTAAACAGGATTCCAACGACAAAAAGCGTGCGTTTTCTGACAAAACGGGAGGTGATATTAACTATGAAGAAACTACCGTTTTTGAAGGGCCAGAAAGAAGACTGTCTCATGAAGAGAGTCAGAAACCAGATCTTTCAGACTGGGAGTGGTGTAGGAGTAAATCAGAAAGAACTCCTCGTCAGGTACAGTAAAAGTTGTTCTTGCTGTTAAATTGAAAGTAATACTAAATATGATAGTCATGAAAAACATTATCAGTTGTTTGTTTTATTCAATCAAGCCCAACATTAACTTCACTTGCCTCAATTAATTTCCACGATATTTAATTTTATTTCAAGATTTCTTTTGAAGGACTTTTAATTCTTTTAATCAGTTTAAAATCTATACATTTTATAATAGGAAGAGTTAAACAGGCTCTTTAAGAAGGGTAGAGCATTCTTTTTTAACCTCAAGTAACCTGCATAAATTCAGATTAGATTCTCAGAACTCATGGTTCAAATTAATTTAATTTGTAGATTTTATTTTTCCCTCCTCCATTCCAAAGGTATACCTTAAGTCTCCAAGGGAAGTTTTATTTTTTCATGTAAAGGCAAATATTTATACAACTAGCAGTGAGAAGTGTTGTTCTGTTGAAAGTATATTAGGCAGCTTGCCTTTCAGTCTTACTAGAATTAATCCCTCCAGTACCCAGCAGAAAAAAAATATTCCAGAATACATTCTCGTGAGCATTTGCAAGCCCTTATGAATGTTCCATCTCCTTAAATATGGAAGAATCATTTTATAATATTTTATAAAACTAAAGGAATTTGCACATGAATTTCTCATCCTTTCCTAGATTTCAGCCTTCCTAAAATGGTGAGGGATCCTTCTTATTCATTGAAATGGCAGTATGATATTGATATGAGATTTTTTCTTTCCCCAAGTTCTCATATGTGATAATTAAGTTGCCCTTGCTTTCCACACTATTGATTTCCTAGAAAAAAAGAGCCTTTTTTCTACATGAGTTAATGGAAATCAGAATCTACATGCACCTAATCTCTGGAATCAAAAGCATTATTTTAGAAATACACTGCTAGGAGTAATGTATTCATTGATCAAAAGTATGATCATATAACACCAACTATAAATATGAGCAGAATAATTTGAGATTTTCTTTATTCTCATTGATTAAATAAAACTACTAGTCTCCTGATACCATTGTTTTAAAAGTGAATTGAATAGTAAAATAAGGTGTATAAAATATATTATACAAAAAGACAACTGTGCATATGTTTAGACTTTAGAAGTCAAAGGAAAATATCACTAAATATTTGTCATAAATTAAATAGTACAGTAAAAGGTGGAGGCCAAAGAACACAATGCTCCATACGTTTAGGAAAAATCTGTTTCCCTAGCTAAGAGGGGAATTCCGACACTTTCATCGCCAATTTGCTCCTGAATAATCTAAACCTCTTAGTCTTGCACTTAGAAATTGTTAAGTTATATTCATAAGGAAGCACATGTGTGTGTGTGTGTGTGTGTCCATCCCAATAACTTGTAACTACCTTCTGTGCTAGTCACCTATATCATCCTCGTGATTACTCCTTACAGATTACAGCTATCTTGAATCTTACTCATATTTTTTGTTGTATTCTTCTATCACAAATGTATGTACTTCTAACATACTATATTGTTTAGCTTTGCTAATTTTGAGCCTTCTAAAGATGGTATCATGCTATATATAGTCTTCTGGGACCTGCTTTTGTTCATTTAACATTACTAAGTTCAATTTTCTTATTTATTTCATCAAAATCGTGGGAATTATTATCTAAAATACCAGAACTTAACACCCTCATTTAAAAGCCTTGGTTATAGTTTGGAAAGTAGGGTCAAATAACTATAACTAGAAATGTGAAAGAATCAGACACTGCTTGCACATAAGTACACTGTCCTGGGAGAATGATGAAGAACAACTTACCCACAATCTTCTTTAAATCAAAAATTAAAATGATTTATGTAAAGTATAAAACTTTGATCAATCCAGGTATCTTTCAGCTATAAATATTGACTTGTTAAATATAGATATTTAAACAACTGTGATGATCAAGTCTTTCAGGAAACTTCTCTGAAATGGTCGCTATGAAAAATAATGATTAGTGGTAAAAGATGGATAATACAATATTCTGGAAAGGTAAAACTTTTTATTTCCAGGGACTAATTAAAATTAAATAAAATACTATCATAAATTTTAAAACAACAGAAAGAAATCCTAAACCACAGACTGACATTTTTTGTATAACCTTCCCTTAGTAAAAGTACCTGTGGTCTTTAAGGTTAGCCTTAAATACAAATACAAAATTTTAAATTAAAAAAGTTCTACAAAATTCTACAAAACATTTTAAATCACAAAGTTTAAAATGTTCACATTGTAATTTAAAATGTTAGCAAAAACACAGTTAGGACTGAAAACCTTATGAGGACTTTTCCTAAGACTAAAACAACTTTTAATTCTTACCCTTTTCTTCAGCAGCAAATATTACATGGAAGTGAATGATGACTTAGAAAGGACTTTCATTTTTATCTTTTTCTTCCCAGTGCCGTTCTTTGCTCTCAAAGCAATGTTAACATATGTATCTTATATAGTGATGCATTAAACTGTGTGGTAGACACTGCAGTTACTCTATAAAAACACTACTTCTTTTGATTGTTTTATGGTTGTACTTTCAAACATTAGGCTCAATTTATCAGTTTGTATCTAATGGTACTACATTTAATAGTATGTGTTCTCAGGATTTTTTAAAAAGCAGATTTGATTTTAAACATATTTAGTGAGCTCTCCTTTATTTCTACAATATGCTGTTTTTAATTAAAGTTTATGTTAACAATTCCCAGAATATTTTCTTGGAAGTCCTGGTAGGAGTGAGAATATCATCAAACCAAGGTTAAGGCGTAGAAATTATGGCAATAGAATGGCTTCAGTAGATTTAAATGTGATCCCATAAAATTTACAAGAATTGAAGGTATTCATAAGACTGAAATTCAATTTAAACCTGGCCACACAATCACTTCTTTTTGAACCCCTAATAAGTAGAAATCTAAGCAGTTTACCATTTTGAAAGTTCAGAAAAAATAGTCAGAAATGTCAGAGTTTTTTAGTTAGAAAGTCTTAATGTGATAGCCATCGGTATGACTCTTTCTGAAATGAAGTGATAATTTTCTAGAACCCCACATTTTGTCATCTACGAATAAAGAAAATTGGACTTATAAAATAATTGACTGGCTTGTGGGTGATCACTCTATTTTCTCTTTTAATACCAAGTTCATAAAATTATCCTGGATTCCATTTTCTTTCCTTTTAATGTTTTGTTTTAGAGTTCCAGAAACTCACTCATTTATTTTTGTGAATCAAAAACATAGATATCCTGAAACTTTTAATCTATTTACAATCCTATCATTATAGGATCTGTAAGGTGCAAGGTCCTCCATTTTGCCAGTAGGGTGTTTTAAAAACAGATTCTGAAATATTCCCTCTCAAATGAGAGACAAAGCAGGGGGAGGTAATTGTGTTTAAATTTACTACATAACCACTTAGCTTAAGGGATAAATAAAGCCAACAAGAACTAATTTTAAAGTCACCTGAGAATCAAGGAAATTTTATTTTCATTTTAAGGAAAATGTTTTAGCTGTCTAAAAAGAGTTTTCTAAAGTTATGTTGTGTCAGTTGTTAACAGAGTTTAGTAGCAGCATTGGTTTCTATAGTATTTTTAAAATATTATTATTTATTTAAGTAATTTTCATAGGAAACTACAGAATCCAAAAGCCAGCTGGACTATTTTGAGCTCTTTAGATCGGAGCTTCTCAAGTTTTAATATACATATGAGTCAAATGGGTATCTTATTAAAATGCAGATTTTGATTGATTAGGTATGAGATGGGATCCAAGATTCTCCATTGCTAATAAGCTTCCAGATGATTTCTGTACAAACCAAGGTCCCACCTCAGACCTATAATCAAAATCCCCCAGTGGACTAATATGCACATTAAAAATTTTAAAGTGCTGCTTTAGATTCTAATGGCTAGAGAATGTGCATGAGTTTGAAGTGCAGGGCAAAATTAATTCTTTCTATTTAATATATGACCCATAAAGTATAAGGCTGGAAGAAAATACTCAATACGCATATTTTTTTCCTCTTCCTAAAAACTGTGCATCTTTTCTTTTCACTTTAAAAAATAAACTATTTTAAAAACGAGAACAGTGTTTTGCTGTTTTCTGTGATATTACTAGCTTAAAATGAAGATGCCTAAACTTGTCTCTGAGTAATTTCTGACATTTTAACTGAAATGACCATACTAGAAAAAAATCCACTTAAAACCTATTTATAGCCTCCACCCGGTCATCTTAACAAAAATAATCATCTGGAATATACTTTATTTTTGACCACATCCATTTGTTTGAAGTGCTTAGTTTATTACTCGCTGTTCAGAAAATTGAAAATTTGCTACACTGCCTAGTTTTTTAAAAGTATAAACTTTATTGTTTTTATAATTATTAAACTAACATATAATCATTGTAGAAAATCTAGAAATTGCTGATAAGCAAACAAAAAACTCACTTCCACCTACCCAGAGTTAACCACTGTTTACATTTTGTTGTATAAAATATCTGGCTGTTTTCTATGCATATATTTTTACTTTTGACAAAAACAAACAAACCAAAAAAAGTCTTGCTGCATGTACTGCATGCGCTCTGCTTTTCTCCACTTAACAGCATAACTTTAACCTCAATTTAATTGTTTCAGCCCTTTGTGTCATTATCTGGTATAGTTTAGAGTGGCTATTTGAAGTGTGGCTGAAAATTTATCCATGAATATAAATTTGCTCTCAGGTATATAAAACCTTGGAAGTTGAACCTAAGGGAATTTTATTCTAAACTACTTCAGATATTTCATAGTACATTTTGTGATCTTCACAGCATGCATCATTTGCTGCAATGAGTAAAATAGCTTTAACTGCTCACGTTCTACAAATTCAAGGGAATTAGCATTGGATCAAAGCTTGTGTGGAATCATATAATTTATCTGTTAGCTAAGAATTCTGTTAACGTTCTCATAAAAGTCTCCTGGCTTAAGAAACCTAAAAGATTGTGTACTGAAATGACCCAGCTGTGGCTTAAATCTCTTCTTGGTTATTCTCTACTTGAACTCAAGTGACTAGGAACTCACTACATTTTTTAAACTTTTTATTGTGAACTAATACATGACCTACAAAACAGTTGCAAAAACATAGTACAGAGTTTCAATATATCTTAATTCAGTTTCCACTAATGTAAAGTTACACTGTACAATGCAATTATCAAGAAATTAATAACTAATCTATAAATTTTATTTCAGTTTTACCAATTGTCCTCTTTCTGGTTCTGGATCTAATCCCTGATGATAAATCGTACTTGTTTTTATGTCTCCTTACCTCCAATTTGTAACAGCTTCTCAGTCTTTCTTTGTTTCGCATGACGTTTACTCTTTTGAAGACTACTGGCCAATTTTGTTTTTTTATTTTTGGAATACCCCTCAATTAGTAATTGTCTTATTTTTCAATTGATAGAATTAAAGACAAGAATATCACAAAAGTGATGTTTGTCTTTTCTAGTGCATCATATCAAAAGGTACATGATGCTGATACATCTTATGATGGTATCAAAAGGTACATGGTGTTGATACATCTTATGATGGTGATGTGAACTTTGATCCCTTCATAAAATTGGTGTCTGCCAGATTTCTCTATGTAAGGTTTCTATTTTTCCCCCTTGTAATTTTTAAGTGTCTTGTGGAGAGACATTTTCAGGTTATGAAGATATGCTTCATATCACAACCTATCCACTAATTTTAGCATGCACTGATGAATCTTACCTGCAACAATTGTTATGTGATGGTAATTTTCTATTTCTACCATTCTTCTTTTTGTTTGATTCTTTGTATATTATGATAATGCAGTGATAAACATTTTTATACATGATTCCTGATGCACATAAACACATTTGATTTATTTATTTTTTTTTATTTCAATAGGTTTTTAGGGAACAGGTGGTATTTGGTTACATGAATAAGTCCTTTAGTGGTGATTTCTGAGATTTTGGTGCACCCATCACCCGAGTAGTGTACACTACCCAATGTGTAGTCTTTTATCCCTAGCTAGCCCCGACCCTTTCCCCTGAGTGTCCAAAGTCCAATGTATCATTCTTACACCTTTGCATCCTCATGGCTTAACTCACACACATGAATGAGAACACATGATGTTTGATTTTTCATTCCTGAGTTGCTTCACTTAGAATAGTCTCTAATTCCAGGCAGGTTGCTGTGAATGCCATTATTTTGTTCCTTTTTATGGCTGAGTAGTATTCCATATATATATATATATACTACAATTTCTTTATCAACTTGTTGATTGTTGGGCTTTTGGGCTGGTTCCATATTTTTGAGATTACAAATTCTGCTGTGATAAACATGCATGTGCAAGTATCTTTTTTGTATAATGACTTCTTTTCCTCTGGGTAGATACCTTCTAGTGAGATTGCTGGATCAAATGGTATATCACTTTTAGTTCTTCAAGGAATCTCCACACTGTTTTCTATAGTAGTTGTACCAGTTTACCACCAACAGTGTAAAAGTGTTCCCTTTTTACCACATCCCTGTCAATATCTATTATTTTTTTATTTTATAATTAAGGCCATTCTTGCAAATGTGAGGTGGTATTGCATTGTGATTTTGATTTGCATTTCCCTGATCATTAGTGATGTTGAGCATTTTTCTATGTGCTTCTGGCCATTTGTATATCCTCTTTTGAGAATTGTCTATTCATATCCTTAGCCCACTTTTTGGTGGGATTGTTTGTTTTTTCCTTGATGACCTATTTGAGTTCTTTGTAGATTCTAGATATCACGCTTTTGTCTGATGTATAGATTGTGAAGATTTTTTCCCATGCTGTGGCTTGTCTGTTAACTCTGCTGATTATTTCCTTCACTGTGCAGAAGCTTTTTAGCTTACTTAAGTCCCATCTATTTATCTTTATTTTTGTTGCATTTGCTTTTGGGTTCTTGGTCATTAAGACTTTGCCTAACCCAATGTCTAGAAGGGTTTTGCCAAGTTTATCCTATAGAATATTTATGGCTTCAGGTCTTAGATTTAAGTCTTGATCCATCTTGAGTTGATTTTTGTATAAAGTGAAAGATGAGGATCCAGTTTCTTTCTTCTACATGTGGCTTGCCAATTATCCCAGCACCATTTGTTGAATAGGGTATCTTTTCCCCACCTTATGTTATGTTTTTGTTTTCTTTGTCAAAGATGAGTTGACTATAAGTATTTGGTTTTATTTCTGGGTTCCCTATTCTGTTCCATTGGTCTATGTGCCTATTTTTATACCAGTACCATGCTATTTTGGTGACTATGGCCTTGTAATATAGTTTGAATTTTGGAAATGTAATGCCTCCAGATTTGTTCTCTTTGCTTAGTCTTGCTTTGTCTATGTGGGCTCTTTTTTGGTTACATGAGAATTTTAGGATTGTTTTTCTAGTTCTGTGAAGGAATGATGGTGGTGTTTTGATGGGAATTGCATTGAATTTGTAGATTTCCTTTGGCAGTATGGTCATTTTCACAAAATTGATTCTACCCATACATGAGCATGGGATGTGTTTCCATTTGCTTGTGTCATCTATGATCTCTTTCAGCAGTGTTTGGTAGCTTTTCTTGTCTTTCACCTCTCAGTATTTTATTGTTTTTGCAGCTGTTGTGAAAGGGGTTGAGTTCTAGGTTTGATTCTCAGCTTGGTTGCTGTTGGTGTATAGTAGAGCTACTGATTTGTGTACACTAATTTGTATCCTGAAACTTTGCAGAATTTATTTACCAGTTCTAGGAGCTTTTTAGATGAGTCGTTAGGGTTTTCAAGGATCATCGCAAACAGCAACAGTTTGACTTCCTCTGTGCCAATTTGCCCTTTTTTCCTTTCTCTTGTCTGATTGCTTGCCTAGGACTTCTATGTTGAATAGAAGTGATGAAAGTGGGCATCCTTGTCTTGTTCCATGTCTCAGGGATATGCTTTTTACTTTTCCCTGTTCAGTATAATGTTGGCTGTGGATTTGTCATAGATGGCTTTTATTACCTTAGGATATGTCCCTTCTGTGCTAATTTTGCTGAGGGTTTTAATCATAAAGAGATGCTGGACTTTGTCAAATGCTTTTTCTTCATCTATTGAGATGATTATGTGATTTTTGTTTTTAATTCTGTTTATGTGGTGTATTACATTTATGGACTTACATATGTTAAACCATTCCTGCATTCCTGGTATGAAACCCACTTGATCATGGTGGATTCTCTTTTTGATATGCTGTTGTATTCAGTTAGCTAGTATTTTGTTGAGGATTTTTGCATCTATGTTCACCAGGGATACTAGAGTCCATAGTTTTCTTTATTTGTTATGTCCTTCCCTGGTATTGGTATTGAATGATACTGGCTTCCTAGAATGATTTAGGAAGAACTCTCTCTTTCTCTATCTTTTGGAATAGTGTCAATAGGACTGGTACCAATTTTTCTTTGGATATCTGATAGAATTCATGTGTGAATTCGTCTGGTCCTGGACTTTTTTTGGTTGGCAAATTTTTAATTACTATTTTAATCTTGCTGCTTGTTATTGGTCTGTTTAAAGATTCTATATCTTCCTGGTTTAATCTAGAAGGGTTGTATAATTCAGGGAATTTATTCATCTCCTCTAGGTTATCTAGTTTATGTGCATAAAGGCATTCATAGTAGCCTTGAATAATCTTCTGTATTTCTGTGGTATCAGCTGTAATATTTCCCATTTCATTCGTAATTGAGCTTATTTGGATCTTCTCTCTTCTTTTCTTGATAAATCTCGCTAATGGTCTACAGATTTCCTTTATCTTTTCAAAGAACCACCTATTTGTTTAATTTATCTTTTGTATTAATTTTGTTTGTTTGTTTCAATTTCATTTAGTTCTGCTCTGATATTTGTTATTTCTTTCCTTCTGCTGGGGTTGGGTTTGAATTGTTCTTGTTTCACCAGTTCCATGAGGTGTGACCTCATATTGTCTATTTGTGTTCTTTCAGAATTTTAGATGTAGGTATTTAATACTATGAACTTTTCTCTCAGCACCACTTTTGCTGTATCCCAGAGGTTTTGATAGGTTTTGTCACTATTATCATTCAGTTCAAAGAATTTTTAAATTTCCGTCTTGATTTCATTTTTGACCCAATAGTCATTCAGGAGCAGGTTATTTAATTTCCATGTATTTGCATGGTTTTTAGGCTTCCTTTTGGAGTTGATTTCCAATTTTATTCCACTGTGGTCTGAGAGAGTACTTAATATAATGTTAATTTTCTTAAATTTACTGAGACTTGTTTCGTGGCCTATCATATGGTCTATCTTGGAGAACGTTCCATGTACTGATGAATAGAACGTATATTCTGCAGTTATTGGGTAGAATGTTTTGTAAATATCTGTTAAGTCCATTTGTTCTAGGATATAGTTTAAGTTCATTGTTTCTTTTTTGACTTCCTGTCTTGATGACCTGTCTAGTGCTGTTCGTGGAGTATTAAAGTCCCCCACTATTATTGTGCTGCCATCTATCTCATTTCTTAGGTCTAGTAGTAATAGTTTTATAAATTTGGGAGCTCCAGTGTTAGGTGCGTGTATATTTAGAACTGAGATATTTTCCTGTTGGACTAGTTCTTTTATCATTGTATAATGTCCCTCTTTGTCTTTTTAAACTGCTGTTACTTTACAGTTTGCTTTGTCTGATGTAAGAATAGCTACTCTTGCTCACTTTTGGTGTCCATGTGAATCCTTACGTGTTAGGCCAGTCTCCTGAAGATGGCAGAAACTTGGTCAGTGAACTCTCATCCACTCTGCCATTCTGTATCTTTTAAGTGGAGCACTTAGACCATTTACATTCAATGTTAGTATTGAGATATGAGGTACTATTCTATTAATCATGCTATTTGTTGCCTGAATACCTTGGTATTTTTCATTGTTATTTTTATATAGGTCCTATGAGATATATGCTTTTAGGGGGTTCTGTTTTGGTATATTTTGAGGATTGGTTTCAATAGTTAGAGCTCCTTTTAGCAGTTCTTGTAGTGCTGGCTTGGTAGTGGCAAATTCTCTCAGCATTTGTTTCTCTGAAAAAAACTGTGTCTTTCCTTCATTTATGAGGCTTAATTTCACTGGATACAAAATTATTGGATGATGATTGTTTTGTTTAAGGAGGCTAAGAGTAGGACCCCAATCCCTTCTAGGTTGTAGGATTTCTGCTGAGAAATCTGCTGTTAATCTGACAGGTTTTCCTTTATATGTTACCTGATGCTTTTGCCTCACATCTCTTAAGATTATTTCCTTTGTCTTGACTTAGGGCAACCTGATGACTATGTTCCTAGGAGATGATCTTTTTGCAGTGAATTTCCCGGGTACTCTTTGACTTTCTTATATTTGGATGTCTAGATGTCTAGCAAGACCAGGGAGGTTTTCCTGGATTATTCCCTCAAATATGTTTTTCAAACTTTCAGATTTCTTTTTCCTCAGGAACACAATTTGTTCTTAGGTTTGGATGTTTAACATAGTCCCAAACTTCTTGTAGGCTTTGTACATTTTTTAAAATTCTTTTTTCTTTATCTTTGATGGATTTGGTTAATTCAAAAGCCTGTCTTTGAGCTCTGAAGTATTTTCTTCTGCTTGTTCAATTCTATTGCTGAGACCTTCCAGTGCATTTTTCATTTCTGAGTGTGTCCTTGATTTCCAGAAGTTGTGATTGTTTTTTATTTATGCTTTCTATTTACTGAAGAATTTACCTTTCATATCCTGTATCATGTTTTTAATTTCTTGAAGTTGTACTTCACCTTTCTTTGGTGCCTCCTTGATTAGCTTAATAATTGACTTTCTCAATTGTTTTTCTGGAAATTCTGAAATTTTGTCTTGGTTTGGATCTACTGCTGGTGAGCTGGTATGATCTTTTCAGGGTGTTAAAGAAACTTGTTCTGTCATATCACTAGAATTGTTTTTCTGATTCCTTCTCATTTGGGCAGACTATGTCAGAGGGAAGATCTGGAATTCAAGGGCTGCTGTTCAGGTTCTTTTGTCCCATGGGGTGATCCCTTGATGTGGTGTTCTCCTTATTCCCCTAGGAATAGGGCTTCCAGAGAGCCAAACTGTAGTGATTGTTTTTGCTCTTCTGGGTCTAGCCACCCAGTAGAGCTACTGAACTCCAGTCTGGTACTGGTGAGTGTCTGCAAAGAGTCCTGTGATGTGATCATCTTCAGATCTGGCAGACACGGATACCAGCAACTGCTCTGGTGGAAGTAGCAGGGGCGTGAAGTGAACTCTGTGAGGGCCTTTGGTTGTGTTTTTGTTTAGTGTGCTGGTTTTGTGTTGATTGGCCTTCAGCCAGGAAGTGACACTTTCAAAAGTGCATCAGCTGCAGCCCTATAGGGAGGATGTAAACTTGCCCTAGGGACACCTGGTTAAGTATTCAGGTTTCTCAGTTGGTGAGCAGGGCCATAGAGCTCCCAAGAGATTATTGCTTTTGCCTTCGACTACCAAGGCAGATAGAGAAAGACCACCAGGTGGTAGCAGGGATAGGTATGTCTGAGCTCAGCCTCTCCTTGGGCAGGGCTTGCTGTAGCTGCTGTGGGGGATGGGGGTGTGGTTCCCTATGCAATGGAGTTATATTCCCAAGGAGAGGATTATGGCTACCTATGCTGAGTCACACAGGTCACCAGGAAAGCGGGGGAAAGTCAACAGTCACAGGCCTCACCCCTCTCCCAAATGCAGCCCACAGTCCTAGAGGCCCGTCTCACTCCCGCCGTGCCCCACTAACAGCCTCGCATCTATTTCCAGGCAGCCAGTGACCAGGCTGAGAACTTGCCTCAGACCACAGGCCTCCCTGCTGAGAATGCAAGCTGACTCACAGGTTTTTGGGGTCTCAGGGAGTCTGCAGCAGTGATCCAATTCCTTCAAAGGGTCTGTGGATTCTTTTGGCTTTCTTGGTATGTTCCTGCAGTAGTTCTTGGAGCAAAAGTTCATGATGTGAGTCTCCACATGCTGCTCTGTCCATCTGAGTGGGAGCTGCAAGCTAGTCCTGCCTCCTATCTGCCATCTTCACAAGGTCTTATTTCTACCATTCTTTCTATATTTAGTATAGGAATTCTACTGTAAGGAAAAGCTATCTCTTCTCCTTCATTTACCTATTTATTTATTTATATCAGTATGGATTCATAGATATTTATTTTAACTTACAGATCATAAACTATACTATCATTTATTTTGTTACCCCAACTATTCTATATTTGGCCGTCAGGAGCTCTTTCATGTTGGTATCTCTATCTATCCAACATGCCATAATCATTTTTTAGCATTTTCTGACTTTCTGACAGCACGAGATATCCCAGCATCATTGTGTATTTTCCTTAACCTGGCCCCAGAATCAAGAGTTTTTCCAAGGAACTCTGAAGTATTTAGAAGCCAAAATCTGGGTGCTAGATACACTCATTGCTACTGAGGTGTCTTGCTTCTAGGCCCTAACCTACAGAGCTAGGAAATATATATATATATATAGGAAATATATATATGTGTGTGTGTCTGTGTGTATACACATGACATATACACACATGAACATATATATACACATATGCTTATGTGTTTATCTATATTTCTATATTAATCACCCCATATTAATAATTTTAAAACAAGTTTATACTGATACCTCCAATTCCAATCAACTACTACAGAGTTCATTCAAGCCTTTCTCGTTTCTTATTTACTTCCTTTCCTGACAGTGAAAAAACAGGCTTTTATCCACAAATACGTTTACTTTTTTGCCCAGTTCTGACATACACATAAAGAAATTTTAGAATTGCTAACCCACATTCCTGTAGGAAAAAAATATTAAGAGTATAATAATTGCAAATGGTTATTACCTTTAGCTTACAGGTTACAGTCAAAACATTATCTTCCAAAGTTACTTAGGTCAGTTCTTTGCTTTTCCATTTTTCCATTCCCTTCATTTTATATTACATTTTTCATTATTTATATTTGACTATGTAAAGCATGATCAGGTTTTCAAGCATCAGAACTATATAAAACATGATGTGGTTTGGCTGTGTCTCCACCCAAATCTCATTTTGAATTGTAGCTCCCATAATTCCCATGCGTTACGGGAGCGACCCAGTGGGAGATCATTGAATCATGGGGGGTGGTTTCCCCCATACTCTTCTTGTGGCAGAGAATAAGTCTCACAATATCTGATGGTTTTATAAGGGGAAACTCCTTTCACTTGGTTTTCATTCTCTCTTGCCTGACACCATCTAACACATCCCTTTTCCTGTCTGTCATGATTGTGAGGCCTTCCCAGCCATGTGGAACTGTGAATCCATAAAACTTTTCTTTCTTTATAAATTACCCAGTCTCAGGTATGTCTTTATCAGCAACGTGAGAACGGGCTAATACAAAAGGCATATGCGCTTCATTCATTTTTCTTCTCTGATTTTATTTTTCTCATTCTTTCCACCTTGTTCCTACATACCCTCTGTAAGTAACCAATCATATAGTTTATGGTTTAACGTTCCTGTATTTCTTTTTGCACAATTGGGTAGATACATGTTTGTCTTCTTATATCCCCTCTTTTCTTACACGTAGATATGCTTCATGCTTTACTTTTTCCTTAACAATAAATACTGGACATCTCTACATATTAGTTCACAGACATCTTCTTCATGGCTGTGTAATAACCCAGTGTAAATATACCATAGTCAATTTAACTACTCTGTAGCTTGTTTCCAATATTTTGCTAAAATCAGTACTGCAATGAGTAACTAACCTTGTATGTATGTATTTGCACATTGTTGGAGGTGTAGCTTCAGGATAAATTCTTAGAATTAGAGTTTCTTGGTCAAATAATAAATGTAGTTTTGCTAGGAATTACCAAATACCCCTCTAGAAGGATTATACCAGTTTCTACTCCCACCAGCAATGTATGAAAGAGGATCTTCTTTCCCACCACTTCAGTAACAGTGTATATTATCACACTTTTAAACTTTTTCCAGTGTGATAGGAGAGAAATGATATCTCAGGGTTGTTTTAAATTATACTTATCTAATTGTAAGTAAGCTTGAATAGTTTTTATATATTTAAGGAACTTCTATCTTTTTCTCTATTATAAATTGTTATTATTTTTTCCAATTTTTATAGAGACTTCTTTTTCTTCATCTTCTAATTTTTAAGAGTTCTTTACATATTAGAAATATTAGTTCTTCTTCCATTATATACTATGTTACAAATATTTTTTATCATTTATCAGATACGTTTCGACTTTTGTTTATAGTATTTTTTTACCATGCACAATTTTTTGTTTATAATAAAAATTATCAATCTTTTTATTAATTGCATTTGAATTTTTTTAATAATAGTTAGAAATCCAGTTTAAAATGGAATTCACCCATGGTTTTTTCTAAGTACTTGTATGGCTTCATTATTTCTATTTTGATCCCAGGTCCATTTGGATTTTATTTTTGTGGTAGATGTAAGATATGGGTATAATTGTATATTTTTTCCAAATGGTTGCTTATTATTATTAAAAAGTATTATTTATTTAAAGGTCAATCATTACCCACAGTGAGTTATCATCTTTATCTTATACATTTCCATATCTACTTGGATCTATTTCTAGGCTTTCTACTTTTTTTTTTTTTTTTTTGATGGAGTCTTGCTCTGTCACCCAAGCTGGAGTGCAATGGTGCAGTCTCAGCTCACTGCAGCCTCTGCTTCCCCGGTTCAAGTGATTTTCCTGCTTCAGCCTCCTGAGTAGCTGGGACTACAGGTGCAAGCCACCATGCCCAGCTAATTTTTTGTATTTTTAGTAGAGACGGGGTTACACCGTGTTAGCCAGGATGGTCTCGCTCTCCTGACCTCATGATCCACCCACCTTGGCCTCCCAAAGTGCTGGGATTACCTGCGTGAGCCACCGCACCTGGCCATATTCAATCTTTTTTGTCTTCAGTATAAATGAGGTTTTCTCTATCATTATACCCTCTCACTGGCTATTGTTTGTGTGTATTAAAGCTATTGATTTATGCCCATAAATTTTATATCTGCCACATTACTGAATTCTTTTGTTTAAATTTATTTTATCATTATCAAAAATTTCTAAGTATAATATCATATCATCTACAAATAGAAATTGCTTTACTACTTCTTTATTAATTCTTATGCCTCTGTTTAATTTCTCTTGTCTGATTATATTGGCTAACACTCCTAAAATATCGTTGAATAGTGGAGGAGGTGGTAAGCATTCTTGCCTTCTTCCTGATCTTAGTGGAAAGGTTTCTGATGTTTTCCTATTAAGAAAGATGACAGCTCTCACTACTTTGTGAGGCAGATAATTTAAATTTCTGCTGCTGCTGCTGATGATGATGATGATAGCTAGTATTTATTGAATACTTGCTATGTTTCACATGAGGTTCTAAGTACTTTACATAAAATTGCTCACTTAGTATTCACAAAAACTCTATGTGGTTGGTACTGTTACTCAATTTTACAGACCAAAAAAATGAAGCACAGAGAAGTTAAGCCTAAGGTCTATCAGAGCCTGTGAATAAACTTAGGTTATCTGATTCCAGAGACAGTCCATATGTTCACTACCATATACTGCTTCAAAGAGATAATTTTGATAGTTAGCAATCCTTTCCTACACTGAGTTTAAATCTATTCCCCTCACAGAGGCAGATTAGTATCACCTAGGGGATCTTTAATTATGTCACAATATCACCCATAGAAGTTACGATTTAATTGGTCTGGAGTGAGATTTGGGTATTAGTCTCTAAAACTGTGTGTGTGGATATTTGAAAAATATATAACAGAGAACTTATATTTAGAGTATGTAACTTATAAAGAACACCAATAGTACAACAAGAAAACAATAGACAACCCAATGGTATGTGAGCAAAAGATTTAAACTGATACTTCACGTAAAAGAAAATCCAAATAATCATGGCCATGTGTAAAGGTATATCTCAATTAAAATAACAGTGAGTGACCACTGCACACCCACACAAATAGCTCCAATTAAATAGTCTGAAAATTTCAAGAGTTAATGAGAATATGGAAAAACTTAAATGTATATAAACTGTTGGTAGGATAAATTGTTAAAAACACTTTGTAAAACAGGTTAGAAATATTTCCAAAAGTTAAATATATCCATGCCTTATGTTTCAGCAATGACACTCTTGGTTACACATCCTAGAATTGCACTGTCCAATACATTAACCACTAGTCACATGTGGTTGTTTACATCTAAATAAATTAAACGTTTTTTAAATTCAAAACTTAGTTCCTCAGGTGCACTAACCACAGCTCAAGTACTCAGTAACCAGATGTGGCTGGTGACTACTGTACTGAGCAGCACCCATATGGAACAGGACCATCTTGCAGTTCTATTGGATAGTGCCACCTAAATCATATTTACATGCTGGCAGCTCTTTTTTTTTTTTCATAGAGTTAGCATTTAGGAATGGACCAAAAGTCCATCAACATTAGAATATATTGTTGAATTATTTTTACAATAGAATTCCACATGCAGAATTGTATTTTTCATGAAGCCAGTGAAGCTGAAACTTTGGGCAACTCGCTTGTGCTGATCTCTTCCAAGGCTGGGAGGATCCCTATCAATGTGTTCATGGGAAAATATGTTTTCATAAAGTTAACAAAAAGAAGATTTCTATACTTTTTTAAAGAACAAAGCTATATATGCTTTCAAGCCCCTTGAAATCTGGTTCTACCTCTAACTGAAAAAGAACAGAACAAAACTAAGCTAACAAAACATGAATGAGTTTTGCAAACATGACAGAAATGTAGCATAAAAAGAGCTGACACCCTCAAGCCCTTTTTGCCCATGCTACTGCCTAGCATAAAGCATCCCATATTGTACATTTGTCATCTGTTGTTTGGACCCAATTATGTCTTATCTCTGTTAAATTTCATCCTGCTTCCTTTAGTTGACTCTTCCTTAATTTCAATAGCCTTTTCTAATGCTGTAAAAAATGCTTTCAGATGCTGCTCCTGAGATCTGGCTTCTATACTATGATTCCAAAATTTGTGTCACCTATGAACTTAATAAGTTATCTTTCATGTTTCTATCCAAACCGTTGATTGTGGATCAAGACAGGGCCAAAGACAGAAGCCCTGCTATACACTACTAGAAACAAGTCCTCTCATTCATTTTGATTTATTTAAAAACACTGTTAATATTTTGGGTTCCAATAGTTATTAATTTACTTAGTTGCCCTTGCAATCAATATGTTTTTCCTCCCTCTTGTTCACAAAGATACCATTAGGAAATTACAAAATGCTTTAATGGAATACTAACATAAAATTTTCAAATGCATTTCTTTCATCTGCCATTAGTTTACTCAGTAAATATTTTTCATAGAAGCACTGTGGATATAAAGATGTAAGCCTCCTGCTTTCAAGTTCCACACAGGCATGTATGTGAAGAAGATTTTCAAACAATTAGCTGTACTTCAGTGAGAAAAAAATTGTACAGGATATAGACAACGCACTTACAGACCACAGAAGGTGGAGTGGTAAGTCCAGCAACATTGAGGAAGAAAGGAATTGATCCACAAAGACTTAGTTGTGGAGAACTCATACCGTGTTTTGGGTCTTACAGCTTTTTTTTTCTTGGCTTTCAAACTCTGTCCTTTCATCTTAGAAAGATGGATCTTAGAAACTTTCATGGATCTTTGAAACTTTCAAGGATCTTTGAAACTTTCTAGGAATTGATGTAAATATCACTTGTCTACTTTGTTGAATTCACTGCTTTCTATTTTATTTTTATTTATTTATTATTTATTTATTTATTTATTTGAGACAGAGTCTCACTCTGCCATCTAGGCTGGAGTGCAGTGGTATGATCATAGCTCACCATAGCCTCCAACTCCTGGACTCAAAAGATCCCCTGCCTTAGCCTCGTAAGTATTGAGATTACAGGTGTGAGCCATGGTGCCTGGCCTGTTTCCCATTTTAAAAACTGAAAATATTTGCACAGTTTTAATGTTCCCATTTGCTTTAAGGACATCAGCAACAACCATGTTCATACAGCAACTTTTCACAGTTAACTTTGAGTATAATTATTTTCAGAGAGAAATTTGCACTTCTGCAGTAGCAAGGATCTCTCATTATTTTTATTTTAAATTTGTCTTTCTTAATATTCACAAATACTTTCTTAGTGCTTTAAGATTCATTTACAAAGGATACAGAAACAAATTTGGAGCTGAGGATATCAGCTTCTTCTTTGCCATCCCTTGGCTTGATGGCATTAGCTGCAAGAAGTGGGCCTATTCCTTTTATTGACCTTTTGATTTAAACATAGGTTTCCAAAGACCTACTTTGTTGCTTTAGTATTTTTGCAAGCCACAGATTATTATATTTATTTAGACTTCCTAACATCAAACTTCCCATCTTTTGCAATGAGTAATTTGTTGTATAGTTCTCCCTCAGGCCGGACCTGATCTGCACTAATTTTAAAGATGAAATTTTCCTTTATCCCTTAACTGCATCACTTATGATTATACAGCCAAAATTGCAGTCTTGACACTCATATGTAGGTTTTTTTTTCCTGTTTCCCCCCCCCAATTTGCCTTCTGAAAGTTGAAATGTATCTAGCCTACTAAGTTCAGCATTTTTCTTCTGGATATCACATACTCTAGGAATTAATAGTTGTTTTTCTCCTTAGGTATCCAACTCTTCTACTTTCACTAATTATTTCTCTCTTATTGATAAGAATTATATTCTAAGAAACTGTTGTTCTTGCTTCCTGTACTCTCTGTGAGATGAAACTGTCAGCAAGGCAAGGCAAAAATATGCCATCTGATTTGCTTTATAGTTTAATAGACCCCAGCAGAATCATTTGAAAACATTGCCTTGCTACTGGGCAAACACAGATTCTCTCCACCTTCAAAAATAATCTCTATTCAAGAGCTACCTTTTCTATACCTTAAGCTGTGATTTAGAAATCTTTATTTAGTTCAGTGGCACTATCTGCAAGGCCAGAAAAGTGTCAACACAAAAAGCAAATCAATACCACTTACTAGCAATTATTAGCAATATATAAGAGTCACCAATTTTAAACAGTTATAGGAATTAAAAGAGAAAATTTTCAGAAAATAGTTCATAGTTTTTTGCATTTCATCCTTTAAGATAAGGATAAAATTTGAAACAACTTTCTTCTCTCATGAATCATACAATGCTAAGAGGTAAAACCAGGACTCAAACACATTCGTCATCCTGTGATACAACAAAAAATTCTATAATATTCTAGTGTAAAAGTCTAGGGTGTGTCCATTCATTTTGGAACAAATATTCCTCTAGATAAAATGATATTTAATATCCTTTGTTTTAATCACTAATTATCATGTGTTTTCACTTCAGTAGTGGCTAAAGTGAAAACACTTTAGTAGGCAGGCTTGAGCTTTAAATCTCCTTCAAATATTTCAAGATTATCTATGACTCTTATCAACCACGTATAACTTAATTCTGTAACCTTAGGAGGGTGGCTTTACAACTTTTGATTCATTGCAATAAAAATGAAGCAGAAATTACTCAGAGATGATATCATGTAATTCAATAGAACATAGTACAGTGGTATCAGGGGAGGTTCCGGGATTTCTACATAGAGAGAGCATCAGAATGACAATCTTGTGGAAGGAGTGTCTAGAGAAATTATCTTAAAGTGCTTTGCATATAAAGCTCCTTGGTTTTCATTAGAGAGCATGTTTATTGAAGTGGCTTTGAGAACACAGTGAAGAATATTGAAAAGGATACTAAGACCCTCTTCGAGGTTATCCATTGACACAACCACTACATATTATATGAAATATTACTTAAAGCAAATAATATAATCTCTGATCCTTAGTAAGCTTATAAAACTACTATGAGGATTCAATATTATGATAATTTGTAAATAATTTCAAATAAGGGCCGGGCGCGGTGGCTCACCCCTGTAATCCCAGCACTTTGGGAGGCCGAGGCGGGTGGATCACGAGGTCAGGAGATTGAGACCATCCTGGCTAACACGGTGAAACCCCGTCTCTACTAAAAATACAGAAAATTAGCTGGGCGCAGTGGCGGGCGCCTATAGTCCCAGCTACTCGGGAGGCTGAGGCAGGAGAATGGCGTGAACCCGGGAGGCGGAGCTTGCAGTGAGCCGAGATCGCGCCACCGCACTCCAGCCTGGGCAACCGAGCGAGACTCCATCTCAAAATAATAATAATAATAATAATAATAATTTCAAATACAATTATTGACACACGTGTATGTTAATAGTACAGAAGTACTATTGAGAGAATCTCCAGATATGCAAGTATTTCATAGAGTAGGGGCTCTATAATATGCTGTGAACTGAATGAATAAATTTCAGTGAAAGCAACTGTGTTTTTCAAGCTGGAGTGTGGAGGTGATTTAGGTGTTTGTAATAGAGTTGTTTCCTTGCTCTTTCGTAAAGAAACTCAAAGGATATCAAAGACTTCCTAATAATAGTGCACTAAAGATACCTCAGGCCGTGCCTTCAAATACTTCTAACAGTTTTAAATGACTAAATGGACCATCAGTCTCTAGAGCAGAGGAAAGTTGCTAACAGCCCTGAAAACACTGAGGGAATTTTGATTCCAATGTGAAGACTTAAGTTCCACATTGAACTTAAAGTTCTATCTGGAACTCTAGGTTCAAAGTAGGATACAGAGTGATTAGAAAGAAGGATTACAAGCTTAGACTAAGGATAAAGGTGATATTTAGTACACTAAGTGATGACTGACAATTTTTGAACATTTTTGGGGAAAGAAAGGTTATAACTGGACATCTTTATGTGAAAAATATTAATTTATAATAGCATTTATTCGTTTTCTAATATTACATAAAGTTTAACTTTCATATGAGAGTTGCAGTATTTTTTACAAAAGTATGAAGAAAAAATTATTGTAACATGAATCTTTGACAAGATATTCACATTACAGGTGTAAGCTCTGACTTGTCTTTAACGAGCCTGACCTCTGGAGAAGTACTTACTATAGGAAAATATCATAAATGCAGCCAGTGGTTCTCAACCTCCTCCAGACGTTAAAACTTAAAAAAATACTAATACCAAAGCCCAACTTCCGAATAACCAAATGAGGATCCAAGCAGGTTGGGACTAGCATTTAGTGTTTCTTAAATTAATGATTCCAATGAACATCTTAGATTGAATAACACTAGTTTGCATTTTATAAATCAAAGTTATTACATAATGAGGGAAAAAGTGTTCCAATTTTAATTAGAGTCCTTCTCTTATGTTTATTGGAGTTACATTCAGCTCTATGAATAGGATAAGACATCATTTTGTACGTCAATTTGAGCAAATGGTGAAAATTAAGCAGAGTTGACTTGATCCAATCTTCCTGCTGTTTGCCAAGTCATCAAGTGGTAACAATCATGAGTGTCCATGAACAAATGGCATTGGTTTCTCTGAGTCAGTTCCTACGTTGATGAAATGAGTCATAGCCATTTTTAATTATTTAAGATCCAAGAGCACATATGGAAATAGTTGGGATTTTGAACTTGTCATTTCAGCCAAATTTCAATTTTAGTAATTATTCTGCTTACCTCATGTCCCCATGATATTATAGGGTTGTTGCTGTTTCTTTCTTTCTTTTTAAATTGTACTCAAAGCTTCCTGTTCTCAGCTGTGTAAATTGAAAAACCACAATGGTTTCAATTCAGATGCAAATACAAATAACCATTCTGAATGATCTATTTTATAGTTTAGGATAAAAGACCATTAAAATAAGAAAGAAAAATATCAGAGATAGAGAAAATTGACACAATTTACTAAAAGCAACTTTCTTCTCCAGTGAAACTTTTTTTGTTTCAGAAAGTCAAGATATTGTCATTTTAAAACCTTGAAGAAAGCCTGGACCAGAAGAGGAAAGGCGGTTTCCCTAATCATTACCATAATTGTTATTTGTGTAGTACTTAGCAGTGTGTAACAAAATTTCACATGCATTGCCTAATTTCACCCTCTTTCTAGATAGTCAGGGAAGATGTTTTCTTCCTCTTTGACAGACAGTTGAACTGAGATTAATATCCCAATGGTGTGTTGATAAATGTTTAACAACTGCAACTGGCATTGTGGGGAAAATGTGTATGTATATAAGTGTGTATATATATAAGCTTATATGACCTTTACTGACATAAAGAATGTGTAGCATATAATTTACAAATAATATTAACATAGATATTAACATAGATATTACTTTGTGTTGTAATTTCCATACAGCTACCTGATTCTCACAGAGTGCTTTTGTTGATTTTTACAAAAATCTTATAACCATTGCCAACCTGTAGTTACAACTGACAATATAAATGTTGGTTAACATTTATAAATACTAATGAGTAAGATAAAAATTAAATAACTAAGGTATATGCTAAACTCACTTGTCAATGAATAATTCTTTATTGAATTACACAATAGTTTTCAAATATACAATTTCCTGCGCATCTCTTCCCAAGTCTGCATTCAATGATGTCACAGTGCGAGCTTTAAATCAGCCATAATGGGAGGATTTATAGCATGCAAGTCAGAAAATGCGGCAAATTGGGACTTGTGATGTGCAGCAACGCAATATCATATAGTATTTTCAACATACAGATACAATAGATGGAAATAATCTCAAGAACATGAGTAATAACAAAATATATTAGAATAATTGGGAGTGATGAGTTTTGAGTATTTATTGCCTTTGTTTTTCATATAATTCAGTTTAAGTTTATATAATTTATTTTTAATAATCAGCTTGCAAAATTTCTAAAAATTGCATGAGCCAGTTTGAGCCACCTCTAGCACACTCCTGACATAATCCATTCTTTAAGAAAATACAGCATAAAATGCATTCAAAAACAGCCAAAGTCTGATCGTATAAGCCATAGTCCCTCCAAGCTGGCTGTCCTGAACTGCTCTTTCCCTCTCTGCCCTCTCTTAGACTGATCTTTTCTGACCCTTCTTAAAATTTGATTCTTGCTCTGTTTTTTCATTTATGAGCCTGTCCTTTACCAGACACCTCACCTGAGAGTTGGTTTAAGTGTCTGGTCTTCCCAGTTTGACTCTCAACTTTCCCCAATTAATAGGGGTTGGATTTGCTTCTATTTCAAATTCAAGCTCTAATTCAGCAACACTTACTTCTCTCCTTCCTCTCACCATATCCAAAAGACGCAATAATTAGTGGGAAAGACTCAAACACCCAAGTTACAAGGCTGGCATTATTATACGTTTTAAACTCAAGGTCATACCTTCTGACTCAATGTTTAGTGCTCTTAAAAAAAAAACGACAACAACGACAAAAAATAAAAAAATAATAAAAATAAAAACCCTTTCTTTAAAATAAGGAGATAACAGAAAAGACCATCTACTTTTTTTTTAACCTCTATCTCCCTCACTACTCCAGTCTGACAGTCTGACAGAAATGATTCATGAAGAGCTAGTGTTAAAAAGACAAAGGGAAGAGCAATAGAAACTCGCACCTACAAAGTTCTTACATACATAATAAAGTCTGATCTTGATATTTATATTCCTAAAAATATTTTGTTGATATCAAGCTTTATTTGTAATTGTGTTTTTTAGAATCATATTTTGTTTACATTTAGATAATTATAATTTAGATTTAAACTCCCTAAAAATGATACCCTACCAAATTATATAATGATTAATTTAAACTGTCTAAAAATGACACCCTACCAATGCCCTCATACTAACTCAAAACAAATTTAGATTTGTGGAGACTTTGAAGCAAAAGAAGAGTAACAAAGTCATCTAACTACAGACAGAAACATTTTAAGCCTCCCATTGCTACAAGTTAAAAGTCATAAATCAAAAGAAAATGTATTTTAAGCAGATATATTTATAATCAAGAATATTGTTGCTTTAGTAATGTCTTAAACAAAAATGAAAATTTCTTAATAATGGAAATAAAAAACATGTGAACTCTACTATTCCTCAACAATTAATTAGCTGCTTGAATTTGTTTCTTAATTGTCTGTTACCTGTCTTGTAAAATGAGAATAGTTATGTTGATCCCACACTAAACAAACATTTCCTAATTTAAAAATGGGAGTTGATCCGAATGAAAAATTTACATAATTTTATATGATTTATAAGTTAAAATTCAGCTAGGCAACGTTAAAAAAAAATCTGTTTGGAACAAAATGTTCCAATGAGAATCTCAGAATTCAGACCACCTCAGTGCTTTTTAGACTCAGGTTCAAAACTAGACACATATTAGCGTATTTATAATTCTTGATTGCAGGTTCCTCTATCTGAGCCTAAGGAATCAGGAAAAATATCGAATAGTCAAGAAATTATACACTTTCAAATATTAAATATTTTGAATCCCTTGGCTGTGTTTTTCTATAAAGAAATCACATTTGGTTTGTTTGTTTGTTTGTTTGTTTGTTTGTGACAGGGTCTCCCTCTGTCACCCAGGCTGGAGTACAGGAGTACAGTGGCACAGTCATAGCTCACTGAAGCCTCCAACTTTTGGGCTCGAGGATCCTCCTACCTCAGCCTCCTGAGCAGCTGGGACTACAGGCACACACCACCATGCCTGGCTAAAGTTTATTTTATTTTATTTTTGTAGAAACAGGGTCTTACTATGTTGCCCAAGCTGGGCTCCAATTCCTAGGCTCAAGTAATCCTCCTGCCCTGGCCTCCCAAAGTGCTAGGGTTACAGGCATGGGCTAAAGCCCAAAAAGTAACTTATAAATGATTTCCTGCTTTCCTACTATTTTTAAAATTTTATATATATATGTATATATATAATTATATATGTAATTTTACATATATTCTGTTTTTAGAATCATATTTTGTTTACATTTAGATATATATATATCAAGGTTTAGAAAACATTACCTTTAACTGGTAGAGTGTATGTGTTCTTTGAGGTATTCATGGTTTTAGTCTTGCTCTAGAAATTACGATAAAACTTGATTTTAAAGATATTTCCCAAAATCTGCCTTCTTCACTTGCTGCTCACATTCTAAGAATAAGTCAGTTCTTCTTATAAGTATTATTTATTGCTTTTTTTGGTCAGTATCTCAATCTTCATATCTGTTCTGGTTTTTTAGCAAGTTAGTATCCCAGCGCTCCCCATTCTTTCTAAAATATTCTGATATTTAAAAATCCTTCCTCATTATAGTTTTTTCCCTACATGAACTATAGACTTGCTGATTTAAGACAATATATTTCTGCCTTGTAATCTGTAAGAAGGCAATTATTTGTTTTATAAATAAAGAAGGGAGGAGTTAACTAGAATGATAAGTAGTAGATGGAAGCTACTAAGAGTTGGAATGCTATTAGAAGATCATTACAATAGCCATCCTAACACATGTGAAGTGATATCTCACTGTGATTTTGATGTGCATTTTTCTGATGACAAGTGATGTTGAGCATCTCATCACATATCTGTTGGCCATTTGTATGTCTTCTTTGGACTAATATCTATTCAACCCCAGAGCATATTTTTAAAAGTTGGTTATTAATTGTTGCTTTTTCTATGCATTGAGTTGTATGAGTTCCTTATATACTCTGAAAATTAACCTCTTATCTGATATTAATCTCTTATCTGATACATGGTTTACAAATATTTTCTTCTATTCTGTAGGTTGCCTTTTCATGCTATTGATTGTTTCCTTTGCTGGACAAAAGCTTTTTAGTTTCATGTATTTCCACTTGGCTGTTTTTCGTTTTGTTGCCCATGCTTTTGGCATTACATCCATGAAATCATTGCCAATACTAACATCATAAAGTTTTTTCCCTATATTTTCTTCTAATAGTTTTACAGTTTCAGGACTTATGTTTAAGCACTTAAACCATTTTGAGCAACGGTCCACTTTCATTCTTTTGCATGTGGATGTGCAATTTTCCCAGCACCAATTATTGAGAAAATGATACTTTTCCCATTGTTTATTCTTGGTGCCCTTCTTAAAGATTAGTTGATTATATAAATGTGGGTTTACTTCTAGGCTCTCTATTCTGTTCCATTGGTCTATATGTCTGTCTTTATGTCAGTACTATACCGTTTAAATGACTATAGCCTTGTAATATATTTTGAAAATCAGGAAATGTGATACCTCCAGTTTTGCTCTTCCTTCTTAAAATCGTTTTGGCTATTTGGTGTTTTTTGTGATTCCATATGAATCTTAGAACTATTTCTTCTCTTTCTGTAAAAGATGTGATTGGGTTTTTTGGTAGGGATTGCATTGAATCTCTACATTGCTTTGAGTAATATAGACATTTTAACAATATTAAGTTCCAACACATAAACATGGAATATCTTCTCATTCGTTTATATTCTTTAATTTTTTTGTCAGTGGTTTATAGGGTTCAGTATATTAGTCTTTCATCTCCTTAGTTAAGTCTATTCCTAAGTATTTTATTATTTTTGATGCTATTGTAAACAGGATTGTTTGCCTAATTTCCTTTCAAATAGCTCATTGTTAGTATATAGAAACACAGCTAATTTTTGTATGTTGATTTTGTATCCTGCTGTATTACTGAGTCATTTATTAATTATAATAGTTCTTTGGCAGAATCTTTAGGGTTTTCTATATATAAGATCATGCCATCTGCAAGCATGGATAACTTTAACTTTTTCTTTCTCACCTACATGCCTTTTTTTCCTGCCTAATTACTCAGGCCAGGATTTCTCTACTATGCTGAATAAAAGTAGCGATAGTGGGCATCCTTGCCTTGTTCCTGGTCTTAAAGAAAACACTTTTAAAAGCTCTTCACTATTGAGTGTAATGTTAGCGATGATAATCTCATGTATGGTCTTTTCATGTTAAGGTAATTTCCCTCTATTTCTAGTCTGTTGAGAGTTTTTAACATGAAAGGATGTTGAATTTTAACAAATGCTTTTTTGCATCTATTAAGATCATGTGGTTCTTATCTTTTATTCTGTCAATGTGGTGTATTACCTTAATTGATTTTTATATGTTGAACCATACTTGCCTTCCAGGGATAAATTGCAGCTGGTCATGGGTGTCTGATCCTCTTAGTAAGTTGTTGAATTTGATTTGTCAGTATTTTCTTGAGGATTTTTGCATCTGTGGTCATCAAGGATATTGGCCTGTAGTTTTCTTTTCTTCTGATATTTTTGTCTGGCTTTGGTACCAGGCAACACTGGCCTCATAAAATCAGATTGAAAGTGTTCCATCTTCCTCAATTCTTTAGAGGAGATTGAGAAGAATTGGCATTTAATTCTTTTTTGGATGTTTGTTCAAATTCACTATTGAAGCCATTTGGTTCTAGGCTTTTCTTTGGTAGGAAGTTTTTGATTACTATTTCAATCCCTCCACTGGGTATAGGTCTGTTCAGATTTTCTGTTTCTTCATGACTCAATCTTGGTAGGTTGTATGTTTCTGAGAATTTATCTATCTTTTCCAGGTAATCCAATTTATTGGTGTATAGTTGCTCATAGTAGTTTTTTACAATCTTTTTATTAATAGTTTGGTTCCATCAGTTGTAATGTCTCCTGTTTTATTTCTAATTTTATTTATTTGGGCCTTCCCTCTTTTTTTTTAATCTACTAGTGGTTTGTCTATTTTGTTATACTTTCAAAAAATAAACTCTTACTTTTGTCCATTTTTCTGTCACATTTTTATTCTCTATTTCATTTAGTTTTGTTCTAATCTTTATTATTTCCTTCTTTCTGCTAACTTTGGCCTTAGTTTGTTCTTCTTTTTCAGTTTCTTGAGACGTAAAGTTAGGTTGATTATTTGAGAGTTTCCTGCCTTTTAAATATAGGCATTGACTGCTATAAACTTCTCTCTTAGTACCTCTTTTGCTGCATCCCCTAACTTCAGGTATGTTGGGGTTTTTTGGTTTGGGTTTTTTTGTTTGTTTGTTTGTTTTCATTTGTCTTAAGAGACTTTCTAATTTTCCTTTTGATTTCTTCCTTGACCCATTAGTTGTTCAAGAGTGTGTTTAATTGTCACATTTTGCAAATTTTCCAGTTTTTCTTCAGCTACTGATTTCTAGTTTTATTCTATTGTGATTGGAAAAGAGGAGAATGTATATTCTGCTGCTCTTTGGTGAAATGTTTTGTATAGATCTGTTAGATTAATTTGGTCTATAGTGTTGTTCAGATCCTGTTTCCTTATTGATTTTTTTCAAATGTTATATTATTAAAAGTGAGATATAGAAGTCTCTCACAATTATATTATTTATTTCTTTTATCAGTTATGTTACATTTTGCATTGTATATTTAAGTGCTCTGATGTTGGATGTGTATACATTCATAAGTTGTTATATCTTTTTGGTGAGTTGACCATTTTATCTTTGTATAATATCCTTCTTTGTCTCATGACAGTTTTTGACTTAAAGTCTATTTTGTCCAATATAAGTATAGCCATTCTTTCTTTTGGTTAAAATTTGCAGCATGATTTTTTCCATCCCTACACTTTTGGCCTATATGTCTCCTTAAATCTAAACTTAATAAGTTTATTAAGTTTATTAATAATAATAAGTTATGTAAACTTAATAAGTTGTCAAACTTAAGAAGTTTACGTAAATTGATCCAACATAAGTTGGATCTTGTTTTTTTCATCCATTCAGCTATATTATGTCTTTTGATTGAGGAGTTTAATCCCTTTATATTTAGAGTAATTAATGTACTTCCTTTTGATGGGCGAGTACTTACTATAGCCATGTTTTTTTACTACCTTGTAGTTGTTTTGTTCATCTTTTTCTCCTTGCTGTATTCTTTTGTATTTTGTTTTGTATTTATTGCTATACTTCGATTTCCTTCTCTTTTTTTATGGCTCTTCTGTATGTACTTTCTTTGTGGTTACCAAGAAGCTTGTATAAAACAACTCATAGTCATAACAGTTTATTCTAAGCTTTTAACAACTTAACTTCAGTTGCATACAAAAGCTACACTTTTACTTCTCCCCCCACAAACCCCCCACACACGTTGTGTTCTTGATGTCATGATTTACATCTTTTTATATTGTGTATCAATTAACACATTTTATGGTTATAATTATTTCAGTACTTTTGACTTTTTTATATTATGATTAAAAGTTTACCCACTACCATTACAGTATTATAGTATTTGTGTTTATATTTACCCTTACCAGCAAGTTTTATACTTTCATATGTTTTATTATTGCTGTTTAGCTTCCTTTTGCTTCAACTTGAAGAACTTCCTTTAGCATTTCTTGTTAGGCAGGTCTGGTAATGATAAACTCCCTCAGATTTTATTTGTGAAGGAAAGTCTTTATCTCTCCTTTATTTTTGAAGGATCATTTTTATCAGGTATAGTATTCTTAGCAGGGGTCTTTTCTTTCAGCACTTTGAATTTATTCTCATCTACCTTCTCTGGCATGTAATGTTTCTGCTGATAAATCTCTTGATAACCCCACGGAGATTTCCTTGTATGGAATGAGTCACTTTTCTCTTGCTGTTTTCAAATTCTCTCTTTGTCTTCAAATTTTGTCAGTTTAATTATGTGTCTCACTGTGAATTTCTTTGGGTTTACTGTATTTGAATTTGTGGAACATCCTTGATCTGGGTGTTCATTTCCTTCCCTAGATTTGGGAAGTTTTCATTCATTATTTCTTTGACTAAGCTTTCTGTCTCTTTAACTCTATTTCTCCTTCTTCTTACACTCCCATAATGTGTATATTAGTCCACTCAATGGCATCCTATAAGTCCCTTAAGATTTCTTCATTCTTTTTTCTCTTTGCTTTTCTAACTGGATAATTTCCAGTGACCTGTCTTGAATTTCACTAATCCTGTCTTCTGTTTGATCTAGTCTGCTGTTGAACTTCTGTAGTTAATTTTTCATTTCAGTTATTTACTCTTCATCTCTATGATCTGTTTCACATTTTCTTGTATTTTCTATCTCTTTGTTGAAATTCTCCTTTTGTTTATATGCATTGTTCTCCTGAACTCACTGAGCACCTTTACAAGCATCTATTTGAATTTTCTATCAGGTAAATCATATCTCTGTTTCATTAGAGTTGGTTTCTGGAAGATTATCGTGTTGCTTTGTTTGGAACATATTTTCCTGTTTCTTTATTCTCGACTCTTTGTGTTTATGTCCGCACTCCCAGTCTTCATGGATTGACCTTGTACAGGAGAGGATCCTCACCAGTCAGACCAGCCAGAGATTCCAGGGGCCTCTCAAATCCTCATGCTAGATAAAACTGCGATCTTTGTTCTCACTGATCATCAGGCATCTAGAATATGCTAGGTCTTATCAGAGTTCTGAGACAGATAAGACAGATGTCAATGCCTCTGGCAGCCCTCAGCACAATCAGAGTTTTGGAAGTATGGTGCAATTCTTTTCTTCCCTCACAAGAGAAAATCTGGAGCTAAGGTTTTTTCCTACCCAATCACTTTGCATTGAGCAAGGAAGTGGGGCTGTGGCATGTGTTAACTTACTATTTCAAACCACAGTTTCTGGTCTCATTAGCTTCCAGGTAGCTAGAATATGCCAGATTTCATGAATCCTCTAAGGCAGGCAAGACAGGATTCAGTGCTTTGGGAACCCTCCAAAAATATTAGAGGATTGGATTCATTGTCCTATTCTTTCTTACCCTTCCCATAGAGACACTGGGAGCTCTTTTGTTTGTTTCTGCTTGTTTCCCTTGTGCTGAGCTGGGCTGCTTCATGTGTTAGCTTGCCATTTCAAACCACAGTCATTATTCTCAGTAGCCCCAGGTGGCCGTAGTGTTCCTGGTTCCATCAGCTCTCCAAGGCAAGTGAGACAGAAGCTGGTATCTCAGGTGGCCTCCAAAAAAAATTCAAATGCTGAATATATGGTCTTGTCCTTTCTTCCCTCCTCAGAGAGAAGCTGGGAGCTAGGATCTCCCCCAGTTGTATGGCACTATGACCATGCCAGGGGTAGGGCCCTTAGCAAGAGAGTGTCCTTGTCTCTCTTGCTGGTTTTCATATAGTTGGTTTTACACTTGCTCCAGGATGCAGGAGACTTGTGACTAGTTTCTGGATTTCTCACAAAGTAAATTAGTTTGTATTTTATTATAGAATCATTGTTTCCATTGAGGAAAGATGGATCCAAGGCTTCTATTCTACTTTGCTGACATTACTGATTGAATTTTCAAATCTTTGTATCTCCAAGAGCCTAGTATAGTGCCTAGTGTGAAATTAGTACTCCATAAGAATGAATGAATGAATGAATGAATGAATGCTCTGGGGTTCAACCACTTTCTCCCATATTTTCCTACAAGTGATTTACCTTTCTATGGAGCTTTGAGGAAATCCATTTGTTCTTCCTCCTCACCTGGATTAACTCCCTCTCCCATTCCTGAGGAAGTGCTTTTATGCAAGATGAAGTGGTTCTTTTTGTGTGTGTGTGTGTGTTTTTTATATGTGTGAAATGTTTACCATAACCCTGGTTCTTCTGACAGTAGTCAATTTATCAGAAAGAATTCTCCTTTCCAGTGTCTGTGGTATGAATGATAAAGTTCAGTGTTAGGATGGTCAACCTCCAGCACATACAGATAGACTGGGATCAAGTTAAGGGCAATAGAGTCAGGTGGAATAGAGTTAGGGAATGGTGAGTAATGGATTATAGCCTGCCTGCCTCTGTTCCTGCCTGTCAGCTCCACAGGCATTGCTGGGAAGGAGGCAAGGACTATGCTTTCTGAATGCTGTTTCTAAGGTACCAGAAAATTACTCCTAAATTAGCCCTCAGGTAAAAGCACAATTGGAGGCCCAAGTATATAGAAACTAAGAAAAATACAGAAATAGTAGCTAAGAGAACAGTGGAAAGCTGGGGAGAAAGAGAGACAGACAGAGGAGAAAGAGAGACAGAGACAGAGGAAAAAAGATGTAGAGAAATTGTTTGAATTCTCCTAACGCACTTAGGAAAAGCAAAAGGAAAACTGGATTCCAAATTGGCACTTTTCCCACAAACTACAGTCCATAAGGGGGTGTGTGTATATATGTGTGTGTATATATATATGAATACTGCTGTTTACTCATCAATTTACAGTGTATTTTTCACAACTAATTTATAGATGAAAAAACAGTAAATGTAAAAGCACTATAAATGTAAGGTAACATAGATCAGTGGATTTTTCTAAATAACTCATTAACTAAAGCATACTTTTCCAAAATAACCTGAAAAACAAGTGTTTTTAAAAGTATTTTATTAGAAACTATATAGTTCACATATCAATATGCTTTCCTGCAATTCAAAATAGGCAAAAATGATTATTTCTTTATTTTAAATATCTCTGTACATTGAGGCAAGTTATAAAAATCAATGTCCCCACACATAAAAAAAAAATAAGCTATGCTTAGACTTGTTTTTCTTGCTGTTTGTCTTATTATTTTTTCAGTTTTTTTAAGGTCATGCCATAGAGATTCACAAGACGTGTACTGTTTAATAATAGAAACAGCATAGGTAGAGTAAAAATGTTTCCAGTTTTGATTTGTTTTGTTTTTCCTGAGGGTAGATTTTTTAGCACTCTGGAGAGTGCCCGGAGCTTGCTTGATATAATGATAATAATGTACTCTCTAATAAGAAACCCCGGTTCTTTAGATGTGATCTCATTTATTTTTCGCCATTCCCATGAGATGGAAGAAGGCACAGATTTTTGAAGCTTAATAAGACACCCAGAGATAGTAGATGATTGAACTGGGGAAATAATTTAGGTTCACTGACTCATACTCTACCAGAATTGAAGGAGACATGGGATCTGACCTATACTTGGCTCCAGACAGGTTTGAGCTTATGTCAGGTCACTGCATTTCAACCTCAGACACCGTGAGAAGAATATGAGTATGCTTCTGACATGGCCTATATTATTCACTCAACAAACATTCATTGAGCCCAAGGCTGGGTCTGAAACATTCAGAGCCAAATAAGACCAAGCCCTTGTTCTCAAGTAACTCAGAGATCAGAAGGAACAGGAGGGCACAGATAATGACAGTACCTCAAGAAAATTGAGTTTCTACAGTTTGTGCAAAAGTGTTACAGGCACAGGTAATTTTGCCAAAAAGAGAAGTGAAGTCATTACAGCTTTCACTGTGAGCCTTGAAAGGAATAATAGTTCACCCTGCAGAAAAGGTGGGAGGAAGATAGTGTGTTCAACACCCAAAAGCTTGAAATGTCCAGGAACTTTTCGCATTTCTTTTCAGTATAAAATGTATATTCAAAAATTGTCATGATAGGTATTGTTTTATATATATTCAGTTAACGGTTTTAAATGTTAACATATGTTGTAGCATAATCCTGAGATTCTCTCAGCTATTTCCCTTAATAGGGAAAAAAAAAGGAGAAAAATATACTTTAGCTCCTTCTTCCAAAAAAGAAAAGCTGAATTTATCCCAGTTGAATAGGAGAGAAATACGTACATTATTATAAAATTTTTAAAATATTAGCTCTTCTATTCAGATATATTTAACCTTATTATTGGGAATGGCTTTGTAAGAAAAAATTATAACATTATTTTTTAGCTATCCAAATCTTAACATCAGCTTTATGAGAATTCAATCGCAGTGGTTTTGCTTCTTTTTTGTCCTTAATCTTTTGTTTTGTTCAGCAATGTCTTTTACAGGAATAGCTTGTCCATAGAACACACAGTCTCCCTAAGGCAGGTTCTAGGTGAAATCAAAGAGTGGAAGGCGGTATCTCCTGAGGGGATAACACATGTTGCTTGAAGGAATTGGTTTGCACTACAAAGGGCTTCCTGTGCAGTAAGGAGATGAATACAAGCTCAACCTTGGAACTGATCTTCTCTTTTTAAATGTCTCTACAAACAGCCTTTTCTTATGACAACAGAGTCACAATATGAGACAGTGCCACCCACGTTTCTCAACAGAGTATGCCCTTGACATCAGGTATGAATCTCTAGTGGGAATTCGTCAGGCTGAGCCTGTACTGTTGCAAACAAAGGTAGACAGACATTCTTGGGTCTTTAGAAATGATGTGTAGCTCTTTGCAATTGTGTAAGTTATAATTGCAGGTCTTTGGGGTCAGACCCAGGTACTTCAAAACTGGTATTGTCTAGTCCTGATTCACAACTATTGTTAGACTTCTTTTTGACTCTCAATTCCCTTGACTAAAAAGGAGGATGAAAACACTCACTTCACCAGATATTAAGGTAAAACAAGATAAAAGTATGAAATATCCTTCAAATATTAGGTATTTTTATTCATTAAATATGTATTTAATAATGTATTCATTCAACTAATATTTGTCACAAGCCATTAGTCATTCCCCTTACCTGTACCTGAAGAGTCAGAGAGTTATAGAAATTTGTGTCATGCCTGTAATCCCAGCACTTTGGGAGGCCAAGGCAGGCGGATCACGAGGTCAGAAGATTGAGACCATCCTGGCTAACACGGTGAAACCCCCGTCTCTACTAAAAATACAGAAAATAGCCGGGCGCCTGTAGTCCCAGCTACTTGGGAGGCTGAGGCAGGAGAATGGCATGAACCCAGAAGGTGGAGCTTGCAGTGAGCCAAGATGGCGCCACTGCACTCCAGCCTGGGCGACAGAGCAAGACTCCTTATAAAAAAAAAAAAAAAAAAAAGAAAGAAAAAAATTTGTGAAAGTTATTTCATTGGAGATCTTTGGATGTGTGACTGTCCCTTATACAGCTCCTAAGAGTGAAGTTCATGTGTAGATGTGATTGCATAATAAAAACAAACAAACCAAAAAGGGTTTCCTTAAAATCACGCAGCTGGTAAAAAGCCTAATCAACGTTTTACCCAGAGTGTCAGATTCCAGTATTCACTTTCAACTCTGTTTTTGCCCTACTCACTCCCCAGAAGACAAGGCAGTAATTCACAAAGAGAACAATGATTGGTTTATTGGAATTTTAGAAAGCATTTGTACCCAAGTGTATTGTTCCTGTAGTAAGAGTGCCTTTTCTGATTTTTAAGCTTCTTATTGTTCACAATCAGTACAAAAAATATGAAAGCCCGCTCTGAATTTTCCATCTCCAAAGAATTCTCTGGGACTGGGGATGAAAGCCAGGTGAAATAATCTCCAATTCCATCATCCTGCCCTACAGCAGACATAGCGTAAATTTCTTTTCAGCAAATTAGCTGAAAATCTAATCATCTCTAGCTAAAAATATCTAAACACCAAGTCCCCAGGCACAAACAGATCCAAGTTCAACACATAAGCTCAGCTATGCACTCACACTTGTATCCTTTAGGAAACGCACTCATATCCTTTGAGAAATAGTATTTCTGAAGCACAGGCATGCATACTACCACACGCAAAAGATATTCATCAAAGGCTTTAGTTTATTCATATACCCATTTGGAGAAAGTCCATAGGAGAATTTGCCAGGAATGAAGATGAAGAGGAGGCAGCAATAATCCATATTTTGCCCTCTTCTGCCCAAGAGAAATATTGATAACTATTCTATAGTTGTGCCATAGCCAAAAACAGTGGTCATCCTGATGATAGAATTCCAATGACAAGCCCTAAATTAGCTCTAACCTGGCACAGAGTAATTCTACAAAAGGGCACAAAAACCCCAGAACTTTGGATGGCTTTCTTGTTGCTGGGTAGATTTTGGACTCTAGCTCTGGCTCTGGGACTGATTAATTGTGTAACAGTGAGCAGGCTCTTTGCCTGTGTTTTCTCATCTGAAAAATGAGGCATTTGAGAAAAACAGGAAGATTGGAACTAAATAGCCTCAGGTCTTTTTCAGCCCTAAAAACGCTATAGTTTGTAATTCTTTCATACGTTGCACAGTCCCCAAGTTCCACTTTGAAAAGCTTCTGTCTCCAGAGTATTAGGGTTTTCCACATCCCAGTCACATCAACACAACTTTTAGGCTTCCATGGTTACTATATAATTGTCTCAGTTGGTATTTCTCACTGATGTTGTTTAGAACAGCTATAGAGGTATATACCTTGATTATTGGTGCAGTTATTGATGAGGCAGATAACCTTGGTCTTGAATAATTCTTTTTATGTTTGAGGTGTTCCTAATTGCTATATGTAATTAAAGAGCCTGAACATATAGAAGCTATGAGAAAGTGAGTTTAGTTTACAGAAAATAAGATCTCACCTGAGGCTTTATGTAAACGCCTGGGGCTTTTTAATCTTCACAGTTTTCTAAATCTCCTTTAACTTTCAGCACTCTGAGTGCAAAGTACATTGTCTCAATGCAGTATCTTGTATGTAAATTTCTCTCATCTTGTCTTAGTTGGCTCAGGCTGTTATAACAAAATACCATAAATAAGCTTATAATAGCTTATTTCCTCTGAATAGCTTATAAACAACAAAAATTTATTTCTCACAGTTCTGGAGGCTGGAAAGTCCAAGATCAAGACACTGGCAAAGTCCGTGTCTGGTAAAGGTCTGCTTTTTAGTTCAGAGACAGCCATCTTCTCACTGTGTCTTCACATGGTGGAGAAAGGGCAAACAAGCTCCCTTGGGCTGGTTTACAAGGGCACTAATCCCACTCATGGGGGCTCTACCCTCATGACCTAATCATCTCTTAAAATGTCCCCCAATACCATAATTTGGGGGATTAAAGATCAACATACAAATTTTGGGGGGACACAAACATCCAGACCATAACATCTCCTCAAATATCAAGGAATGACTATAGTACCTCTGTTTTCCAAGCATATCCCCGTGAACTCTAAACACTGGAAAATTTGCCACACAAAGTAAAAATCAGAACTTTGTCATGGATGTGTCCATAAATGACTTGAAAAGAGTCTGCAAGTATCCACATATGACTGTATCAAGTCAACAGGCATTTTTTTTTTTAACTATTTCGATATGGCAAGCAGTGTGCCCCATATTCACTGTGAAGGACTCACACAAAGTAAGAAATAGAAATACTGCTTCCTTCCTAGGAAAGAAATCTATAGAATCAGGTGCCCCCAATCTCAGCCAAACCTAACTTGAATCATTTCCTATAATGGAACTGCCCATGATTTCAAAGAAGCAGAGATTATATGTTAAGTCTGAGATGGCATAAATTTGGCTTGCTCGGTGGAATGTCTCGCCCCCATTCCTGTTTCCCCAGCTTCTCCCTGCCCCAGTTCTCCCACAGCTGGGTCAACTCATTTAATCTTCTACAGATCCAGCCTCACTATTTATTTTCAGAGCAATTTGAGTTTTAGCAGGATATAAATAAGTAGCCTCAAGCCCAATGCCTCCATTTATCTAGGCTTATTATAGCACCCCTTTCCCTGCAGGCTGGCCCCAGCGATGGGCACAGGCACTATGTCCTAGGCTGCCCTCGCTTCATTCTCAACGAGAGCCATTCTGTATTGTTTCCAGATCTCACCAACCTCATCCCAGCCCTAATCCTACCCCACTAATTTCAGTCCACATTGAAAACAGACCAAGTCATCAAAAATCAGTTCCCTGAAGGAGCAATTTTTTGAATGACTAATTCACTGAATGTAATAAATTTTCTAATGTGCCAACAATTTTGTTGAAACATTTATTTTGAGTATATTAAATTAATTTGGATATATTCTTGTTGAGACAATATTGAAGACACACTTTGTTTAGATATGATTAAGAATGTATTCTTCTTGAGTATATGAAATATGAATATTCTCATGAACATATTCTTTAGGAACATACTCATAAGAAAACTAAATGACTCGTGATTTTCAGCATTTAATAAATTTGAACATTATTCAAAATACAGCTGAGTAAAATATATTAATTGAAGATATTCAAAAGGATTATTTTTCAGTATGATATTTTGATAATTGAAAAATTTAATCAAGTGGTCATTTGACATTTGACCCTTTAGTGAATTCGCTTTCTGCAAATTGACTTGTCAATGGGATCTCAAGCCATCTGGGTGCGGTGTTCATACTTCTATTCTTAACAGCAGCCTTCCTGGATTTCTGAGTGTTTCCCACACCATCCATCTTGGTTGAGCTCTGCTACATCTGGCCCCTGGTGTTGACTGGAGAATGCCATTCCCTGAAGTAGCTGGGTCTTACTTATGTGACTGAAACACCATTGCTAGATACCTTGCCCTACCCAAATGGTGCCACATAGCTCTAAGACCCAACTCCTTTTCCAATCTCCTGCTCAGCATCACTGGTGAATCTCAAGCTATGACAGAACCAACAGCCTGTGCTCTTCTACTTTCAAAACCCAGATTTTTAAATGTCTTCTAGTCTCTTATAATCATGCAAAGGGGATAAGAAAACTTGAAAACTCTGAGATATGTATTAAGATTGACTCACTATGTTGAAAGAGATCTCTGGCTTTTAGCAGACTATCTCTATTAGAAAAAGCCTTATCATTTAGGGTATGATAGAAGTAGTTGGGCAAGAAAGTGGATCATTTTTAGCATCTATTTTATGCATCTGGGTTAAGAATAATATTTTCCCTTACTTCCTTGTAAAGACAAATATGTATTCCTAAACAATTTATACTAGGAAGTAATCACATTTTTTTTAATAGTGCACATCACCAAATTCAATTTTGGATATTATGACTTATCAACAAGGCTTTCCTGGTCTTTCATAAAGAGACTTCAAATAATTACCTTTGTTTCTTCAAATAGACCTACATAAGTTGTTAGAGTAGTTCCACCAAACATCCTAAAGTCTTTTTTACCTTGTAGATCCTCATCCTTACCACAGATATAATGACTTTATATTAAATATCTTAAACCAATTAGAGATTTCTGGTATGGTATGAAACATTTCAAAATAATTATCAGTTATAAGAAAAACTAAACCCTAAAGACTTGAAGACTAACAGAGCTGTATTAATTTGTAAATACAGCCATTAAAATAGTAAAACCTTATTTTTCTTGGCACTCAAGAAAAATGCTAGTTTAAAAAGCTTGATTTCTCTGATAAAAATATTGTAGCAATTGTTAAACTGCCACATGTATAAGGTATAGTTATCAGAAAAGCAAGTATATGAGGAGCAACGAGAACACATCAGTTCTTTGGGTTATTTTCTGTTAGATTGTGCCAATGTGAACGGAACCGATGAGATCATGTGAATAGCAACAGGTGTTGGGGTCCAGTGAATAATACACCATGATGGTCTACAGTGACCTTCTCCAAGGGTACCATGTTTTATTCAGTATAAGTATTTTAACCTGGAAAAAAATATTTCAATTGCATCCATCATGATGGCATGCTTAACTGCCTTTTGAAGGCTTTATTTATAATAATGGTTTTCTAAAACTGACTACATGTTAGAATTATCTAATGATGTCCAGTTTCATATAGACTAATTAAGTTAAAAAATTCTGAGTGTGGAGACCTGATCTTTGTATTTTTAAAGTTTTCTCCAAGAGATTCTGATGAGAACCTAGAGTTGTAAAACACTGGTTTTGAGCATAATATCTGCTGGATTCAAAAAGTAAAATAGCTATAGGACTTTTCTTTCAGCTCTTTCTGCTAATGGAGCCTGGTCATTGGCTTTAATGTTCCTCCTTTTAAAACCCCATATCTGACATTGGCTTAGCTCAGAAGATACTGAGCTTGAATTTGCTTGGGATTTATTTGGACACCTGGTCTAATAGCAAGTGGTTAAGCTAGTAGGTTTTCATTTTTAAAAAACTCTATATGAATAATTTAATCCTTAAATGCTTTTATAGAGTTGGATATTGGCAGTTTGAATTTAATTGATTTAGGGACAAAAATTTGACCTTGAAATAATTTATAGGGCTGAGTACAGTGACTCTTGCCTCTAATCCCAACAATTTGGGAGGCTGAGGCAGAAAGATCTACATAAATAATTTAGTGCAATCATATAAATGTAGGAATAGTGTAGAGGCAGTTCTGTTGCAAAATACGGTTTGTGCCTTTCTTGTTAACTTTATTTTGTTATCTTCCTTATTTCTGTTAAATGACTGGGGCAACAGTGGGGATTAGGAGGGATGGACATCAATTCAAATAGTAGAGAAACCTTTACACCAAACAATAATTTTTTGATTTTGAGGGTTTCTGCTGTGCGATACAATGCATGCAGCTAACTTCCTGGAAGCACAGTGAAAGCATAAAAGCTAGTTCCAGTCCACTGCACACTATTGATACTTGCAAGTTTAGCCAATGGAAAATTCTCTCTCTCTCTCTCTCTCACACATACACACACACACACACACACAAATTTTGTCAGAGGTGTTAATGAATAAGAGCTAGCAAGTGTAAACTGTGTACCAAAACAAAATATATATATATTCACTTATCATATGAGCCTAATTATTTGATTCTCTAGACAATAGAAGATTATTTTGGGTTTTGTTGGGGGAGTTGTTTAATTTTGTTTATTTGCTTGCTTGTTTCTACCAAAAGATGAACAGAAAACACACATACACATATATATCCCCAAATTTATCCTGTGTTTAAATCTTATATTTTAAGAAAAAATACATAGGACTTACACTATCTGACTTCAAAACTCGCTATAAAGATGCAGTAATTATGACAGTTCATGACTGGCATAAAGATAGACATATAGATATTATAAATGAAACAGAATTAGAGTTCTTACATTTATGGGCAATTGGTTTTTCACAAAGATGCCAAACAACTGAATAGGCAAAGGTCAGACTTTTCAACAAATGGTGCTGGGACACTTGGATATTAATATGCAAAAAACGAAAACAAAAACTTAGGCCCTTTCCTCATACCATACACAAAAATTAACTCAAAATGGGTCAAAGATTTAACTGCAAGAACTAACAAAACTTATAGAAGAAAATTTAGGAAAAAATTACTGTGACCCTGCATTAGGAAAAGAGTTCTTAGATATGACACCAAAAGTACAATCCATAAAATAATAAATTGGTAAAGTTTAACATCAAAATGAATAAATAAATACATTTAATTTATAAAAGAAAGTAAACAAATAACTTTGTGCTCCAAAAGACATCATTAAGAAAGTGAATAGATAAGCCATAAACTGGAAAAAAAAAAAAAGCCTTTGCAAGTGATATATCTGATAAAGGACTTTTATATCCAGAATATATAAAGAACTCTTACAAACCAGACAACCTAATTTAGCCAGTTTTTAAAATGGAGAAAAGATTTGAACAGATATTTGATCAAAGATATAAGTGGCTAATAATCACATAAAAAGATCCTTAAAATCATTAGACAAACAGAAATTAAAACCACAATAAGATATCACTACACACCCACAAAAATGGCTACAATCAAAAAGGTACAGCAATAAGTGTTGGTGAGGTTAAAAAATGAAACATGCATTGCTGGTGGGAATGTAAAATTCTAAATTTCTGTACAGACTATTGCACAACCTGTTTGGAAAACAAAGTTGTACAAACTAATTGGAAAATAGTTGAGCTGTTTCCTTAAAAATTAAACATAAACTTATAACACAAGCCAGCAATTCCACTCCTAGCATTCTACCAAAAAAAATTAAAAGCATGTGTCCCTACAAAGGCAGCTACATGAATGGTTACAGCAGCATTGTTCATAACAGCCAAAGATTGTAAGTAATCCAAATATTCCTCAAGTAGACAATGGATTAAAAATGTGGTATATAGTTCCGGTGTGGTGGCTCACACCTGTAATCCCAGCATTTTGGGAGCCCAAGGTGGGCAGATCACTTGAGGCCAGGAGTTCAATACCAGCCTGGCCAACATGGTGAAACCCTGTCTCTACTAAAAATGCAAAAAAATAATAATAATAAGCCAGGTGTGGTGGTGCACACATGTAATCCCAGATAGATACTCCAGTGGCTGAGGCACAAGGATCACTGGAACCCGGGAAGCAGAGGTTGCAGTGAGACAAAATCATGCCACTGCACTCCAGTGTGGGTGGCAGAGGGGACTCTATCTCAAAAAAAAAAAAAAAAAAAAAAAGTGGTCTATCAATATAATGAGATCCTGTTCAGCAATATAAAGAAATGAACTCCTGATACATCCTACCACATGAAAAACTTCAAAAACAGTATGCAAAGTAAGAGAAGCCATATCCAAAAAACTACATATTGTGTGATTTCTTTTATATAAATGTCCATAAAATTTAAATCTATATAACCAAAAGCATGTCAGTGATTATCAGGGCCGGGAAGCTGGAGCTAGGAATTAACTAAAAATGGGCATGAAGCAATTTCTGTGGGATATAATGGAACTGTTCTAAAACTGGATTGTGGTGATGGTTTCACAACTCTATAAATTTACTAAATATCATTGAATTGCACTCTTTACAATGAGTTAGTTTAGTGGAATGCAAATTATATTACAAAGAAGTTGTTTGCAAAAATAATTGCAGAGTGGGCCGGGCACAGTGGTTTACACCTGTAATCCCAGTACTTTGGGAGGCAGAGATGAAGGAATCACGTGAGATCAGGAGTTTAAGACCAGCCTGGCCAGATGGTGAAACACCGTCTCTACTAAAAATACAAAAATTAGCTAGGCATGGTGGTGCATGCCTGTAGTCCCAGCTACTCGGGAGGCTGAGGCAGGAGAATCGTTTGAACCCACGAGGTGGAGGTTGCAGTGAGCCAAGATCAAACCACTGCACTCCAGCCTTGGTGACAGAATGAGACTCAATAATGATAATAATAATAATAATGATAATAATAATAATAATAATTACAGAGCAGATCAAGATCTTCTAGCCCAAAGTTTACTGTTCAATATTAGCTTACAAAGACATGCTTTATAAATTTAAGGACAAAACATCCTTTGCCTAAAATCCCTTGTATTTAATATTCTTGTTGAAAGGCCACACTATCAAATATTCACTAAGTCATAACACATTTCTATTCCATTTACTTTAAAATTATGTTCCACTGCCAATTCATGTCTTTTTACTTTATAAATACCTGCTATGATTTTCTACTACCCTCTACCCCCATGTATTTTATTGCTTGTTGTCCTCTTTTTTTTTCTTCTAAAAGTATTTCTCTTTTTTGTTATCCTCTTTTTTTCTTCTAAAAATATTTCTTCTAAATAGTTTACACATTTGTTTTATTTCATTATTTCACTTTATTTTATTTAATTCTCAAAATAATTCTATGAAGAGGTCATTATTGTTATCTTTTTATTATGTAAAGGCAACTGAGGCACAGAGAAGTTGCTCAAGGGCATCCATCTGTAAAGTGGTAAGGCCAAGATATGACTCCTCTACCCAACCTCTTAACCACTGAGTTGCACTGCCTCTCAGGAGCAGTGCAAGAGAGGGAGTGTTTTTGCATTTTATCTTCCATATTATAATAGACATGTATATTTTTAGATAAAGCTCTCCGAAACAGGAATGCCCTGTGAAATGTATTAATATACTGCTCCTTTCCTCCCATTTCTGTAAGACAAAATATGAAATATGTGAACACATTATATGAATTTGTTTTCCATTCCTCCAAAATATTTGTTTGGTGTTGGTAACTGGAAAAAATTATAAATTCACATACTATATGAATACATATACATGTACAAACTTACACATTTATTTGACTTCACTGTAGAACTTTGACATTAATCCCAATAACTAATCTCTTTATACATATTGTTTCATCCTGACATCAACCTGAACAGGGAAAATTGACTTATATAAGCACATAGCTACTGTAGATGTCTTTTTAGAAACTGATTATTGATATACAGCAGAGAAACTTAAAATCTCTTTAACTAACTTGAAGTCCTGACCATATGACTTCTTTACAAACAATGAGATGAGTACCCTGAGAGATGCTGCTTCCAGCAACTAAAGATTGAATTAAATAATTAACAAATACATGATAAAAACAGGAATACATTGTATACATTTTGTATTAACTAGGGTTTCCTAGAGAAACAATAGATAAATGATAGCTAGCTAGCTAGATAGCTAGATAGATAGACTGATTAACAGATTCATTATAGAATTTGGCTCACATGATTATGGAGGCTGAGAAGTCCCACAAATTTCTATTTAGAAGATGAAGAAGCTGGAAAGCCAGTGGTATAATTCAGTTCAAGTCAGAAGGCCTGAGAACCAGGGGAGCTGATGGTGTGAGTTCCAGTCCAAGACCAAAGGCCCTGAAAGCAGGAGCATGGATGTTAGAGAGCAGGGAAAGATGGATGTTCCAGCTAAAACAGGGAGCAAATTTGTGTTTTCTATGGCTTTTTTGTTCTATTTAGGCCTTCAGTGGATTGGATGCCCTCCAGCATTGGTGAGAGCAATATTGTTTGCTGGGTCTGCTGATTGAAATGCTCATCTCTTCTAGAAACACCCTCACAGACCACCCACACCCCCCAAAAAATAATGTGTTACCAGTTGTCTGAGGATCCCTTAGTCCAGTCAAGTTGACATATAAAATGATATACTTTCCATAATCAGGGACATGAACATCTGTCTATTTTCAACATAATTCATCTGTTAAAATGTTTGATAAGACTGACTGCAACTAGGGAATATGAGTTATGAGAAAACATAATTTTATTCATGATAAATTTCAATATTAGGATTCATTCAGCATGTTAAAAGTTTACATTCTGGAACATATAGTCCTCTGGTAAAAATAATGTTTTAGCTTCAATTTGACAAAATAGCCTACAGGTACTTTGGACAGGAATTTATAGGGAGTTAATACCAACAAAAATGCCCTGTGATAGGCTATGATGATGGTACTGAATAGAATTCAATAGAGGAAATAGAGGAAAAAAACTCTCTTAAAAAGATCACAGTCATTTGAATTAATACAACATGTACAAAATGTAATGTTTTGGCATGGAACTGTTGAAGACAAAGTGTCCTCAAATCATTTGTTAAATTTTTGAAGGTAATGTTTCCTATTTAACCCAAATAAAATTGAATATTGACACAGTGTGCCTCTAGTAGGAAAAGGAGAGTACAGTAAAAGAAAATGAAAGAAAGGGAAGCAAGTGATATTAAAAAGTGGCTCTTGGGTAAACACTTTAATTAGAATTTCATATTGAATATTTCTTAAGGAGCATATGAAATGTGAATTTTCAGGAACAAACCTTTGCCAAAAGCTGCCATATAACTAATTCTAAATATTTATCTTTGCTCAAACTGTACCACATTATATAGCTTGGAAGGCTAGTCAGAGGAAACAAGGCTAAGTAACTGTAATAGCAGTCTGTTAGAAAGGTTGGGTGTGTTATTGGAAATGCCAGTAGGTTTGCTTAGCCCATTTCAAGTGTTTCTCTGAGGACCAAAGGCTGCCTCACTAATGATGGTATCAGAAAAGCACAAGGCAAGCCAGCAGTCAACTGCTTTTCAATTTTCCCTTGGTTCATAAGATTTGCCATGATTTCTTCTAATATATATATATGCCCTTTGGACCCATATTATAACCCAAATAAATTTGGCATGCCAATGTTCCTCTTCTTTGCTTTTTGAAAATCAGGATATTAATTTTTATGCATTTTGACTAACCCTGATTTGAGTCTAAAACATCCTTCTATTTCTGGATGTTGTGAGGGACTAGAGAGCTCTCACCTCCAACTACCTACCATTTGGGGACCCTTGGGGAATATTAAGACTTTTGGGCTGGGTGTGGTCACTCATGCCTGTAATTGCAGCACTTTAGGAGGCCAAGGTGGGCGGATCACTTGTGTCCAGGAATTCAACACCAACCTGGCCAACATGGCAAACCCCATCTTTACAAAAATACAAAAATTATCTGGGTGTCGTGGAGCACACCTGTAATCTCAGCTACTCAGGAGGCTCGGGCACAAGAATCGCTTGAACCCAGGAGGCAGAAGTTGCAGCGAGCCAAGATTGTGCCACTGCACTCCAGCCTGGGCAACAGAAAGAGACTCTGTCTCAAAAAAAAAAAAAAAAAGAAAGAAAGAAAGAAAGAAAATAGAAGGAAAGAAAGACTTTTGTTGGTCACTTCAGATATATGACTGAGCTCACAAACAGCTCATAAATTTTTTAAACTGGTCAGGAAAACAAACTCTAAGCACCCAAAAGATATTTTCTGTGGCTGTTTTTGTTGTTTTGTTTGTTTGTTTATTTTTGCCCTTTTTTGTTAGACACAAAAATTAAAATTGATTTTCCCATTTTTCTTTCATCCATTAATTGAACAAACATTTGTTAAGTGCCTACTATATGTCAGACCTGTATCAGGCACCGTGAATACAGCAATGAACAATCATTTACTCTGTTCATGGTATGTTAGCTTTACCTAAAATCTCACACATCATACTGGTGCAGAAGACTTGAGGTATAGATGCCTGAATAAAGGAGTCCTGAGAGAAGCAGAAGACAGAGAATTCTAGACGCAACCCATGTATGTTCTTGTCTAAGCCATTTAAGTACAAGAAGGTAGAAAACAGGATGAGTTGTATCTTTTGTTCCAATCATGTCTATTCCTAAAATATACAAGCACCATATTTCCTTGAACAAAAACATCTGATGACTAGTTCTGACAAATACAAACAAATATAACAAGAGAGGATTTTATAAAATTGAAACTGTCAGAAAAAACACAGGCTATTTAATTAAAGTACTTGGCAATCAGTGATGAAAGCTCCTGGGTTCCTTTTAAAATCTTCCAAGTGCTTTTCAATGTAAATTTCATCAGCCACTGTCCCAGTATGGGCCCCTGGTAGTAAAGAATGTGTATGTTCATCTTTGCATTGATTCCATTTTAGTAGCCTGATTGCTTATCTTGTGTTCCCTGCTCTTCCAGGGATCAATGAGCTTTTCAGTTCTTATCCTACCTGATTTCTAAGCAGCATTTGACACTGTTCTACTCCGTCCTTGACTTCCATGACATGACACATTCCTGACAATCCTCCTACCTCTTGGGCCCACTTTTTCTCAGCCTCCTTTATTGTCTCCTTTATCTCTGCCCATTCTTTAAATGTCCATGTTCCTTAATACCCTCTTCTCATTTCACACAAACTCCTGATTCAATTTTATTTCAAATATATACCCAAATATTTACTGAAACATATATTCCAGAAAAAATATCTCCTGAGCACCATGCCCTAGACCCAATCTCCTGCTACTGAATTTCTAAAATTGGACATCCAATTTCACCTCAATTTTAGCTTTACAACACTGAATTTATTATCTTCTCCTGAACCCACTATCCTATCCTCCCAAACTTGCTTCTCTTCTGTGTTTCCTGTCTCTGAAAATAATACCATCATCATTCAGTTGCCCAAGCCAGGTACTTGGTCTACATTCTTAACTCCTCTTTCTCTGCCACAACTCACGTCAAAGCAGTGACCAAATCCTACAACCTAAATATGTCTTGATATACCAATATCTCACTATAGTCACTATTTCTCATCTATCCTCATCACCATTCTCTCTCCATGACCTCCATACTGGTCCTCTGGCCTCTAGGTTTGAACCCCTTGCTCTGGTTTGAAAATAATGGTGTCCCCTTCAAAATTCATGTTGAAACTTAATCCCCAATACAACAATAGCAATAACCTTTGGAAGGTGAATAAGTCATGAAGGCTCTGCCTTTATGCAACTTTATAAAAGAACTCGGAGTTGAAAGGAGTGTCTTCTTGCCATTCCCTCCCTTCAGCCATGTGAGAACATATTATTCACCCCTCTGGAGGATGTAGCAACAAGGTGCCTTCTTGGAAGTGTAACGCCAAAGGTTCTTGCCTTAGCGGCAGCCCGCAATAAAAAAAAGACATGGATCGGACCAAGAGAAAAAAAGCTGTAAGCTTTATTGAGCAAAGTGGCAGTACAAAGCTTCCACAGCGTGGAAGGGGTCCCGAGTGGATAGCCAGTGTTAGATTTTTCAATTACCTTTTAAACTCTTTAAGGCGAGAAATATGTGCAGCAGGAAGATGTTACCAGAGCAAGAAACAAAGACAATTAACATGTCTCAGATCTTGACAAAACCGGAATTGTAACTTAAGTTTTACCTACTTTATGACCTTGCAGCAGCATGGCAAGGGAGACAGGATCTTACAGGATTTTACAAATTGTGTTTACAAGGAATTGGAATTGGGAGCATAGATAAGGTCTGCTGATCACAGAAAAACTGGCTTTTAACATTCCTTTTAGTTTGGGGGGAGGGGGAAGGGAGAGAGGGAGCGAGGACACAGGGAAGTTTACAACAAATTTTCACTGTTCATAGCTTTCTTGGGAAGAAAACACACACACAAATTCTGATGTTAGGAATATTTTAAGCATATATCTTCAATATTATTCATCCAGGACCAAAGTAAGTCCTGATGCAGGAAAGGAGTGAGTTTCACAGCTTTCTGAGCCCCTACTTGACCCAGGAAGCCCAGCTGGAACCTCCTCTCAGTCTCCTCTCTAGACAGGACACCCCAACTGCTGTTGGGAACAGGGCGGCGGTCGTTCTGGCTACTTTCTGCTGATTAGGAGCGAAGAAAGGGCCCTGCAGTTGTGGTGTCCTCCAGAGGTGAAATTTTTAGGCTAGTCAGAGACCAGTGTGTCGATCCAGGAGTCCTCGGTAGATGCCATGAGTTGAGCTCATTTGAGGTTCCATTTGTAAGACCATTTGTAGCTTGATGGCCTCGATCCCGAGGAAACAAATTTGACAAGGAGGTTAAAAATGCAAGGCCCAAAAGCGCGTAATAATAGGATGGCTGTCACGGGGGCTGGAAAGGGGAAGAACTGAGGTATCCATTGGTTAAACATATTCAAGGACCCTGAGTGTTCAAGCTCCTTTTTTCTACTTTCTATTTGTTCTCTTATTTCTTTGACCTTTTCAGTAATGATTCCTGACTGGTTAACAAAATAGCAACATTCTTTTCCTAAGAAGAGGCAAGTTCCTCCTCTTTTAGCTGTTAATAAGTCTAGGGCTCTCCGGTTTTGAAGGACTACCGCAGCTAGAGAATTAAGCTGGCTTTGTAGGGTCACTAGGGAGTTGGCAATTCGTTCCATGTCATCATTTAATTTTAGTGATAATTTATAATAAATTGGGTGGTGGAGGTTATGCCTCCAATTCCAGTCCCAAGCCTGCCCAGTATTCCGGCTCCTACAATAAAAGGGACAATAAGGGCTCGAGTGTGGCGAGATTGGGGTATAAGGAGACTTTGTAACTCCTGTTCAGTATATATGGACATGGGAGGTGCTAGAAAGGAGAGAAAGCATAGTTCTTTCAGAGTGCCATTTAGGCATTGATAGGCTGTGTTTTTATAGATGAAAAAAATGCCTGAAGTTAAACAAGTGAAACCTGAGGTCTTGCACTAGTCTCTGCTGACCATTTGTTATTTATATTCCTAGGATTCGGGTATTGCAAGGACTGTTACATTCTCTTACTAACACTTGAGCTTTTAAATGTCTAACAATATCCTGTAATCCTTTGAGAGCTTTAGGCCTTAAGGTATATTACCTTTAATAAGGAAAAGTGGTGGGGTCTTTTAGCTTGATTTTGATGGGATGGGCATTCTTTGCCCTTCCAAATTGTCCTTTTTGGCCCAGACCTCAAAGTTGATTCCTCCTGTCTAATGTTTAAGTCTTTAATCCATCTTGAATTAATTTTTGTATAAGGTGTAAGGAAGGGATCCAGTTTCAGCTTTCTACATATGGCTAGCCAGTTTTCCCAGCACCATATATTAAATAGGGAATCCTTTCCCCATTGCTTGTTTTTCTCAGGTTTTTCAAAGATCAGATAGTTGTAGATATGAGGCGTTATTTCTGAGGGCTCTGTTCTGTTCCATCGATCTATATCTCTGTTTTGGTACCAGTACCATGCTGTTTTGGTTACTGCAGCCTTGTAGTATAGTTTGAAGTCATCTGACAAAGGGCTAATATCCAGAATCTACAATGAACTCAAACAAATTTACAAGAAAAAACAAACAACCCCATCAAAAAGTGGGCAAAGAATATGAATAGACACTTCTCAAAAGAAGACATTTATGCAGCCAAAAGACACATGAAAAAATGCTCACCATCACTGGCCATCAGAGAAATGCAAATCAAAACCACAATGAGATACCATCTCACACCAGTTAGAATGGCAATCATTAAAAAGTCAGGAAACAACAGGTGCTGGAGAGGATATGGAGAAATAGGAACACTTTTACACTGTTGGTGGGACTGTAAACTAGTTCAACCATTGTGGAAGTCAGTGTGGTAATTCCTCAGGGATCTAGAACTAGAAATACCATTTGACCCAGCCATCCCATTACTGGGTATATACCCAAAGGACTATAAATCATGCTGTTATAAAGACACATGCACACGTATGTTTATTGCGGCACTATTCACAATAGCAAAGACTTGGAACCAACCCAGATGTCCAACAATGATAGACTGGATTAAGAAAATGTGGCACATATACACCATGGAATACTATGCAGCCATAAAAAAGGATGAGTTCATGTCCTTTGTAGGGACATGGATGAAATTGGAAATCATCATTCTCAGTAAACTATCGCAAGGATAAAAAACCAAACACCGCATGTTCTCACTCATAGATGGGAATTGAACAACGAGAACACATGGACAGGGAAGGGGAACATCATACTCTGGGGACTGTTGTGGGGTGGGGGGAGGGGGGAGGGATAGCATTAGGAGATATACGGCTGCAGCACACCAGCATGGCACATGTATACGTATGTAACTAACCTGCACATTGTGCACATGTACCATAAAACTTAAAGTATAATTAAAAAAAAAAAAAAAAGTTGATTCCTTCTTTAACTAGGGGACAACAAATAGGTAATTTGTTCCCCGTATTCCTGTAGATAATGGCCCCAGCTTTGGCTAATACATCCCTCCCTAATAAGGGTGTGGGACTTTGGGGCATAACAAGAAAGGCATGTGAAAAGAGCAAAGTCTCCTAATTGCAGCTGAGGAGGCAAGAGAAATACCTGGTTACAGGCTGTCTTAAGATCCTCAGATAGTAACGGACTTTGAGGACAGTCGTTCAGGGCAGGAGATTAAAACTGAGAAGTCCGCGCAGTGTCCAGGAAGAAGTCCACTTCCTGGCCCTCAACAGTCAACCTTACCCGGGGCTCTGTGTGGGTGATGGCATGAGCTGGCACTTGCCCCAGACACCTTCAGTCCTGTTGCTGAATCATCTGGTTGGGTGCTTCTGGTCCAGAGGGCCTTCGTCCTCTGGAGCAGTGCACCTTCCAGTGATTGCCTTGGCATATTGGACATGGGCGAGGGGGTGATTTGATTTTCGTTGGACAATTTTTCTTAAAGTGTCCTTGCAAACCGCACTGATAACAAGCCCTACTAAGTGATTGGCCTGCTCCTCTCTTGGTTCCCTCTGAGCCACCAAGGTCTGCCTGACTGAGGGCCATGTCTAAGGCAGCAGCCTTTATCTTATCTTGCTTGTTCCTTTCGGCCTGTTCCTCTTGGTCCCTGTTATAGAATACCAAGGTTGCCAGGTTTAATAATGTCTCCAAATTTTGTTCTGGGCCTAAAGCAGACTTTTGGAGTTTTCTCCTAATGTCAGACACTGATTGGGTAATAAATTTATCCTTTAAAATAAGTTGACCTTCTACAGAATCTGGAGTTAGGGAGGTGTGCTTTCTTAGGGCCTCCCTTAGCCTTTCTAGAAAAGCACAGGGGTTTTCCTCTTTTTCCTGTGTAATTGTGGATAGCATTGAATAGTTCATAGGCTTTTTCCTAGTCTTCCTCAACCCTTCCAAAATGCAAGTTAGCAAATGCCTGTGGCTCCAGTCTCCATGATCTGAGTCAGTATCCCAATGAGGGTCTACAGTGGGGGCTGCCTGTTGCCCTGTGGGGAATTTTTCCCTCTCCTCTGGGGTCATGCGATTGTTTACCTGGCTGAGGTACCACAGATGCCCAAATTGCCGGGCTACAGCTAAAGCTGCTTCTTTTTCAGTAGGACTTAAGGTCTGATCAAGAAGCAACATGATATCTCTCCATGTTAGATCAAAGGACTGCCTCAATCCTTGCGGGACATCTATATAGTTATAAGGATCATTTGAGAATTTCCCTAAATCTGCCTTTATTTGTTTTAAATCTGAGAGTGAGAAGGGAGCATGCACGTGAATGGGCCCAAATTCTCCTCCTGCTGCTTCTAAGGGACATAGTTTGGGTGCCTGGCTCACGGAGTTTACATTCTCTTTCCGGTGTGCCTTTGACACTTAGGTGGGGCCGGATGGAGGAGAGTCAGTTGGGGAGAAGAGTGGGGCTGAGGGAAGAGGCCCTGAGTATGGAGGCAAATGTGGGCCTCTGTCATTTGGGCAAAGCTTGCAGGCTTGGCACAGGGCAGTATTGTCATGAAGGGCAAAGAAAACCTGTACATAAGGGACTTTACTAAATTTACCTTTCTGTTTACAGAAAAGATGTCGTTGTAGAAGGGTGTTATAATTAATACTTTCCTCAGAGGGTCAAGTTTCTCCATTTTGTAAGGAATACTGTGGCAAGGCAGTGGTACAGAAGAAAATCAGCTCCTTCTTTTTTAAGGTTTCAGGGTTGAATTTGTCCCATCTTAAGGGAGTATCCAGTTTTGAAGGCGTGGTGCCCATTTGGAATTTTAAACACAGGGATTCCCACACACCTGGTTAGTCTTGGGACTTGTCTTCCCTATGGTATCCCCCGAGGGTCAGGTCCAGTTGTGCTCAAGGCTCATGGCCACTTTTCCTGAGCCCTCCATGTACCAGATTTAACCATGCTTACCAGCGGGATGGAAACTTCCCTTGCCCCTGCTGTGTGCCCATTGACCACTAAATGGGGCACAAGGACTGTTGGATTTATTGTGGTCCTTCTACCAATGCGTTCTACCTGTTCCAGGGTGGCAAGGCCTGGGTCTGGGGCACCACCGATGCTTGCATGCTAAGGCCCAATTTACATGGGCCTGGCCATAAAACTGTCCTTCAAGGAGGAATCTCTGAATTAGCGACAGAAGGCTTAGTAAGCATAAGGGGGTAGTAGATGTCTTCTAGGCCAGGGCTGAGAGAACAGCTGCTGTACTCTAGCCTTCTGTCCCCACTTGCCATCAAAGGAGTAAGCCCCTCTCTTAAGGCAGTACCAGTATCCTGTGTCCCAACTGACGATATTTTCTTCCTTCCAATACCAACTATTGAATGGTTCAAATAGCAATTCAACAGCTCTAAGAGCTATACCCATGCACCACAGATTGTACTTGAGAGGCCCTAAGGAAGGGGAAAGCCTATGTGGGGAGCAATGGAGGAAATGCCTTAATGTTTTTACTATTCACATGAAAATTACAGGCCTGTCTTTAAATTGTCCTGATGTAGGGGACCATACCCTGTGGTGGGGAACTGGCCCTTTAAAATAGCCATCAAACGATGACACCTGCCTAAACCCTGGAAGGCACCATGAACAGGGATCCTCTGGGCACCACCCCAAAAATTTAAGACTTTTAAATAGGGAATCTTGATCCTGCCTAGTGGGAATAACCTTGCTTCCAAGATGAGGAAAGAAGTCTAGCCAGTGGACATTAGGACCCAGGAGGCAGGGGTCAGAAGATGTGGCGATCTCACGCTCAGTAAACCTTGCAGGAGGAGCCTCTGGCGGGGCCATGGTCTCAACCAGGAAATCTGGAAGACTAGAATGTCCGCTGATAACTCCCGGGTGTACTTCAGGACCGCCACAGAAAGTGAAAGAGTAGGAACTGGGTCCAGACTAACCAACGTTCCCAGCCCCGGAGGGTCGGGGGTTGTTAGAGAGCCCTTTTCCAGACAGCCTGACACCTGTGTCTTTAGTCCAGTGGCCGCGCTAATCGCCTTTAAGTGGCTGACAGGTGCCCAGTTTACCCTCTGAATTCTAAGGAAAGACAGGACAGAATAGCAAGTGAAAGAGATCTAATCATACTCACCACATGAGGATCTAGATGCCTTTCCTGGAGATCCTCCTGTCTGGCTCACCAAAATGTAGCACCAAAGGTTCTCGCCTTAGCCATGCCAAAGATTTGGTGGGGTGGCAGCTCATGGTGACAGACAGACATGGATCAGACCAAGAGAAAAAAAGCTGTAAGCTTTATTGAGCAGAGTGAGAGTACAAAGCTTCCACAGCGTGGAAGGGGTCCCAAGTTGGTAGCCAGTGTTAGATTTTTCAATTACATTTTAAACTCTTTAAGGAGGGAAATACGTGCAGTGGGAAGATGTTACCAGAGCAAGAAACAAAGACAATTAACATGTCTCAGATCTTGAGGAGAACCAGAATTGTAACTTAAGTTTTATCTACTTTATGACCTTGCAGCAGCATGGCAAAGGAGACAGGATCTCACAGGACTTTACAAACTGTGTTTACAAGGAATTGGAATTGAAAGCATTGATAAGGTCTGCTGATCACAGAAAAACTGGCTTTTAACATTCCTTTTAGTTTCAGGGGAGGGGGAAGGGAGAGAGGGAGAGAGGACACAGGGAAGCTTACAACAAAATTTTTGCTGTTTATAGCTTTCTTGGGGAAGAAAACAGAGGCACAAATTCTGATGTTAGGAATATTTTAAGCATATATCTTCAATATTATTCATCCAAGACCAAAGTAAGTCCTGATGCAGGAAAGGAGTGAGTTTCACAGCTTTCTGAGCCCCTACTTGACCCAGGAAGCTCAGCTGGAACCTCCTCTCAGAAGCAGAGTGTAGCCTCCACCAGACACCAATCCTGCCAGAGCCTTGATCTTGAACTTTCCAGCCTCCAGAACAGTGAGCAATACATTTCTGTTCTTTATCCAGTCTCTGGTATTTTATTAAAGCAGCACAAATGAACTAAGATGGAAATTTGTTGACAATAAAACCGAACTCTGTAAAATATTTAAAGAGGTTTATTCTGAGCCAATATGAGTGACCATGTCCCGGGGAACAGTTTCAAGAAATCCTGAGAAAGTGTGCCCAAGGTGGTGAAGTTACCATTTGGTTTTACAGATTTTAGAGAGACAGAAGTCACAGACAAAGATATAAATCAATACATGTAAGGTATACGTTGGTTTGGCCCAGAAAGGCAGGACATCTCAATGCCAGGGCTTATAGGTCATAGGTAGCTTCAAAGATTTTCTGACTGGCAATTGGTTGAAAGGAGTTAAGCTTTGCCTAAAGACTTGAAGTCTGTAGAAAGACATTCTTGAGTTAACATAAGGTGAGTTGTGGAGACCAAAGTTCTTGTTATACAGATGAAGCTTTATAGGTAACAGCCATCAGAGAGAATAGATGTAAATGTCTCTTTTTGGACCTTAAAAGGTGTCAGACTCAGTTAATCTTTCCAAAATCAGGGAAAGGCCTGGCTGCATTAATGGAGATTGTCTACAGATGCAAATTTCCCCCACCAAAGATAGCTTTGCAGGGCCATTTTAAATTATGTCACAGAAATGTATTTTGGAGTAAAGTATTTTGATTTCCTTCAGGGTCTGCTATCTGTCATGTAATGCTGTACCAGAGTAGATTCTAATTTGATATCTTATTGCCTCAAGGAGATCAGTCTTATGATCTCTATTTTAATGTCAATGCTGGTCAGTTGTGCCTAAACTCCAATAGGAAGAGAGTATAACAAGGAGTGTCTGACCTCCCTTTTTGTCATGGCTGAGAATTTAGTTTTTCAGATTTCTCTGGGGGTCTGTTTGGCCCAAAGAGGGTCCAGTCATTTGGTTGAGGGCCTAGGATTTTATTTTTGGCTTACAGATTGGTACCATAAGTAAGGTATTGTTATAACAAATACGTGAAAATATGGAAACAGCTTTGGAAATAGATAATGGGTAGAGGCTTGACCAGTTTTAAAGTGCATGCTAGAAAAAGCCTAGATTGCTGTGAATGGAGCATTAAGGGCAATTCTGGTGAGGGCTCAGAAGAGAAAAGCGGTATAAAAGCTTCAGTGTTAGATATTATCTAAGTGGTCATGAACAGACTGTGGGTAGAAATATGGATAGAAAAGAGCATTTTGAAGACTCTTAGATGGAAATAAGGCATATCTTATTGGAAACTGAAGGAAAGGTCATCTTTGTTACAAAGTGGCAAAGAACTGGCTGAATTATGTTCATGTCCTAATCCTTTGTGGAAGGCAAAATTTAAGGGCCATGAACTAAGATATTTGGTGGAAGAAATCTCTAGGCAAAGTGTTCAGGGTGGCGCATGGCTTTTCTTAACCGCTTATAGTGAAGTGTGAGAAGAGAAAAAAATTGCTCAAGATTGAATTTACAATCAAAAGTAGAGCAGAAGGTAAAGATTTGGAAAAATTTCAGCTTGGTTATATAAAGAATAAAAGTATGGTTAAGGAGAGAAAACGGAGGATGTGGCCAAGCTACTCATTGATAAGGAAATTAGTATGTCTAGAGGGAAGCCAGATGCTATTGATCAAAACAATGGAAGAATAACTCTGAAGGCATTTTGGAGATCTTTGAGACTGCCACTCCCATCACAGGCCAAGAATGCCAGAGACTTGAAGGCAGAAGTTTCAAAGGAGCGGCCCAGGGCACCTGGGGAACCTTGAGGCTTGCTGCCCAGGGTCACCTCAAGTCTCTCCTCCCCCATACTCTGGTGAACTTCTCCCAGCTGTGGGGTTAAAAGGTATCAACATTCATCATTGAAGTGGTGCTAAGATTGCAAGCATGCAAAGTACACAAGCTGTGGAGGCATTGCTACCTCCACCTAGATTTCAAAGGATGACTCAGAGAGTTTCAGGGGGCCAGGCAAAGAAATACCACAGGAGCTGGCTGCAGAGAGTCTCCAGTAGAGCAATGCCTAGCAGAGTCATGGGGTGGGGCCACTGCAAAAAGTCCCCACCAGGGCAATGCCTAGAAGATCTGTGAAGGTGGGGCCACCACAGAGTCTCTGCTTAGTCAATGTCTCATGAAGCTGTGGGAGTAAGGCTGCCCTGAAACTCCAGAACTCTAGAACTGCCGGAGTGCAATCTCAGCTTGCAGGCACCTGACTCCAACTCATGAGAACTGCTGCGTGAGTAGCACCCAGCAAAGCCATGGGGGTGGGATCCCCCAGGGCCTTTGGAGCCCAACTTCAGTCTCAGTAAGTCTATAAGACAGGAGATAGAGCTGAAGAAGATTATCAAGACTTGATATTCAACGTTGTTTTCCCTTTTAGGTTTTGGACTTGCTTGAAACATATTACTTCTTCTTGCCTATTTCTCCCTTTTGAGATGAAAATGTCTCTGTCACGCCTATCTCACCATTGTATTTTGAAAGTAGATAATTTGTTTGATTTCACAGGCTCATCGCTAGAGAGTAATTTGCCTGAGATGATTTATACCTTGAGTCTCACTCATATCTGATTTAGATGATATTTAGATAAGACTTTGGACTTAGACTTTAAAGTTGATTCTGAAACAAGTTAAGACTTCTGGGGGCTATTGGGATGGAATGATGTATTTTGTATGTGAGAAAAACATGAATTTTGAGGATCCAAGAGTAGAATGCTACGGTTTAAATCATGATGTCTTCTCCAAAACTCATGTTGTAACTTAATGCCCAATGCAGTAGTACTAAGAAGTATGACTTTTGAAAGGTGATTAGACCTGTGGGTTCTGCCCTCATGAATGGGATTGTTGCAGCTTTTTTACTCCCATAGTTCAGCAAGCAGGAGGGAGTGGCACCCAGTGGCTTCGCTTCTTCACTCCCATACCTTGGTGAGTAGGAGGGAGTGGTGCCCAGCAGCTTCGCTTCTTCTCTCCCATTGTTCCATGAGAGAGAGAGAGTTACAGCTCTTTTATTCCTGCTGCCCACAGCTCAGCACGGCTTCCACTCCTGCATTTCAGTGAGTTCCAGGTTCTTGTCCCACAACCAAGAGGAATAAGGTACATGAACACTGGAGAGTGAGTAAGGCAGAGTAGAATTTTATTGAGCCACAGAAAGAAAGTTGTCAGTGGGAGGGGGACCCAAAAGTGGGTTGTCATCTGTGAGGCTGAGTCTGGGGTTTTTATGGGCTTAAAATAGGGGAATGCATGCTGATTTGTCCATGGGTGGTCTTGGAAAAAGCACTTTTAGATTGAAAAGGCATCATTCAGAAGGAACCAACCAAGAGAGACTGGGCAAGACAGGGATGGAAGTTCTTACTCCTGTCATGGACTCTATCCAGAACTGGCAGCTTGGTTTTCAGGTTTTAGACTGTCCTTGGCTTGAAGGTTGGATTTCACTGGGGACTTGTCCCTGTCTGCCTAAGGAAATTGTCTGTTTCCTGTCACTATCAGGATTAGCATCCTTATAAATGGGCTCTTCCCTGTCATTTTTGCTATGAGAGGACACAGTGTTTGTCCCTCTGGAGGCTGCAGCAATGGGACAGCATCTTGGAAGCAGAGAGCACCCCTCACCAAACACTAATGCTGGAACCTTGATCTTGAACTTCCTAGCCTCCAGAACCAAGAGGCCAATTATTCAAGACTGAATAATTTGTCAATTATTCAGTTTGTAGTATTTTGTTATAGCAGCAAAAGTGGACTAAGATAACCCTCTGATCTACACATCACAGCCCAGAATAAATTTGCAAAACTACAATTTTTCTCCTGTCAATTTTATGCTTAGAACACTTTGGTAGTTCCTTTTGCCTTAAGGACAAGGTTAAAACTCCTTAATGTGGCTTAAGTGATTGGTTCCTGTGGTTTCATCTCTCCTCAACCTCCCCTTGAACTATCTGCTTCAGTTTCTAACCTATTAATTTTATTTCTTTGAATATGCCATGCTCTTTCTTTCTACAAGACCTTTGCACCCTCTACCCAAATCCTTAGAGGAGTCTTCAAAGATTATCTGCTAATGTGTATTTTCAAGTGATCTCACGTGTAATCATTTTCCAATGGAATATCTCTAAATAGCCCTGATATTTCTGCACTGAATCCTTAATATTGACCATTGATACATGGATGGATCCGGGTTATATAGGACTTGAATAATGCTTGTTTGGGAAAGACAGCTGTAAGAAAAAGTATGCAAATCATGAATACAAAATTAGATACAAAAACGAATATTTATAATTAAAAAAATAATAATAAGTGTATTGGTGCCTTGGAGATTCAGACACACTTTGTCTGAGATCTCTTTAGGCCATTTCCCAGATACACTTACAAGAATGCATTCTGATTGCAACCTGGCTTCCACTCTTCACTCAGGGCACTGCCACTTTCAACAATAATCAGCATTCAGAGTGGCCCATGCATGTGATTTGTTGCACAACTTAAGCTTCATTAGCTTCATGATAAATGTTTCTTCCCCTTGAAGTTTTGATATTTTTAATAGTTTTTAAGTATTTCAGCTAACAAAAATGCTTATTGGCTTCTTTAGTTGTAATTCTGACTAAAACTTGGGAAACAGGAGAATATGGAAATCTAGCAAGATATTTTTCCATGTCCTTTTTTGGGGTGACAGTAAATTAACCAAGAAAGTGTTTGCTCCATGTGACATCACAGCTCTGTCATCATTTTTTTTTTTTTTTTTTGAGACGGAGTCTTGCTCTGTTGCCCAGGCTGGAGTGCAGTGGCACGATCTCGGCTCACTGCAAGCCCCACCTCCCAGGTTCACGCCATTATCCTGCCTCAGCCTCCCAAGTAGCTGGGACTACAGGCGCCCACCACCATGCCTGGCTAATTTTTTGTATTTTTAGTAGAGACGGGGTTTCACTGTGTTAGCCAGGACGGTCTCGATCTCCTGACCTCATGATCCACCCGCTTTTTTTAGGATATTCTAAGTCAGTAGTTCTCAGATCTGGCTATATATGAAAATCATCTGGAGAACTCTTCACAAATATAAATTTTGGCTTCCAATTCTAAACTACTAAATTAAAATATCTCAAAGTAGAGACTATAAATTTATCTTTTTAATAAGTTCTGCTTGTATTTTTATGTGGTCAGTTCAGCACCAATCTAAGACTGGCATTTGTAAACATGTCTAAAGAATAAAGATTAGAGGTCTGGACCCTGGAAGAACAAATAGGCTCAATCAGTGCATTTAATGTTCCTCGAATACTTTTATAATAAAGGGAATTATTGGTTCTAAGAAGCTGGATACCCAGATTCCTAGACTTCCACATTAGGATGGCCAATTTATTCTGAAACCCTAACAAGTTTTGGTAGAGAAAAGAAAAAAAGCACCCCGTACTGGTCCAAATTTTTTGAAAACAAAAGCTTTGGAGCATCACAAGTTTTCACCCTGTAAAATTAAAATATACATTAGTGCATATGATTGTCCTATCCACTATATAAATAATGAATGTGAATTAAAACCAAAACTGAGAAAAAATTTAAATGCAAATATCTTAGTAATTCCATCAATTGAAGAAGCACTATCAATCAGGTTACAAAGAAACATCTAGATTTTATTAGGCACGTACTTTTATGTATTCCTGATGTTGTTAAAATGTGTATGCTATTCTCTCCCCAGGAATAAGAAGACTAGTTGAATATGCCATTTCACTTTCACAGAACTCATTTCCTCTGAAGGCAAGTGTCTAATTTCTGAAAAGTGTGCATATGAGTGATGTTCTATGTATAACTTCATCATTAGCATTATTTTTATTTGAGACTCAATAATACCACTAGAATTTTCAGTTAATTTTTTCTGAAGAATCTTTGTAATAATGTATTTTAAAAAGAATTGCTTTAGTATCTGCTGTGTGGGATGGGAAGATTTTGGAGACTTTTGTCTTCTAAATCAGTTTTAGAAAAGAATTTCCCATATACTATATTCTGTTGCTATGTAAGTAGTGGGAAGGAAGAATACTTAAAAGTGGCAGAAAGAACAGAGCAGTCTTTTCATACTCCTTTAAGACTTCAAATTTTACTTTGTATTTTCTTCAAAAGAGAAATTAGTTGTGTTCAGTTTTGTCTTAAGAATAATTACCTTATTGTTTTTAATAAAAATAGCATATGCTCATTATTTGTAAAATTCAAGCAGTACAGAAAACTACCAAGAAGAGAGAGGCATCTAACCTAAAATTATACTACCCAGAAATTACCATAGATCTCTATGCACATATGCAGACAGAATAATGAATGGATGTTTGGATGGACAGATGGATAATCATTTTGTACCTCCAGTCCCTGGAGTAGTATCTGCCTCATATTAAGTACTCAATAAAAATATAGCGAATGAATAAATCGAATCGTACTATCTATTTTTTCTAGTGCCATACTGCCCAGATTGGAATTCCAGTTCTACCACTTATTGGCTGTTTGACCTTGAAAAAGATACTTAACATCAGTGCATCTCAATTTTCTCATCTGTAAAATGGGGATAACCTTAATACACACCTTCATCAAGGACATTCTTAAGTGAAATTGTTGGTTTATTTTTTACTCTGTATGTGCGGTGATTAGATATACAGTGGCTACCAAGAAAATGTGGTGCCACAGCCTTGATTCTTGTTAAACTGCCAGCAGTTTTACCCACCATTGCTTTAGTACCTTCAGTAAAAATGTTAACATGGTGAAAATGATAAATAAAACCTTAGTATAGTCATTAAAATAGCTTTGGCCACACAGACCCCCTGAAACTGTTTGTAAGATCGGTTTTGACCACAGACCCCCTGAAACGGCTTGCAGCCCTCGTTTTGAGAATCATTACTTTACACCATCTCTTACCAAAATGGAATTCATTCATAGCCAGAATTCTCAGATTTTTTCAAATCATCTTCTTTCTGGGCAGCTGCTTACAGAAGTGGATGAATCTTTTGTTTCTCTTTGGTGGCCACCACTCTTAGAAGCTTTTGCATGAGATTGGACCCTTTCCTTGTTTGGTTGCTCCTAGTGAATCTATAACTGTTGTCTTTCTTCATTTTACTGGATGAGAGAGATTCTGTGATTGGACTACCTTCCACCACCTTCATCCATAAATGTTTTTGGGTTTTTGAATTAATTAAAATCATCATATTTTTCTTCATTATTTCAGTTAGGTTTTCTCTTCCATTGATTAGGAATTTGTATCTATTAAGGTTTAGCCCAAGGAGCAAAAACACTATGGGTATTATGGGATAAGATACTTCATTTAGAATTGTGGAGAAAGCTGGAGAAGAAGAGGACTTCAAGAGAAGTTTGAGGATCAGAGACAGAGTTACCACTCAGTCAACTTGAGAAACCAAGTATGTCTAGCCAAAAAAGTAGGACCACAAAGGGGAAATTTGTGGAGCAGTCTATGAAAAGCTGTTGCCTCCGAATAACCACGGCCTCTGTGGGCCCATAGCCAAGCATCTGGGGTGGATTGGAGGCTCTGTTGGTCAACAATACCAGCAGTCAAGAAAAGCTAGGTGTGGATCAGAAGGGAGTGATGACAAGCTGGCCCCTGTCTGGTACCCTTTCTTCTGTCTGTCTCTGATTCTGCCTATGAGAAGATTTTCAAATGGTTATGGCCATTGCCTTTTCCACCTTCCAAATAGCATGTAACTTCCTTTCTTGGCCAACTTCAATCTGGAGGGATACAAGTAAGAGACATATGGAAAATGTAATTAATTCCCAGCTTAGCTTCACTGACAAGAATACAAACTACCAGAGTATAATGCCATATGTTATGTTTTTAAGGCATAAATATTAAACTTATCAAATTATTTTCCAGATAAGAAGTATCACAGAATTTTCTAAAGAATGTCCCTTATTTTGCACACACACAAAAAAAAACTGAGAAGAAGATTCCATTGATTTAAATAATGCATACAACCCATATAGGCTCTATGGAGTTAAATGATTTTTTTCACAAGGGTTAAAATTATTAACATTATAGTCATGTAGAAGTCATCCTTAATTTTCTATAACCTAAGACACTTCTTGGTGCATGTTCTTTAGATATATTTCAATAGCAAAATGAAGCAGTAATGTATTATTTCTATCACCAGAAAGGAGTTAACTATACATTATATATACAAACATGCACACACAAATATATAAGACATGCACATATCTGTATGTGCCCATATCTACAGGATTTTACATGGTCTCTTACCTGTATTTGAGCTTAATAAGTGTTTCCTATTGAAAGAGGGGTATAAATTAGAAGTGTATGAGCATCATTAAATCATCCTTACAGGTTTCTTTCTAGTTCATAAAGGTCTATGAAACTCATAAACATTGGTTTATAATCTGCTTTCTTTTCTTTCTTGTTATATCTTCCCACCTCAGACATTTTCATTGTAGGCTGCATAGTGGCTTTCATTTCATATATTTTGGAAGGATAAAAACTTCCTTCCACAACAATGCTTTATTGATAAATAAAGTTTCCTTTGAGGTATCTTGGATCCATAATTTCTTTGGGGAAGTTTTTAAAGACGGTTTTGTGATTTTAATTTTTTTAGAAGAGCTTTTATACTTAGATATTTTTCAAGGAAAAAAAGTGCATTCATTGAGGCTACTTTGCCAAAATAGCCATAGAATGTTGGAATAGGAAGAGATAAGAGATACTTTCGGGTTTCTTTAGCCCAACTTCTTTTTTTTTTTAATTTTATTAATTTTTTTTATTATACTTTAAGTTTTAGGGTACATGTGCACAACGTGCAAGTTAGCTACATATGTATACATGTACCATGTTGGTGTGCTGCACCCATTAACTCGTCATTTAACATTAGGTATATCTCCTAATGCTATCCCTCCCCGCTCCCCCGACCCCACAACAGGCCCTGGTGTGTGATGTTCCCCTTCCTATGTCGATGGGTTCTCATTGTTGAATTCTCATCTATGAGTGAGAACATGCAGTATTTGGTTTTTTGTCCTTGAAATAGTTTGCTGAGAATGATGGTTTCCAACTTCATCCATGTCCCTACAAAGGACATGAACTCATCCTTTTTTATGGCTGCATAGTATTCCATGGTGTATATGTGCCACATTTTCTTAATCCAGTCTATCATTGATGGACATTTGGGTTGGTACCAAGACTTTGCTATTGTGAATAGTGCCGCAATAAGCATACGTGTGCATGTGTCTTTATAGCAGCAAGATTTATAATCCTTTGGGTATATACCCAGTAATGGGATGGCTGGGTCAAATGGTATTTCCAGTTCTAGATCCCTGAGCCATCGCCACGCTGACTTCCACAATGGTTGAACTAGTTTACAGTCCCACCAACAGTGTAAAAGTGTTCCTATTTCTCCACATCCTCTCCAGCACCAGTTGTTTCCTGACTTTTTAATGATCGCCATTCTAACTGGTGTAAGATGGTATCTCATTGTGGTTTTGATTTGCATTTCTCTGATAGCCAGTGATGATGAGCATTTTTTCATGTGTCTTTTGGCTGTTTCTTTTTGATGGGGCTGTTTGTTTTTTTCTTGTAAATTTGTTTGAGTTCATTGTAGATTCTGGATATTAGCCCTTTCTCAGATGAGTAGATTGCAAAAATTTTCTCCCATTCTGTAGGTTGCCTCTTCACTCCGATGGTAGTTTCTTTTGCTGTGCAGAAGCTCTTTAGTTTAGTTAGATCCCATTTGTCAATTTTGGCTTTTTTTGCCATGGCTTTTGGTGTTTTAGACATGAAGTCCTTGCCCGTGCCTGTGTCCTGAATGGTATTGCCTAGGTTTTCTTCTAGGGTTTTTATGGTTTTAGGTCTAACATTTAAGTCTTTAATCCATCTTGAATTAATTTTTGTATAAGGTGTAAGGAAGGGATCCAGTTTCAGCTTTGTACATATGGCTAGCCAGTTTTCCCAGCACCATTTATTAAATAGGCAATCCTTTCTCCATTTCTTGTTTTTCTCAGGTTTGTCAAAGATCAGATGGTTGTAGATATGTGGCATTATTTCTGAGGGCTGTGTTCTGTTCCATTGGTCTATATCTGTGTTTTGGTAACAGTAACCTGCTGTTTTGGTTACTGAAACCTTGTAGTATACTTTGAAGTCAGGTAGCGTGATGCCTCCACCTTTGTTCTTTTGGCTTAGGATTGACTTGGCGATGCAGGCTCTTTTTTGGTTCCACATGAACTTTAAAGTAGTTATTTCCAATTCTGTGAAGAAAGTCATTGGTAGCTTGATGGGGATGGCATTGAATCTATAAATTACCTTGGACAGTATGGCCATTTTCACAATATTGATTCTTCCTACCCATGAGCATGGAATGTTCTTCCATTTGTTTGGATCCTCTTTTATTTCATTGAGCAGTGGTTTGTAGTTCTCCTTGAAGAGGTCCTTCACGTCCCTTGTAAGTTGGATTCCTAGGTATTTTATTCTCTTTGAAGCAATTGTGAATGGTAGTTTACTCATGATTTGGCTCTCTGTTTGTCTGTTATTGGTGTATAAGAATGCTTGTGATTTTTGCACATTGATTTTGTATCCTGAGACTTTGCTGAAGTTGCTTATCAGCTTAACGAGATTTTGGGCTGAGACGATGGGGTTTTCTAGATATGCAATCATGTCATCTGCAAACAGGGACAATTTGACATCCTCTCTTCCTAATTGAATACCCTTTATTTCTTTCTCCTGCCTGATTGCCATGGCCAGAACTTCCAACACTATGTTGAACAGGAGTGGCGAGAGAGGGCATCCCTGTCTTGTGCCAGTTTTCAAAGGGAATGCTTCCAGTTTTTTTCCATTCAGTATGATATTGGCTGTGGGTTTGTCATAGATAGCTCTTATTATTTTGAGATACGTCCCATGAATACCTAATTTATTGAGAATTTTTAGCATGAAGTGTTGTTGAATTTTGTCAAAGGCCTTTTCTGCATCTATTGAGATAATCATATGGTTTTTGTCTTTGGTTCTGTTTATATGCTGGATTATGTTTATTGATTTGCATATGTTGAACCAGCCTTGCATCCCAGGGATGAAGCCCACTTGATCATGGTGGATAAGCTTTTTGATGTGCTGCTGGATTCGGTTTGCCAGTATTTTATTGAGGACTTTTGCATCGATGTTCATCAGGGATATTGGTCTAAAATTCTCTTTTTTTGTTGTGTCTCTGCCAGGCTTTGGTATCAGGATGATGTTGGCCTCATAAAATGAGGTAGGGAGGATTCCCTCTTTTTCTATTGATTGGAATAGTTTCAGAAGGAATGGTACCAGCTCCTCCTTGTACCTCTGGTAGAATTCGGCTGTGAATCCATCTGGTCCTGGACTTTTTTTTGGGTGGTAAGCTATTAACCATTGCCTCAATTTCAGAGCCTGTTATTGGTCTATTCAGAGATTCAACTTCTTCCTGGTTTAGTCTTGGGGGGGTGTATGTGTCAAGGAATTTATCCATTTCTTCTAGATTTTCTAGTTTATTTGCATAGAGGTGTTTATACTATTCTCTGACAGTAGTTTGTATTTCTGTGGGATCGGTGGTGATATCCCTTTTATCATTTTTTATTGCGTCTATTTGATTCTTCTCTCTTTTCTTCTTTATTAGTCTTGCTAGCGGTCTATCAATTTTGTTAATCTTTTCAAAAAACCAGCTCCTGGATTCATTGATTTTTTGAAGGGTTTTTTGTGTCTCTATTTCCTTCAGTTCTGCTCTGATCTTAGTTATTTCTTGCCTTCTGCTAGCTTTTGAATGTGTTTGCTCTTGCATCTCTAGTTCTTTTAATTGTGATGTTAGGGTGTCCATTTTAGACCTTTCCTGCTTTCTCTTGTGGGCATTTAGTGCTATAAATGTCCCTCTACACACTGCTTTGAATGTGTCCCAGAGATTCTGGTATGTTGTGTCTTTGTTCTCGTTGGTTTCAAAGAACATCTTTATTTCTGCCTTCATTTCGTTATGTACCCAGTAGTCATTCAGGAGCAGGTTGTTCAGTTTCCATGTACTTGAGCAGTTTTGAGTGAGTTTCTTAATCCTGAGTTCTAGTTTGATTGCACTGTGGTCTGAGAGACAGTTTGTTATAATTTCTGTTCTTTTACATTTGCTGAGGAGTGCTTTACTTCCAACTATGTGATCAGTTTTGGAATAGGTGTGGTGTGGTGCTGAGAAGAATGCATATTCTGTGATTTGGGGTGGAGAGTTCTGTAGATGTCTATTAGGTCTGCTTGGTGCAGAGCTGAGTTCAATTCCTGAATATCCTTTTAAACTTTCTGTCTTGTTGATCTGTCTAATGTTGACAGTGGGGTGTTAAAGTCTCCCATTATTGTTGTGTGGGAGTCTAAGTCTCTTTTTAGGTCTCTGAGGACTTGCTTTATGAATCTGGGTGCTCCTGTATTGGGTGCATATATATTTAGAATAGTTAGCTATTCTTATTGAATTGATCCCTTTACCATTATGTAATGGCCTTCTTTGTCTCTTTTGATCTTTGTTGGCTTAAAGTCTGTTTTATCAGAGACTAGGATTGCAACCCCTGCCTTTTTTTGTTTTCCATTTGCTTGGTAGATCTTCCTCCATCCTTTTATTTTGAGCCTATGTGTGTCTCTGCATGTGAGATGGGTTTCCTGAATACAGCACACTGATGGGTCTTGACTCTTTATCCAATTTGCCAGTCTGTGTCTTTTAATTGGAGCATTTATCCCATTTACATTTAAGGTTAACATTGTTATGTGTGAATTTGATCCTGTCATTATGATGTTAGCTGGTTATTTTGCTCGTTAGTTGATGCAGTTTCTTCCTAGCCTCAATGGTCTTTACAATTTGGCATGTTTTTGCAGTGGCTGCTACCAGTTGTTACTTTCTATGCCTAGTGCTTCCTTCAGGAGCTCTTGTAAGGCACGCCTGGTGGTGACAAAATCTCTGAACATTTGCTTGTCTGTAAAGGATTTTATTTCTCCTTCACCTATGAAGCTTAGTTTGGCTGGATATGAAATTCTGGGTTGAAAATTCTTTTCTTTAAGAATGTTGAATATTGCCCCCACTCTCTTCTGGCTTGTAGAGTTTCTGCCAAGAGATCCGCTGTTAGTCTGATGGGCTTCCATTTGTGGGTAACCTGACCTTTCTCTCTGGCTGCCCTTAACATTTTTTCCTTGATTTCGACTTTGGTGAATCTGACAATTATGTGTCTTGGAGTTGCTCTTCTTGAGGATTATCTTTGTGGTGTTCTCTGTATTTCCTGAATTTGAATGTTGGCTGCCTTGCTAGATTGGGGAAGTTCTCCTGGATAATATCCTGCAGAGTGTTTTCCAACTTGGTTCCATTCTCCCCGTCACTTTCAGGAACACCAATCAGATGTAGATTTGGTCTTTTCACATAGTCCCATATTTCTTGGAGGCTTTGTTCATTTCTTTTTATTCTTTTTTCCTCTAAACTTCTCTTCTTGCTTCATTTCATTCATTTGATCTTCCATCACTGATACCCTTTCTTCCAGTTGATTGAATCAGCTACTGAGGCTTGTGCATTCGTCATGTAGTTCTTGTGCCTTGGTTTTCAGCTCCATCAGGTCCTTTAAGGACTTCTCTGTATTGGTTATTCTAGTTAGCCATTCATCTAATTTTTTTTCAAGGTTTTTAACTTCTTTGCCACGGGTTCAAACTTCCTCCTTTAGCTCGGAGTAGTTTGATCATCTGAAGCCTTCTTCTCTCAACTCGCCAAAGTCATTCTCTGTCCAGCTTTGTTCTGTTGCTGGTGAGGAGCTGTGTTCCTTTGGAGGAGGAGAGGCACTCTGATTTTTAGAGTTTCCAGTGTTTTTGCTCTTTTTTTTCCCCATCTTTGTGGTTTTATCTACCTTTGGTCTTTGATGATGGTGACGTACAGATGGGGTTTTGGTGTGAATGTCCTTTCTGTTTGTTAGTTTTCCTTCTAACAGTCAGGACCCTCAGCTGCAGGTCTGTTGGAGTTTGCTGGAGGTCCACTCCAGACCCTGTTTGCCTGGGTATCAGCAGCAGAGGCTGCAGAACAGCAGATATTGGTGAGCAGCAAAGGTTGCTGTGTGATCGTTCCTCTGGAAGTTTTGTCTCAGAGGCGTACCTGGCCATTTGAGGTGTCAGTCTGCCCCTCCTGGGGTGTGCCTCCCAGTTAGGCTACTCGGGGGTCAGGGACCCACTTGAGGAGACAGTCTGTCCATTCTCAGATCTCCAGCTATGTGCTGGGAGAACCACTACTCTCTTCAAAACTGTCAGACAGGGACATTTAAGTCTGCAGAGGATTCTGCTGCATTTTGTTTGGCTATTCCCTTCCCCCAGAGGTGGATTCTACAGAGGCAGGCAGGCCTCCTTGAGTGGAGGTGGGCTCCACCCAGTTCGAGCTTCCAGGCCACTTTGCTTAGCTACTCAAGCCTTGGCAGTGTTGGGCGCCCCTCCCTCAGCCTCGCTGCCTCCTTGCAGTTTGATCTCAGACTGCTGTGCTAGCAATGAGTGAGGCTCCGTGGGCATAGGACCCTCCGAGCCAGGCGTGGGATATAATCTCTTGGTGTGCTGTTTGCTAAGACCGTTGGAAAAGCACAGTATTAGGGTGGGAGTGACCCGATTTTCCAGGTGCTGTCTGTCACCCCTTTCTTTGACTAGGAAAGGGAATTCCCTGACCCATTGTGCTTCCCAGGTGAGGCGATGCCTCACCCTGCTTCGGCTCACACTCAGTGCGCTGCACCCACTGTCCTGCACCCACTTTCTGACACTCCCCCGTGAGATGAACCCGGTACCTCAGTTGGAAGTGCAGAAATCACCCGTCTTCTGCATCGCTCATGCTGGGAGCTCTAGACTGGAGCTGTTCCTATTCAGCCATCTTGGCTCCACCCTCCCAACTTCTTTATAGATAATGAAACAAAGATCTTTAATGAATACACTACTTGTTCAGGGTCATACAACTATTTAGTGGCAGAACAAGTGCTGTGTTTCATGGTCTCCTGAATGTCAGTAAAATGCTCTTTTTTTTTGAGACAGAGTCTTGCTCTGTCACCCAGGCTGCAGTGCAGTGGTGCTCACTGCAACCTCAGCCTCCAGGGTTCAAACTATTCTCATGCCTCAGCCTCCCAAATTGCTAGGATTAGAGGCATATGCCACCATACCTGGCTAATTTTTTTGTAATTTTTGTAGATTGACGTTTCTCCATATTGGCCAGGCTGGTCTCAAACTCCTGGCCTTAAGTGATCTGCCTGCCTCAACCTCCCAAAGTGCTGGGGTTGGAGACATGAGGCACCATTCCTGGCCAAAATGCTCTTTTCTTAAGAATACTTCATTGAGGAATATTTTACATAGCCTGTGATATAATTTGGTTATGTGCCCCCACCCAAATCTCACCTTGAATTATAATCCCCATAATACCCATGTGTCAAGGGAGGGACCAGGTGGAGGTAATTGAATCATGTGGGTGGTTTCCCCCATACTGTTCTCATGATCATGAGTGAGTTCTCACAAGATCTGATGATTTTATAAGCATCTGGCATTTCCCTTGCTCTCACTCATTTCTCTTTCCTGCTGCCATGTAAGACGTGCCTGTTTCACCTTCTGCCATAAGTTTCCTGAGGCCTCCCTTTCCATGCAGAACTGAGTCAATTAAACCTCTTTTCTTTATAAATTATCCAGTCTCAGTTATGTCTTCATAGCAGCATGAAAACGGACTAACATAGCCCGTAAGTCATCCACTTCAAGTGAACAAGTCAATGATTTCTAGTAAGTTTACCAACTTGTACAAACATCACCATAAATCAGTTTTAGAACATTTCATCACACCAGTAAGGTCCCAAGTGCTCATTTACTCTTATTCTCTGTCACTAGCCTCCTCTACTCTAGGACACTGCCTACTCTATTTGCCTCTTTAAATTTGCTTTTTAGTTTGATGCTCTTTGTATCCCAATATGATGTTTGACAAAAGTATTCTTGTCTCCATACTTACATGAATATCATCAATGTAAACTTTAACACCTTTTCTGGAGTATAGCAACCTTACAAAAACATTGTATTTATCCTTTGAAACTGTCTTACAAATGAAAATATATCATTTCTGACCTAATTCTGGTTAATTAGGTATGAGAAATTTTTTTCTTGCAAATATTTTTTGTAGGATATTCCTAACATCCAATTGAATGAGTGTTTATCATTAGGATATAAAAAATTATTTAATTTCTTAGGATTCATTTATTCCTGATGAAATTTTATTTTCTTGTAAATTAGAATCAGTGTATGCTTTCTTTCAAGCTAGTTTATCCTCTTTTATTTTGTTAGAAAAACAGAAATAAATGGATAAAATATGGAAATAAATTTGGATACATATCATATCTGATTTGAAATGCCATTTTAAGAGATAAAACTAGAGGTTTCATTCTATTAGAACAGACAATGGAAAACCCTGTCTAATAATCCCGAGAGCAACAACACACTTAAATCCAAAATTCCCTAAGGATTTCTTGCAGGCTGTGATGATTGTACACACGGATTCACACTTGGCTAAAAAGTATGAATTGAAAATATGAGAATACAAATTTCCATAATAAGAAATGAAGTGGCCGGGCGCAGTGGTTCACACCTGTAATCCCAGCACTTTGGGAGGCCAAGGCGGGTGGATCACAAGGTCGGGAGTTTGAGAACATCCTGACCAGCATGGTGAAACCCCATCTCTATTAAAAATACCAAAATTAGCTGGGCCTGGTGGCACACACCTGTAATCCCAGCTACACAGGAGGCTGAGGCAGGAGAACCGCTTGAACCCAGGAGGCGGAGGTTGCAGTGAGCCAAGATTGCGCCACTGCACTCCAGCCTGGGCGACAGAGTAAGACTCCAACTCTAAATAAATAAATAAAGTAACTTAAGTATCATGATATATTCATTTCAGAAGCTTATGTTTTAGCCATAAAATCAATGTAAAATGAGGTTTCATGCAGAAACTTGATCATTTGTCATCAGAGTTTTTCATCATTTTCAGTATCAGTGTCATTTGAATAAAGCTTTAGGCTCAGCTTCCTTCCACGCTGTCACTGCTGATAGGTAGTTGTGGCCACTGTGCGTGGAGGGAGGTGGTGGTGGCCAGTAGTGCCTGGGAAACTCCTTGGGGGGACATTATGGAGCTAGAAACACCCTTGGAGGAGTCCGAGAGCCAGAAGAAGGAGAGGCAAAAGGTATTTATTGACCCTAATTTGTACCATACTCTTTGCTGAGCACCAAGGGGCTTAAACTAAGTAAGAAATGGTCCCTGCTCTCAAGGAGCCTGTAGAGGAGTTGTAGTGTCTTTCCTCCTCCCACCCCCCTGCCCTCTGTAAAAAAAAAAAAAAAAAGTCCTGAAACACTCAGAGGATCACAAGGTGCTGGAAAATGCACAGGTAAAATTTTTACTGGAGACATTTGACCTGCAAAAAAGAAATCAGCTGAAGAGGCTAAGGTGGCAGTATTCGAAGACTGACATTCAACAAAAGAATGAGACTTATTTTGTACAGCCTTAGAAAGCAGAATCTACCCCCTGACCTTATCACTAAGAGCTCTATGGATATCACAATTTTGGATAAGGGATTATAGACCTGTACTTCCCTTATAGGGTTGTTATGAAGATTTAAACAAGATAAGCTGAAAACACATTGCACAGTGCTGGAGTGACAGAAGGAAGTCAAGGCACCATTCTGACCCTGATGAGAAATCAAAAACAAGAGAAAGTGTTGTTATAGATGACCTGGATGCTCCCAAGGCCAAAAAAAAAACTAAAATGAAAGAGAAGCTAAATGGAGACACTGAAGAAGGATTTAATAGACTTTCAGATGAATTCTCTAAATCTCATAGGAAGAAAAGATCTACCAAATGGAAATATTGATGAATATAAAAAAATTCAAAGCAAGTATCATCCTTAGATAGTTCTACTCATAAATCAAGTGATAATAAACTAGAGGAGACCTTAACATGTGAACAGAAAGAAGGAGCCTTCTCCTATTTCCACATTTCTGAAGAGACTATAAAGCTTCTGAAAGGTCAAAGGGTAACATATCTCTTTCCTATTCAAGTTAAGACCTTGTCCTGTTTATGAAGGAAAAGATTTAATACCTCGAGCATGGACAGGAACAGGAAAGTCATTATTTTTTGCCATCCCCTTGACTGAAAGACTCCAAAGACATCAAGAAACAATTTTTTAAAAAGCTGCTCACCAAAGGTACTTGTTTTGTCTCCAACAAGGGAACTGGCAAACCAAGTAGCCAAAGACTTCAAAGATAAAACTAGGAAACTCAGCATGGCATGTTTTTATGGTGGAACACCATATCAAAGCCAAATTAATCATATGCGAAATGGTATTGACATCTTGGATGGAACTCCTGGTCATATCAAAGATCGTCTGCAGAGTGGCTGATTGGATCTTTCTAAACTGCGCCTTGTTGTGCTTGATGAAGTGGATCAAATGTTAGATTTAGATTTTGATGAACAAGTTGAAGATATGATTTACAAATCTTACAAAACTGATTCTGAAGACAATCCTCAGACTTTACTTTTTTCTGCAACTTGCCCACAGTGGGTATACAAAGTTGCCAAAAAATACATGAAACCCAGATATGAACAGGTTGACCTTGTTGGAAAAATGACTCAAAAGGCTGCAACTACTGTGGAACACTTGGTCATTCAGTGTCATTGGTCTCAGAGGCCAGCAGTTATTGGAGATGTCCTTCAAGTCTACAGTGGGTCTGAAGGGAGGGCTATTATTTTCTGTGAGACCAAGAAGAATGTAACTGAAATGGTCATGAATCCACACATAAAACAGAATGCCCAGTGTTTACATGGGGACATTGCACAGTCAGAAAGAGAAATTACACTAAAAGGCTTCAGAGAAGATAGTTTTAAAGTTTTGATGGCAACCAATGTGGCTGCCCATAGTTTGCACATACCTGAAGTAGACCTGGTGATTCAACGTTCTCCTCCTCAGATGTTGAGGCCTGTATCCATCGCTCTGGATGCACAGGTAGAGCTGGACAGGGATTTGTATATGTTTTTATCAACCAAGAGAAAGAGGTCAACTAAGATATGTGGAACAAAAAGCAGGAATTACTTTTAAATGTGTAGGTGTTCCTTCTACAATGGATTTAGTTAAATCTAAAAGCATGGATACCATCAGGTTTCTGACTTCCGTTTCTTATGCTGCTGTTGATTTTTTCTGACCATCAGCTCAGAGACTGATGGAAGAGAAAGGGGCAGTGGATGCATTGGCTGCAACTTTAGCCCACATTTCTGGTGCATCAACTTTTGAACCACGATCTTTGATCGCCTCTGATGACCATGACTCTGGAAAGCCTAGAGGAAATACAGGATGTCACCTGTGCCTGGAAAGAACGTAACAGAAAGCTAAGTAGTAAGGCAGTGTCTCAGATTACCAGTATGTGCCTCCTGAAAGGAAATATGGGTGTTTGCTTTGATGTTCCTACAACTGAATCAGAAAGGTTACAGGCAGAGTGGCATGATTCCAACTGATACTCTCAGTGCCAGCCAAATTACCTGAAATTGAAGAATATTATAATGGAAACAAATCTTCTGATCCCCGACAGAGGAGTGGCTGGTCGCGCGGGTCAGGCCGGTCAGGTGGTCCATCTGGTGGCCTATCAGGTAGACAGAGTTGACAAGGGAGTCACTCAGGAAGTCGACAAGATGGTAGAAGATGAAGTGGGAATAGAACTCGATCAAGAAGTGGGGGCCACAAATGGAGTTTTGACTGAATATTTGATAGTTAATCTACTAGTAGTGTGAGCTTGCCTATTTCTGCCTAATTATATACATTATCTACCAAAAATTAGCTCATGATAGTTGAGGTATGTGTCTGCTATTTGCAAAGAAGTTGGTCGTATTTTTTTAAAAAAGTATTTCACAAGAATAGTTGTAAACAAATCTACCTATTCAGTTATACCTTTGAATTAAAAAACCTCCTTTTATTATCTCTTTTTAGAAAAAAAATGAGAATATTAGATAATTAAAGACATTTGAAAAGATAAGATTTTGTTTTTCATTTTATGCAGGTATAAAATTGGATTTTGAGGGGTTTCTATTTTTCCTTCAACTGAAATTATCTCCTCTACTTCTCTAAATTGTGAACCCTATAAAATAACAAAATTTATTTGTCCATTAAATTATTTATCCCTGTAATTTTAGGACTGTAAGGAGCCAAACAGATTGTCTGTCTCTTGCTATTCAAAGTATGGTTCCTACACCAGCAGCTTCAGCATCATCTGAAAACTTTTAGTAAGTGCAGAATCTCGGGTTCAACCATAGACCCCCTGAATCAAAATTTGCATTCGCACAAAACAAGTTTTTAATTTAATGAAGTCCAGTTTATCAAATATCCTTTTATGGGTCATGCTTTTGTGTCAACTCTAATAACTCCTTCCTAGCCTTAGATCTCAAAGATTTTCTCCTATATTTTTCAAATAAAATTTTTAGTTTTACATTTTACATTTAAGTTTATGATTCATTTTAATTTTTGAATAAACTATGAAACAGTTGTAGCTGGTTTTTTTTGTTTGTTCATTTGTTTGTTTGTTTTGCATGTGGATGTCTAATTGCCCTGGCACTGTTAATTGAAAAGGCTAACTTTCTTCCATTGAATTGTTTTTGTACTTTTGTAAAAAGTCAGTTGGGTATATTTGAGTGAGTCTACATTTGGATTTTCTATTCTGTTTCATTTTTCTGTGTCTCTATCCCTCTAGCAACAACTCAATTTTGATTATTATAGCTATATTGAAATTAGATATCCTGATTCCTCCCATTATACAGTCAACTCTCTGTATCTGTGGGTTCCTATATGTTCCTATATGTGAATTCAGCCAACTTTGGATCAAAAATATTCAGATACAAAATTGTGCCTGTACTAAACACATACAGACATTTTTCTTGTCAGTATTCCCTAAACAACATAGTAAACAGCTATTGATGTAGCATTTACATGATATTAGGTATTATAAGTGATCTAGAGATGATTTTAAAGTATATGGGAGGAGGTGCACAGATTATATACACATACTATGCCATTTTATATAAGGGACTTAAGCATCTGAAGATTTTGCTATCCACAGGAGGTCCTGGAACCAATCCCCCACAGATACCAAAGATCAACTGTATTTATTTTTCAAACTAATTTTAGCTATTCTGGTTTATGTACCTTTTCATTTTAATTTTAGAATGATCTTGTCTATAACTGCGAAAATATCTTGCTGGGATTTTGGTAGGAATTGTATTAAATGTATAGATCAGTTTCTACAGAATTGATATCTTTACTGCCAAGTCTTCCAGTCCATGAACACAATATGTCTCTTCATTTATTCAGATTGTCAACTTTTTAAAGTGTCATGTAGTTTCCAGTATATTAGTCCTAATACTTGTTTCATAAGATTTGCACCTAAATCTTTGACCTTTTTAGCAATTGTAAATGGTACTGCATTTTCTATTTTGATGCCCATGTGTTCATTGCTAGTCATAGAAGTACAAATGATTTTGTACATGTATCTTATATCCTGTGACCTTGCTTAGCTCAATCATTAGTTTGAGGATTTTTTGTTGATTCCTTGGGATTTTCTACATAAATCAATCACATTATCCGCAAGTTGCAACAGTTTCATTTCTTCCTTTCTGGTCTGTACAATTTTTGTTTCCTTTTCTTTTCTTTTTTATTTTTGAGACAGGGTTTCACTGTGTCACTGAGGCTGAGTGCAGTGACATGATTATGGCTCACTGCAGCCTCAAACACCCAGGCTCAAGTGATCCTCTCACCTCAGCCTCCTCAGTAGCTGGGATTACAGGCACGCACCACCATGCCTAGCTAAATTTTTTAATTTTTTGTACAGATAGAGGTGGAGGCTACAGTGAGCTGTGAGCATAGCACTGCACTCAGCCTGGGTGACAGTGCAAAACCCTATCTCAAATAAGTAAAGAAATAAATATTGATGCAGCCTTGAATTTCTGAAAGAAACCCTGCTTGATCATTGTACATAATTCTTTTTATAGATTGCTGAATTCTATTTGCTAATATTTGTTAAGGGTGCTTGCATCTATATTCATGAGTGATACTAATCTGTAGTTTTATTTTTTGTACTGTCTGTAGAGTTTTATTATTAGGGTAAAACTAGGTTTATAAAACGAATCAAGAAGTATTCCTTTGTCTTATATTTTCTGTAAGAGATTGTGCAGAATTTATATTAATCCTTACTTAAATATTTGCTAGATTTCTCCAGAGAAAACACATAAGGCTGAAGAGATTTCTTTTTGAAGGTTTTTAAACTACGAGTTTAATTATCTTAATAGTTACAGGGCTATTCAAATTACCTATTTCGCATTTGGCGCATTGCAGTAGTTTGTTTTTCAAGGAATCAGTCTATTTCATGTAAGTTGTCAAATTTGAATGTGTAAACATGTTTATAGTACTCCCTTATGATACTTTCGATGGCTGCAGACCCTGCAGTGATATCCTGTTTCATTCCTAATACTGGTAATCTGTGTCTCCTCTTTGTCACTGCTGCTAGAGGCTTTTCAATTTTATTGATCTGTTAAAAAAATAACTTTTTGTTTCATTAATTTCCTCTTTGTTTTTCTGTTTTCAACGTCATTGATTTCAGCTTTTATCTATTTTCTTCCTTTATATTTGCTTTCAGTTTACTTTGCTCTTCTTTTTCTAGATTATCAAGGTGGGAAGCTAGACTATTGGTTTAAGACTATTACTATTTTCCAATGTATGCATTTAGTGCTTTAAATTTCTCTCTCAGATCTTCCCTAGCACAAATTTCAATATGTTGTATTTTCATTTTCATTCACTTTTTTTTTATTTCCCTCAAGACTCCCTTTTTAACTCTTAGATGATTTAGAAGTGTTTAGTTTCCAAGAGCTCGGAGATTGTCTTGCTATCTTTCTGCTATTTATTTCTACCTTATTTCTGTTGTGGTCAGAGAACATACTGTTTAATTGTGTTTCTTTTAAATTCCCTAGGGTTTGTCTTATGGCCTAGATAGGGTCTATCTCAGTATATGGTTCATGGGCACTTGAAAATAATGTGTATTCTGTTGTTGTTGGATGGAGTGTCCTATAAATAAAAATTTTCTATCTATAACATTTTCTACAAATGTTGATTAGATCTTATTGATTAGTGGTGCTCTTCTACACTCTTGCTGATTTTCTTTCTAGTTACCTATGAATTGTTGCGAGAGAGGGGTTGAAGTCTCCAACTGTATTTGTAAATTTGACTATTTCTCCTTTCATTTCTATCAGTTTGGCTTTATATATTTAACAGTTCTGTTGCTTGCTCTGTACATATTTAGGATTGCTATGTCTTGTAAGTGGATTGATCACTTTATTATTGTATAGTAATTTTCTCTGTCTCTGATAACTTTCTTTGGTCTGAAGTCTATTTTATGTGATATTACTATAGCCACTCTTGTTTTCCCTTTGATTGATGTTTGCATGATATATCTTCTTTTTTTACTTTCAATCTGCTTATATTATTATATTTGAAATGAGTTTCTTATAGACAATATATAATTGAGTTGTGTTTTTAATCCATTCTGCCAATGTCTGGCTTTCAATTGGTTTATTTAGACTACAAGAATAAACTACTGCAGAGGAATCTGCTGTCTAATTCAGAAACAAAGATTGTAGAAATCATGTTTTATTATCTACCTCTTCCTAGTCTCAACTACTGGCACTAGACACTAGGATTAGAAAGCTTAAAAACATCTTGGATTCCTCTCTCTTACTCACCTTCCAATAATAACTAACATTTATGGAGCACTTACTATGTATGAGGCACTCCCCTAATCATTTCACATGCATTAACTCATTTAATCTTTACATTGTGCAAGTGAGACAACTCAGGCTTAGAGAAGTAAGGATTATAGAGATAGTGACTCAGGTGTATGCGACTCCACAGCAGTACTTCACCACTAGCCTCCATAGCCTCAATAGTTTTGCCTTTGCGATACTTCTGTAGTCCATCCCACGTTTGCCATTTTTGCTACCTTTCATGCGTGTCTGTGTGAAGAGACCACCAAACAGGCTTTGTGTGAGCAATAAAGCTGTTTATTTCACCTGGGTGCAGGTGGGCTGAGTCCGAAAAGAGAGTCAGTGAAGGGAGATAAGGGTGGGGCCGTTTTATAGGATTTGAGTAGGTAAAGGAAAATTACAGACAAAGGGAGTTGTTCTCTGGCGGGCAGAATGGGGGTCACAAGGTACTCAGTGGGGGAGCTTTTTGAGCCAGGATGAGCCAGGAAAAGGACTTTCACAGGGTAATGTCATCAATTAAGGCAAGGACCAGCCATTTATACTTTTTTTGTGGTGGAATGTCATCAGTTAAGGTGGGGCAGGGCATATTCACTTCTTTTGTGATTCTTCAGTTACTTCAGGCCATCTGGGCATATATGTGCAAGTCACAGGGGATACAATGGCTTGGCTTGGGCTCAGAGGCCTGACACTTCCTACTGAAGTTCAGATCTTGTTTTTTCTTTCCACGTATGATTTTAAAAACCTTCTGTTGGTGCTCCCTTCTACCACACTCTCCTTTCCAATTCATCTTAGATCCTCAGTGGCATCATGGAAAGGATTTGGAATGTGAGCTGAATTTAGATCACAGTTAAAACTTTAACTTCCTATATTACCTGGGCAAGTTAGTTAATCTCTTCACATTTAAGTTTATTTGTCTGCAAAATGTAAATAATTTTACCACCCACATGATTGTATTATGTATTTCGCATGTAGTAGATTTCACATGTAATATGGTTTGGTGGTGTCCCCACCTAAATCTCATCTTGAATTGTAGTTCCCATAATCCCCACACATCATGGGAGGAACCCAGTAGGAGGTAATTGAATCATGGGGGCAGTTACTCCCATGCTGCTGTTCTCATGATAGTGAGTGGATTCTCATGAGGTCTGATGGTTTTATAAGGGGCTTTTCCCCCTTTTGCTCAGCACTTCTTGCTGCCACCATGTGAAGAGGGGTGTGCTTGCGTCCTCTTCCACCATGATTCTAAGTTTCCTGAGGCCTCCCCAGCCATGCTGAACTGTGAGTCAATTAAATCTCTTTCCTTTTTAAATTACCTAGCCTTGTGTGTGTCTTTATTAGCAGCATGAGAACCAGCTAATACAACAGGTAAAATGCCAAGTGCAGTGCCAGCATATAGTAGACACTTCATATATATTCATTACCTTCCCTTATTACCTCCCTATGACTCAATTATATCATCTATGAGTTCAGGATAATTGCTATCTCTATTTTATAAGGTTATTGTGAATATTAAATAAGAAAGTGCATAGACAGTGCTTAGGAAGAAGGTTGATACAAGGCTCTTATTCAGCAGGATCAGTAAATATTTTGGGGGATGGATATCAATCCTAAAAATCTGTTACTCAGTTGTTAGAGTTTTCATCATTAAAAACAATAAGCTGGCCAGACGCTGTGGCTCATGCCTGTAATCCTAGCATGAGCTAGGGAGCTTGGGAGGCCAAGGCGAGCAGATTACCTGAGGTCAGGAGCTTAAGACCAGCCTGGCCAACATGACAAAACCCTTTATCCACTAAAAATACAAAAATTTAGCCAGGCATGGTGGGGCACACCTGTAATACCAGCTACTCGGGAAGCTGAGGCATGAGATTCACTTGAAGGAGGCAGAGATTGCAGTGAGCCAAGATTGTGCCACTCACTCCAGCCTGGGTGACAGAGTGACACTCCATCTCAAAAAAAAAAAAAAAAAGAAAAAGAAAAAGAAAAGAAAAGAAAAACCTTAATTTGTAGCTTGAAGGCCTTTGAGGATTAAATGTGAAATGTGTTAAAATTCTTAGCACTTTTCATGCCTCTTATAGACCCTTGATGAAGGCCCTCATTTTCTTGCCCTTGTTCTCTCTTTCCTTGAGGAATTCATGTGTTTTATCTAATTTGTGTTCATTAAACATTTAAATGAAAATGACAGAATGACACAAGGTATATTCTGCTAGTTGAATATGTGAAAACAGTAATTACATAGTTTTGCATATTGAATAAAAAATAAATTCCAAAAAGTAAATTATTAAAAATCTACTTTTGTTTTTCTCACCAGGTTCTTGTTCTTAGTGCTATTTTTTTCCCTCTCAATGTCCTTATCTCTACTAACCATCTTAAATGGTCGTGTGCCACTTAAATTCCTCAATGTCTGTACTTTAAGAGGCCTAAAGTCACCTAAATTACCTAACGATCATCTATATGAGTTTAATTGGGATTAAAATTGTCAGTCATTTGGGTTACTCATGAGTTAGTGACAGAATCCTACCTTCTAGGGCAGAAAACCAACAACTGACTCTTAGCTAGAGCAGATTTCTTTTAAAATAACAACATGATACAAATAATAGAAAGAGTATTTAACTGAGAGTTAAGAAACCTGAGTCCTGATGCCAGTCCTGATACTACCTGTGTGACCCTGGGCAAGTGTTTGACCTCTCTGGCTATGAGTTCTTGTTTCATAAAATAAGAAATTAAAATGCCATGGTTTCTGGTAAGTGCCATGATCCTAGGTGCTATATAATGTCTTTCTAAAATTGAATGATTCAGATTGTCAACAGACTACTTCACCTTCTTAGGAGAAAAATTTGCTGCAATGCTTTTTGTATTATAATTTCACCCTGGATTCACCTGGAGGCTCATAGTGAAGAAATCAAAACATTCAATGTGCCGAAGGTCAGTAACTCTGAATCAATTATCACAGGAGATTATGTGTGCTAGTGTGTTTACATGGCATGCTGTCTTCTCCTGGAGCATTTGTGTGGCTTAAAGACTGCTCTTTATTACCAAATAAAAAAGCTCCTTGCCACCTACACTCAAGAATATAGCAATAATAGATTATCATTATTCCTGACAGCAAATGCTAATTCATAGACTTTTAAATGAAAAGAAAGCAGAGACTACAAAAGGAATCGTTTTATGCTCTCTGAATGTATCTTTCTTTGTCATGCAATAACTTTCACATACAATTCAGTGCCACAATATTTTATTTTTATAAAAACAATCTATTCTAATATGACCTTCTGATGTACTTGTAACTATCATCATTTGTTATATAAGGCTGTTTAAGTATAAATTTTAAACAGCAATGTTTTAAAAGATGATCCTATTTTTTGTGCGAAAAGTTAAAATATGGAATCTGAAAAGGACATAATGTCAGTGTTGCCAATTTATGCACACTTTTGTTTATCCATTCAACAAATATTTTTGACGGCCTGTCATATGCCAGATGCTGTTATAGGTAGCAGAGAAGACAAAGATCAACAAGAGAATGTTCGCTTCTTTTGAAGAGATTATATCACATGTGGATTTGACAGAAAGGGCCACATAACTCCAGTGTCCAGAAAAAGATGGTCTGTTTTAGGACTTTTAAAAATAAGTTTTTTTCCAAATATATTTTTGTATTGTTTGCATACAAAATTGAATTAGTTTCCTAGGGCTGCCGTAACAAATTATCACAAATTAAGATGGTTGAAAACAACAAAAATTCGTTGTCTCACATTTCTAGAAACCAGAAGTCTGAAATAGGGTGTTGGGAAGACCATGCTCCCTCTATAAGCTCTTGGGGAGGATCCTTTCTTGCCTCTCCCTACCTTCTGGTGGCTCCCAGCAATCTTTGGTGTTCCTTGGCTGGTGACAGCATAACTCCAATTGTTATCTGCATCTTCACATGACTGTCTTACCCCAGGTACATCTGCGTCCAAATTTCCCTCTTCTTGAAAGGATAAGAGTCACTGGATGAGGCCCATCCTCATTCAGTATGACCTCATGCAATTTGCTTACACCTGCAGAAACGTATTTCCAAATAAGTTCATATTCACAGTTTACAGCGGGACATGAATTTGGAGGGGGATGCTATTCAACTCATTACAAACATGAACATAAATTAAACCAATATTAACAGTTTTTGTATCATATTCTACTTCTTTCAATTAATGTTCATTTTCTGTTAAGATACTATTGCCTTTTACTTTTGAAGTCTCTTTTTGAAGTTGTCCTTAAACTTTTTGAATGATTTTCAAATCTGTTGGCTACATTGTGGTTTGTGACTCAAGTTGTATAGTATTTCCTTGTTTGTTGTTATTGTTTCCTGAGATGAGACTCTTCATTTGAACTTTACATTGACAACTTGTTGGACTCAAATGTTTATAACAGTTTTCTAGTAAAATTAGTGAGGATAATCTGACTTATTACAGACACTGGACACTTTGAGAGTGCTATAAATATTTGTCTTACTAGAACCATAGGATTATTTAATCACTTTTCCTTTCAGATAATTTAAAAATATTTCTTTCTGGTCATAAGTGCCATTCTCTACATTTTTT